>NC_137782.1:57776329-58299427 GCF_963455305.1 Plecotus auritus
ATTCCCACAGCTTGCCAGTTGCCTCTACCATAAGAAAATGCTGAATATGACATCATATCACTAATATGCCCTCTCAGTTGCCAAATATTTTGGTTGTTAGATTTTTTTTTTTTTTGAGAGGATGGTACTCATAAAATCAAGATCGCTCTGTCACAGGAAATGTATTTATAGGAACTGTTTTAAGGCGTTTATTAAAAACAAATCTGGTGATGTGTATCTCTATTGATTCAAACACTAGAAAGAGGCAAATTGTACATACATTATCGTTAGAAAAAATAGCCGCTTGGAACAGGAGCAGAAAGCTTTTGAAACCACGGATGCTCACCAGTTCTTCATTTCAGCTTTCTGAAACAGACAGCAAAGTCCAGTCGCACATGTTCCTTGGATGGGGCCAGTTCTATACCATTTTTAAAAAATGCCTTCATGCATACACTGGAGAGCAGATTTTTGTTTATTCTACAGTGTGTATTGTACTGGCTCTAATTCTGCATTCAGCGGCTTTTGATTTGGTGCCAGACATCTTGCGGAGATTGTGTATGCCATGCGTTAATTGTTCAAAATGCCTATGGAAGAAACTTTACATTTTCTGAGTCTCATTTGTTGTTTTGTGACTGAGCATCTATGTGTTTCTGTGTCTATGTGCGCTTCTGACCAATGTGTGTTTTAACCTACACTGTTGGAGTTAACTGTGATCAGCTATTTGTTACACAAGCTTTCCTCTGAAGACAACACAGTGCTGAGTTCCTCCTTTTTTTCCCAGTGACAAGTCAATTACTTGTTTAAATTCAGTTTGAACCCTCTGAACTGAGAGAGGCCAGAGGAAGCAGGTTTTCCCTGGGAATAAACAAAAGAAGAAGAATGTAAAATCATTTCAAAACACTGAGATTTCAGGTTGTGGGAAGAGTACCATTAAGCAATACAACAATTATGATTTCTTCCTTTTGAACTGGCAACTATAGGGTTTGTAAAATCAGTTTTCCTCTAACTTTTTATAGAAATAGTATAATCAGTGATATTTTATGACAAAGGGAAATGTGAATTTTCTATTACCTTAAGTTATGAAGTGTTTCCATGGCCATATTCCATGACAAATTGTTGTCTTCTTTCTGTGAAATACTGAAGTATGGACTTCGTGAAGCCTAAACCTATAAAAATCGGAACACGAGAGCTGTCAAAGACTAATTATTGAATATAAACCAGAATGTATTTTGAAAAAGCAGCTTTTTTTCTGAGGTGTGAGTTTAATGAACTTGATCACATCAATTTTGTAATTTCTTTTCTCTGTGGACTGATTAGAGGTTTAAATACAAATGGATCCCATTCTCAGATAAATAAAAAATTTGAAAGCATTGCTTCTTAACTATGAGACAGGTTTTTTTGCACAGAAACCAGTTGTTTCTTTTAAATGTTAGGAGTATAAGCTTCTATGCAACTGTGCTGCTGTGTCTGTCCTCATTCAGGCTAGAAACAGCTATTACCTGGCCCACAGTAAGTATGGCTCTGGCTCTAAATTTTTATTTTTATAACTGCTTACATCTTCTTATTCACTGGATAAGAATTTTAATAAGTAATTATTTGGTCAAATTTCACATATCTAAAAATAAAGCAATTCCACAAAGATAAAATTATGGCAAATGAAATTGAAAACAAAAGTGGCGAAATTTCCTCCTAATGGTAATTTAAGATCACATCATCAGCTCTCGCCAGCATGTGCATGTGTTAAACCGTATAGAGAAACCTATAATTATTGTAATTGCTCTTTTTGCTTTATACTAACAAGCTTCAAACCATGTTTCAAACTAGTTGTTTTGAAATAGTTATTTGTCAAGTCATCAAATCTCAGAAAGTAAATGGTAATGAGCTTCCCATGTTTATATTCTGACTGTTGGTCATATTTGTGCAGCTTTTCAACTCCATGAAGTTTAGAGATGGAAAGGGATGTTTATTTCTGATATCGGGGTCAAAATAAAACATTTTCATGATTCCTGCTTAAGATGAAAAAAATAGGAACTTTTTAATATTAAAATCTCTCAGCTGGGAATTAGAAGAAAGTTTTCCTGTGAATAAGTGACAACTTCAGTGAGTCACCTACATTTTTTAAAGCTAAAAATTAGGGTATGATATGTTTAGCCTTTTTTTCATATACCACAGGAAGTGCTAACAAAAAAAGCTTAATATTTAAATAATACCAGTAATCATATTTTCTGCTACATTCTTTGCAAACCTCACAGTTAGTTCCGGGAGCCTCATGCAGGTAGCCATGGGTTTTAAAGTTTTCAATATTTTATCAACTATGCAAATTGGATTTAATATTTTAAAGTATTTCATATACTTACTATTTTAAGAACCACGATTATAAATTAAAGTAGCTGATATAAATACATTACTTTTTAAAATTATTGTTTAGCTGCTATAACAGGCAAACATTTGCTTAGGTCACAAACTAATATAATTTTTCAATTCCCCACTGATTCAAGAAAGCGAAGCATATCAAAGAAAGAATATGCAGGAAAAACTTCCTTTAAGTGAGTGAGCTTACTTTTTGGTATCCTTGACATATAAAGCATTTTAATTTACTCATTTCAAAATAACAATGAAAATCATATTTTTTCTCTGTGCTTGCTTGCTTAAAACAAAATTATGTTGATTTTATTCTTTAGGTTAAAGCTGGTTAAAATTCACCAGATGCTTAATCTTGATATTGTGGCTACATCTTGTTCTCTGCCTCTGATTAAATTTCCAGAATCCCTGCATGAGACTCACAGATGCCAATTTGAACATTTCTCTGAGGCTAATTTCTTGCAAAGAAATTATGGATCGGTCACATATTTGGTTAATTTTATTTAATCCCTAATTTCTGGTATGTCTGAACATTTTTAATATAGTGTTCATAATTAATAAGCATCCTTATAGCGCTAGATGATGGCATTGTTTCAAGAATTAGGAAGGACTTTTGAACATGGCAAAGAGGGTTGAGAAGAAAAGTGGCCAGGAAGAGGTCTAATAGCTGGTGCAGTCTTTAAATACCTTTCCAAATGATCTACAGGAAATTGTGCTGAAGAATTGTTTGTTTCCTGTTCCACTATAAATGTGGTTTGCATTACACTCCCTATTTGTTTTGTTTTCACTAAAATTTCAGTACCACCACAGAGGCTTGAGAATTAGTGGTTTCTTCCTTATATCTTATTTTTAAATGACTTGTATCATAGTTGGATTTTAGACATTGTCATATTTCATTACTATGAGCGTTGTGTGAATGTGTTTCCAAGCCAACGTGAAACTTCTGTCACTGTGGTGCTACTAAGGGGAAAAATGTCTTAGTGTTATTTCTTTATAATTAGCATGCAGGCCATACCTATGGTCAGCAACCTGCCTCATGAGATTCTTTAAGAAAATACAGTAATTTCTAATTCAGTGAAAATATAGATTTTTTTAATGTGAATGCGGCAATTTTAAAAGTTGTTAGAATTCAGATTTAACCTTTATCTTGAGAAGAAAATGCAGTGGAGACATACTCGCGCCCCATTTCAAACCTAAATATGCAGGTCTTGTCACTGAGAATTTCAGGTCAGACACATGGAAGGTTACCAGGCTTTCCCCCATTTTTCTCCAATATTATTAGAGTTACAAAAAAGTTCATTTTCACAGTCATTATAATTTAAAGGTACTTTTAGATTTAAGTCTTTCAGAGTTTGTATATATTTGATTGGGTTTAAATCAGCCCTTATTACTTCAGATATATCTCTAAGATGGCATAAGGTAAAGTTATTGTGGTAAACAGTATTGATTAAGAAAAAAATATAGTTGGAGCCCTGTGTATTTATAAAATATTTATAATCTATTTAAGAGATCATCATAGTCCTTTAAAAAAGCAGTTATCTGTATAATAGGAAACACAGATGAACAGTGACAAATCTGAAAGAGACACTTCCAAAAAGTAACTACATTTTGAAGTATGAAGTGATCTGCAAATAAGTTTTGCATGGGATTTTCAGCAAACTCCCCTCATTGGAGGGTTAACATTTTAGAATCTGTAATAAACTGTTTGGCATATTGTCATATCATCTTGTGTATATAGATATTAATTGTTCTTCCGGTTAAAGTTAATTGGTTTAGTGGTTACAAACGCAAATTTTGGGAGACTTTCTTTTTACAATGCTAAAGATTCATGGCTTATACCACAGCCTCTTATTAATAGATGTATTTATGTTCTGATTAGAAATTAAAAATTCACATTTCTGATATTTTTGTCTTTAAACTTGATGTTGCTTCAAGTCTATACCTAGTTTTCTTTAGATTCTTCTTATTTTTTAAAGAAATCTGTACATGCTAATCAGGGCATTTTATTCAATGACTTAAAAGGGACACTGCACCTATCACATTTATTTTGGGAGAGTATACTGTTTTAAAGGCAGTCCACCCCCAAATTGGGATAAAGAGAGGCTTAAAGCACCTGAAAAGTCAGGGGCGGGAGTAATGTGGATGCTGGTCTAATTTTATACTCCACCGAAAAAATGCAGGCATCCTCCAGGGACCTAGCGGGCTGTGCTTTCCTAGAGGCCAAATTACACTCTTGGAGAGAGGGCACATTGAGGTAATTGGTGGGACAGAGTGGGGAGAGTTGAATTCCAGCTGCTTCCAATGTAGCTGACCTGAAAATGAAGAGGGGATGTTAAGAGTGGAGGCTAACACTTGACTTGGCTTTTTCACCTCCACAGACCTGGGGGTGAGAATTATAGAGTACTGAATTGCTACACCAATAATGATCCTGTTCAAGTGGGAATTGCAGTGTGGGGTAAAACTCTCACACCATTTTCAAAATAGCTGATGCATTTACCAACCACAGTCCCATTACTGTAGCCCCAATGAAGTTGATCCACAGAATGGAAACAGGGCCTTGTTTTTGTTTGCCCTCTAGTGAGTGTGTCTTGGATTCTCACCTCTTTAGTTACCATTTGAAAAGGTTCAGAATGACAGACATTCTGGAGGCACTGGCATTCCATCTCTAAGAAAGGAAGCAAAAAGTGGAAGTGTCTATACTCCCTTTCCCCCAGGATGTGTATGCTTCTTTTTTTAAGAAGAATAATGCTGTATTACTCAATAGCTTTTCTAACGAATAAAACAAATTAAATTGATGTTTCATGCATATTTAAACCCCATCCAGCTAAGTACTGACATGATTAAAATAATCAAATGTATTACTTAAAAAATTAAAAAGGATAAATTCTGTACCCCATTATTTTATTGACTTTTAAATATAAATTGCAGAAATGTTTACATTCCTAATGGCATTATTAAGCTAAACTGACAAATCAGAGGAAAAAAAGTTGATTGCCCAGCACATTATTATTTCTGCACCTGTTATTCCAATTCAGAAGTGGAGGCTCAGCATCCAGGAGCAGGGTGGGTGCTGTTTTCTTAGGCTTCCTTTGTGTGATGTGGGGGTTGGGATAAATGTTTAACAAGTGTAGTTTCACTTTGTAGTGCCTTTTTGTGTGTTGATATGATTAAAAGACTACGATGTTTTTCATGTAGCTTTGAAATTAATATGCAAATAATAGGGGAGGGAAGGGCTCTCCTATACCCGCTTCACCAAGCTTTCTTAAGCAGGATGAGGGGGTAGCAGCCTTTTAATAGAAGTTGTTGAGGATCAAACAGCGCCAACTTTGATTTCTACCCTGTGAATCTGTAAGGGGATAAAATGAGGGAAGTCAAGGGGCATATCAAATTAATTTGGGTAGGTTTGCAGATCTGGGATGAAAATACTCTAGGTTGTTAATTTCTGGTTATTTATTGGTCAGGAGGTTGGTAGACTTTCAGTAGATTTTTAAAACAATAATATAAGTTGTGTAATGTTGCCAGTGCTTTGGTTTGAGATTGTGCTTTTTTATTTAGTTTATTTCCTCCTTGTCTTAATCATACAATATCATTTTTCAAACATGTGAGCCCCGTTTCTTCCTGTGGCATAGATGGCAATGATTAAGATTCTTCTAGAATTTCTTGGGTGTTCATTGTCCACAATTAATTTCACACATAGAAACCTAAACTTTCTGCAGCCAATGGAATAAATATGCCCCTTTCTTTTTTGCCTTTATTTTAAGGATTCTTTAAGAATGTGATTAAATTCTTCAAAATGTAATGACAACAGTTTTGGATTGAGAGGGGGAGAAAAGTGTCTTTATTTCATCCCATCAAACAGATAGGTTGAGTTTGCAAAGAAGTGCTTAAAATGCCATTATTTCCTGGAAGATGCCACTTAAAACTATTCATATGAGTTTAGATTTTGTTCTGTGTAGTAACTGAAATTCCTAGACTTTAATAACACTTAATGTGTAGCATGGATCCCACTTAATCTCCCCCCAAGCTTAGCAGCAAAATGTTTACATAAATGAACTCTCAATTTTGATATCAACTATTTAACTCCGTCTTTCCAGAGTTAATACTATTTCCATAATTAAACATGTTCCACAGTCACTTCTATAGGAGGATATCTTAAAAATGATCTTTTCTGTTCTTATAAGCCATATGTTGTCTAGGTCAGCAAAGAAATGGGGGCCTGATTTTGTTTTAAAGCAAATAAGTTATTACTCTACTATTGTATTAGACATCCAGCTTCAGAGGGAGTAAAAGATAAAATCCCATCATATTTTCATTTTGTTACATTTGCAGCAGAAATGTGTATGCTCAAATTGGTTATTTTCAACACTTGACAGCTGTGATATTTAAAATGATCACAGCTGTTGTGACTTAAAATTGATTTTCCTATTAACACCTGAGCAAAAGACCTGTGCTGTATTAAAAACTTAAATAAGGTAACTGTAAAATGAGATATGTTGATGTGAATCTGATAATCCTCCTTCCCAGAGGTTGCAAAGTGCAGCAAACCTCTTGGATTCTTTCAGGGAGTGAGCTAAAACTGCTGGAAATAGATGCATGCTTGTTAAATGCCTTTACCTTTTAAAGAATGCATGTAATAGGAGATCCTCTTGGCCCAGCTTAATAGTGTCAATTTTGCTAATAAAAGCTTTATGATTCAGTTTACTTTATTACCCCAAAAAAGTGACTTACGTGAATCATTGCGATATTCTAACCTAAACTTTTCTACCTTTCAGATATGACATTGAGAAATGCAAAACCATACTAGATTGTTCCTTTCAGGGGAAGTTTTGGTTTTATGGCTCTTTTCCTCCATCATTTTTAGATGATGGAAAAAGAAAAACAGATGAAAAAGGCAAAACAAATTATGCCTACATAGTTTTAGGCTAGCTTTTGTCTTTGGAATCTTTAATACATTTTTAATGTCCCCTTTTCAGATCCATTTAACTCTAACCTGTTTTAAAGTTAGATGGTAGTTCCTGCATTAGGTTGATGTATTTCCATGTTGACCTTCTCAGAATAATCAGGTTTGGGATCTTGAATATGGCAATATATTACCTACCTAGCAGTATAACCAATCTGACAAAACTTAGTTACATTCAGATATGGAGACAGTTTTATAATCTCAAGTAGATGATGTAGTATATAAAATATACAGCTGGCATGATGTGGAATTATTTATAGATAATAGTGCCTTCACAGATGCAATGCCAATAGGGAGCTATGTAGATTAAGCTCTTTGGCTGGTCCTAGGCTTTTTACCTGTGTAACTCAATCAGAATTGAAAGCATGATAGATTTGATGGTGATAAATGTATGGCTGGAGAAAGTATGGATGAGTGGGTGGATAGATGGATAGATTACATAACTAGACAGTAATAGATAATGCCAATTATTTATTACTCAAAACTTGTTTATTCATCAAAAAATTATGCACAATGTATTATTTTGATTATTGCATATAGTTTAGAATGAGTTAATTGAAAATAAACATTTTCCATCACATAATCATAGGCTTCCAAAAGTTCCAGAATGAACAAAGATTGCCAATTTTAAAGTTGTAAGCAAAGGGTCAAAATATCGTGTACTAAGCGATCATAAGTATAAATGGATATTTTCTTGTTTGGCTGAAGAAAGATACTGGTAGAGATGGCCATTATTTGTGTGAAGATTTCTGAAATCAAAGTGAATATTTGTCTCTAGCATACTCTAATTACATAATTACATTTTTAGAACAGTGGTGCCCCCTGGGAATATTTTTGATTGTCACAACTGCAAGAGTAGGGTGAGATTTGGCCTCTGGCATTTAGTGGGTAGAGGCCAGGGATGCTGTGCATCTTCCTACAGTGCACAGGTCACCCTTCACTAGTGCTGAGGTTAAGAAGTTCCTCTTTAGAAGTAATATGTCTGGACCTTAACTGATTCCCAGCATGGTGAGCCCCTTATGAATGATGGCAGCTTGTTTCCTGCCCCTCCGCTCCCCTCCCCTCCCCTTCCCTTCACCATTTTCTCGCTCCCTCCCCCCCACCCACCTCTCTGGTACAGAACACTATAGTATTGTACAGGTATTTCACCATTTACCATGAAAATGTGAGATTTTATTTAAAGTGTTATAAATATAGTACATTATTTATGACCCAATTGGAATGGCTTTATAGCAGCTGTTATGTTGAGAATAAGTTGAGTCAGTAATGTACATTTCTCCATACCCTAAATACATATTTATATTTTACCTTTCAAAATATCTTGAACTCTTTCCCACTGTAACTGTTGGTTTATCAGAATCATTCTAAAAGGAAAAAACTTATTAGCATTAATTTTTTTCGGTAGGATACAGAGACAAAAATGAAATAAATTAGCATAAAGAAACTTGCTAACTACATTTAAGTATTTTGGCATTAAGGACATAGTTTGCATTGTCATTAAGTATATCCTCCACACCAAGGAAGGATTAAAGATTAAAACCAACACGAAAGGCTCTCTTTTCAACTTTCCCAGTAATGCAGCTTCTTTCTCCATCCACCACTGGGGATCTCTCTTCCTGCCACTGCTGTGCTTCCATCCATGTTGGGTCATTCTTGGCAGTGATTTGCAAGTGATTTTGAAACCTCCGTTGCCTTCCCTGGCACCCCTGTGGAGGAAGGTGGCAGTGTCTGGTGGCAGAGTCTTACACCTGCCAACTTGTAGAACCCAGAAGCACACCTCATTTCTTAAATGCCAAGCTTTGGAAGAGCTGCCAAGTCTGACAATAACGAGTACCCCTTTTCAGTTTCCTCCTCAAGCCATGCAAGTTTCTCCAAGGCTCAGTCAGATTAGAGATGGCAGCTGGGCACAGAAATGGCAGCTCTGATTTGTAGTCCACTTGGAGTACAGATATGCTTTCCTTTACTGTTCAGCCCACTGGCTGTAATATTTCAGTCCCGCCCCCCAAGTATCCTCAGAGTCTGCGCTGGGAGTCTTCCTGTTTCCCTGACCAGCTTGCTGCCACACAGTTCTAGTGAACTCATACCGATGCCTTTAGGTTTTCCATCGCTCCTCACAGCTGGAGCCATAGGATAAGATTGCTCTATGTTGGCATTTGTTTTTATTTGTTTTCCACATTTAATTGTACAGGGTTATCTGTACTCAAAGTGAGCAACTAAGAAGAAAAATTATAAATATTTGTGTGTGTGTGCCAGGCATAATAAAGATTACCATTTTTGATGCTGATTTCATTGATTTGAGGATTTCTGTTTCTGGGAGATGGTAATATATTTTTAATTGCAAATTTAAGTCAAAGCTCTTGGAGGAAGCATTGACCTTATTTCAGTTTTTTTAAAAATTGATTTCAGAGAGGAAGGGAGAGAGAGACGGAAACATCAATAAGGGAGAATCATTGATTGGTTGCCTCCTGCACGCCCCCTCCTAGGGATTGAGCCTGCAACCCAGGCATGTGCCCTGACTGGGAATCGAATCTTGACCTCCTGGTTCACAGGTCAATGCCCAACCACTGAGCAACACCAGCTGGCGACCTTATTTCAGTTTTGATCTCTTAAGAATGCTCTTATTCTATACGTCCCAGTATCATACTCTGAATAATTTTAGAGCAAGAACTTGCTTATACATTGTTTTTAGAATGTGCTTCAAGAAACCCGCTTGTATGGCATTTGTTGGACTTTTACAGAGCTTACCTTCTAATCTAATTCTTACTGTACCCCCAGTAAGATAGGTGTTCCAAATGTTGTATGTCATTTCACAGTCTAGGACTGTGCATTTCAACGGGGTAGCCAGCAGCCACATGTGGCTCTTACCATTACATGTAAATTAATTAAAATAAAAAATTTAAAATTTAGTTCCTCAGTCATACTGTGTGCTCAGTAGTCACATGTGGTTAGTGGTTACTGTATCGACTGTACAGATATACAACATGTACATCCTTGTTCTGTTGGACAGTGCTCTCTGGGAAATGGAAGCGTTGTGCGGTTAAATCACTTGCTCACGATCACATGGATTATAACAGAACTAGAGTCCCTTCTATTGTGTATTTAAATATATTGTTGACTTTTATAGCTTTATAGTCAGCAAACATCTGAGGTAAGAATTGATATTTTAATGCTGCCTAGCATTTTAATGATTGCTTATGTGATCTGTGTTCACCTCTCTTTTATTAAATTGAAAGCTTGATTCAGACACACTTTTCAAAGTTAGCCATTTGTCCACAGTGAAGACTTAGAATCACCTTCTCTAAATCAGCCTGAGATCCTCCCCAGAGGGACTGTCTTGGTGTATCTTTACACACTTGCCAACATATTGTGGACAACCAGGAAATGTTTATGCAGACAAATGAATGAGTCACACATCTACTACCCATGCATACACCTATGCATGCAGCTATTCAAGTCCCTGGAGTAGGATGCTCCCCGAGGGCTGGGCACCACAGAATTTAGAGAGCTTCATGCCTTGGCTCTGGCTGTCCTCAGTTTATAAAAGAAAAATAATATGTATCTACTTGCATAATTCAAATAGCTCTTCAAAATAAATGAATAGTCTGTACAACTTTTTCTTAACACTCATTAGTCCCTAGCCTGATTGTATTATTTTAAAATTCTTTACATCTTCTAATAAGCTTTGAAATATTTAGAAAACAAATGTTGCTTTCTATCTTCTACCCAAATGTTAGCTCAACAATATGCATAGAGAGGTGTTCAAATAATATTTGCTGAATAAATCAATAAGTATAGAAATGTCTGTTAATGTCATGTTTCTCAAGGTTCCTCCTACCCAAAATAGCCTTGTAGGACATTATTGGTAGAATGAATAATATATATATATATCATATATATATATATATATATGATATATATATATTTTTTTTTTCATTCTTTGTACTATTGAGGTGTATATTTGTGCCTGGTGAATGTTGATGGCGCTGATGACCATTTCCATTCATATGTGCACACTCCAAAGTCTATCAGTTATTTTTCAGTTACAACTATGGATGGCAGTGGGTGAAGGGAATGTGTACCTATATTAGTTTAATAGGTATGATGATTGCAGCATTCCCCCCATCATCCTCTTATTGGGAGCAAAAGGAGCCTACGGTCCTGGCAGATGCTTTCTCCTTGGGCTTCTAATGGTACATGCAAACCATCATTTCTCTGGGTAGTAATTATGGTGTTAAGAGGCATTTGTGTTGTGCACTCTTTTAGCTTGTGCCATGTTTAGTTCCTGTTATGCAAATACTGCTTTAAACTTAGAAATGCCAATTTGCATTAATATTTTGGTTTCATATAGCTAGCTATTGCATTTCACAAACAAGTGCATTTTAATGAGTACTGGCAGAATGTAAAAAAAAATGTTATTCATTAAATTCTATTGTAGAAAATGCAGTAGTTGGTTGCCAAAAATCATTAAGACAAAATATAATGTGTGTTGAGGCCACAAATATATTCCTTTTAACCCTTACGGCATTCCATGCTATCCCATTCAGTGCTATCCACACAAGCATTGAAGGTCGGGGTTATTGCTGTAAAATAGAAGCCAGTGTACCATTGACATTTGGGTTTATTTAAAAATGTAAACATATTTTACTTTTTGACATTTGCCATAGGGAATTTGCATAGGGAATCCACCTCTGAGTTCATGTGCAGGACTTTAAAAGTCATAAACACGAACTTGTAAAAGCACTGTATTCCTGTGTTTTACATTTTTGACGTTAAATCCTGAAATGGGGATTTGTTGTTTTATGACATTTTTCCTTCCTGAATTTTTTTATTAGAATTGTGGGCATAACGTTTTTTTGATGGGCAGTGTTGTGTGTAGAAAATAAAAAACTGGAAACAGATCTTTAGAGCTGAGCTATTTTACTCCATGGGCCTTAGGACTGTTGTCCTGGTTGTCGTGGCTTATGGTTCCTGATCATAATGAGCTTGTTTGGTGGTGCGATTGCAGTTGTGCTTCTCTCCCGCCCCCCCCCCCCCCCCCCCGCAGTCTTCAGCTCACTTTTCCCAGAAGGAGAGTTCCAAGCCTTTGAAAATTCTCATGATTTTGCAAATCCTCTCTATTTTTGTCTAGAATACAGGGAAGTTAAAACTGTGGCTGGTATGATGCCATGTTTTGAATCCAATTTTAAAGCAACCCTTTGCAACCCAGGGAAGTGAAGCTGGCATCTTTGTATCTGTAATGAAGATAATTATACCTGCAAGGTGACATCACTAGGGAAGTAACGAATGCGCTTGAAAACGGAGTCTCTGGTCTCCTCTGCATTCTGTGGACCACTTTTGGCATTTAACACCAGACACCTCTTTCATGCTTGTCGTTTGAGAAGTTGCTTTCAGATGAACTTACTAACGCTGACTGACACAGGGTTAAATTAATTCTTTTCTTTATTACTCAAAGTGATACAGACCTTTCTTGGACTAATGTAGCTTAATTAGTGGTCAATTAAAACTGAACATTGCTGAATTGAAGTTCTTTGATCAAATTCCCTGGCATCGATTCTCTTTCTTTAACTAGCCACCATCTTGAATTCATTTGGAATCAGTAGTATAAACAAGTTTAAAACTGGTTCTTTTATAAGAAAGTCAGCAGGCTTGTATAGCTGTGGTTTCTTTTCTTTTTTTTTTTCCTTTCTTTTTTCTCCTTTTTTTTTTTTTTAAACTTTCTGTAGGCGGCAATTCAAAGGCATGCTAAATGAAAACAGTACTACACCCTGAAAAAAGTACATTTTTAAAAGTAACACTAAGAGAGTCAGAAAACAGTCAATAACCCCACCTATTTATTCCAGACAGCAGATAAATTTCCCAATTTTGGTGGTTAATTTTGTTGTTACATAGTAGGTGAAAACCCAGCCCTCACAAAGTCCAAAGTAAAAATTATTAAAAAAAATGAAACAACCAAACATCTTTCTGGGGGTTGACAGAAAGATGGGACAGGCACCATTGCAACATATGTACAGAGATTTAACCCAATTACCTCTAAATTCATTTTTTATTACTCTTGGAAAAATATTTCACCTCTGTGCCTTTGGGACGGGAGTGAGAAATTACTTGTTGATTTCACCTTTTTTTTTTTAAGGACACTATTGCATCAATATCAGAACTGATCATATAGATCACTAGGTAAAAACACATTGCTTTGCTTAGGATCCCAGTGTCATTAAAGAAAGAAAGAAAAGAGGGATGT
The DNA here is from genome assembly GCF_963455305.1 of Plecotus auritus. Taxonomy (NCBI): domain Eukaryota; kingdom Metazoa; phylum Chordata; class Mammalia; order Chiroptera; family Vespertilionidae; genus Plecotus; species Plecotus auritus. Next base: position 57,789,868 of record NC_137782.1, read on the forward strand.
GGGGAAACCAGAAACTGGGACAGAGAGCATCACGAAATACTGTATTTCTGAATAGATCAGTCTCTTCCTTTTATACAGTCACATGTCTTAATATTTAAAGTGTATATGCCATTCTTGTCGAAACATCCATTGTTACCCTTCAGTAATCTGTGTTTTTTAAAGCCTAACAACCTAAAAATACCATAGCTGGCATTCAGTTAGTGCTGTATGTTTTAAAGTATTAATTAAAACTGCCACTTTTGTGCTGGAAATACAAGTAATAGATTGGGTTTCAACAAATCATTGGCTTAGTCTGTAATGCTTCTGTGACTTCTGACATTTTTGGAGTTCAAAAAGGACATTTTGGAACTGACCATGTAGCCTTTCCCCCCATAAATGACAAAATCTTATTTTAGTTTTCATGACTTCTATCCCCAAATTATAGTTATAAACCGTAATTAAAATAAAAATTTTATCACTTGACAGAAAGAGAAATTGTTTATAGTCAATGTGCCTTTCAGCCTTCTCTCCTGCCTTCTCCCTGAAGGGCTGATTAGAATGTAATAATTGAGGATGATAGTGGGAGGAAGACGACAATTCCATTTAATTAAAGGTAATTTATTTTATTTTAAATTGGTGATGCCCCACATGAATAAGAGTAGATTTAGCAGATAGATTTATTAATGGGTGCTGACATCTCAGTTGACATAAAAAGCAAACATTTTCTTTCCTCCTTGTTTTCATTGTGTCTCAGCACCTGAAACTGCTGTCACCCGACTTCCCTTCCTGCTCTACAGAGCTGAGGACTTTTCCACAAAATACACAGTTATTGGTTCATCAGTGAAACCGCCTTGATGCTCTGCTGAGTTATAAACCAGGACAGTAGCATGAAAGGCTGCTCAGAGCCTCAAGACTAACGCTAGAAATGCTGGCTTCTCAAATGGCATTTTCCTGACTGAGCTCTCTAGATCGAGTGCTAGGATTCCAGGGCAGCTTCAGCATTAGAATGAAGGTCATAGATATCCTTTGGTCTTGGGCAAGGCCCTTGCGTGACTGCTCCTTTAAAAGAACAGGTATCTTGGACGTCATCGGTAATGAACAGTGCCACAAAAATGTCGTTTGCACTGCTGAGGTTCATTTCTCACAAGGATTTGTATAAAAATTAAGGCCCTTGTGTAATAATTTTGTCTTGTGCAGTTGCAAACAGATCCTGGAAATTAGGGAACTTTTTCAAAGTTAGAAAGTGGGTTCAAAATGCATAAAATTGTTTTCATGTAGTCTTCTCAGGCTGTGATTGTTTTGCAGTGGTTCTATAGCAAAATTGTATGTATAATTCTTCAAATTCCCAAGGCACTATCTTTATGCATTTGACTAACAGTATTCTGTTTCCCCAATTTCTATTTGACCTCCTACATTATCTTTATAACTGAACAAGAGAAATCCTCCTATCACATTACCGTTTTATTATTCATGTTTTCTCTTGTTCAGTTATTTCTGTATCCTTGCCTAGTGTGTTCCATTCATGTCATATGTTCATTCTCTGAATGAAATCCAGACCCTCTGGGCACCTCTTTCTCCTGGGCTTCTCCCACTCACAACTTCCTCCATTCACATTGACCCTCCAGTCTGACTTACATTCCTTTCTCTTCCTGCTTTGTTGCTCTCATTTTTATATAAAATTCCTTCATACAAATCCCCCTTCCTTGCCTGTTCAGGTTTCTAGCTTTATTTCAAAAAATAGTTCTATATAACTAGTGTGTGCAAGTGAAGGCAAGAAATGATATGTTTCTTTTCTTAAAGTAAAGATCATGGTGGAATTTTATTTTGAGCCTGATGGATTTATTTTACCCTGTTATGCTGTTTTGCTAATTTGTTGTTAGATCAGTGACGGTGTTTTTCAAGGGTTAATTTTTATTTTTATGTTGTGTTAACCTTTTCCTTCTCCTCAGCCAAAGTCTTATTCCTTTTTCTGGTTGGTTATAATAACCTGATCTCTCAGGAACTTAGTTTATATTTGATTTCCTGCCCTTTTATTGCTCTATTGTCTTCACTTTACCATATCCTTTCTTCTTCTGTAATTAATAGTAAATATATGATAACCTCCCCAAAAATCTACTGCCAAATAATGCTGGAAAAGAGGAAATTTGCCCATAATGTTCTTTACTGAGCATTGAGAAATTCTACTTGGATTTTAAAATTCTGCAGTCATGATTCTGGGTTGAGGACATGAAGGCAAGTGTTCAAATTGATCCTCAATTGGAGGTGAAAACCCTACATATAAATTTTCATAATGGAAAGGGATTCTACATTTATAGCAAGTAATCAGTTGTATCTGTTAACCAGTAGGCTGGGGCCAGGGGTGTGTGTGTGTGTGTGTGTGTGTGTGTGTGTGTGTGTGTGTGTGTGTGGTGCGAACACTGGGAGCAAGATGGGGAGAGGGGTGGGGGACCTGTGTGGCCAGCCACTGTGTCTTTCAGAGGCACTTGGGTCAGAATGAAGACAACCTGTAACTCTAGTAGTATTTCCTCCCTCTTTTCCCATTTTCATATTTTGCTCTGTGTGCCATTATTTCTTTAGCAATGTCCAAACTCCTTCAACCTTTTCCCTCTCTCCTTTTTTGTTTTACTGTTGTCAAATAAGTATTCCATTAAATGGGATTTTCCACAGCAAAAATCGGATGGGATGCCTTTGTCAACTAGCCTCTCTTTAGTAGCTTCTGTATCCTCTGGAAAATGTCAAGAAATTTGAAAAGTAAATAAAAGAGAGGACAACTGCAATATCCCAAACTGGGAACCCCCCCGCCCCCACCCCCCTCCACACACACACACACACGCACTTTTATTCTGTACGGAAGGTGTGCAGGAAGGGACGCCTCCTCTATTCCCGGAGGTAATGGGATCTGGAAGTGGCAAGAGGGAAGCTGTTAAACCTGGTCCAGATGAGGCTCAGTCAGGGGAAACCTGGGCTTGGTCATTTGGGTGGCTAGGCTTGTCCCACCTCCCCTTTCCCATGCCCTCCTCCCAGGCTCATCCTAGGCCCTCCCACCCCTAGGCAAGCCCCAGGCCCTGCGGCAGACATCTGTGGGTCTGAGTTTCATATATCCAGCATGGAGTTCCCCCTCTCCCTCCTATTGAGAATTCTGTGCTGTGGTCCTGCTTGCTCCTTGTCTGTCAGATTGCAGTTCTGATGCTGTTAGCCATGTCTGACCAATCAGCAAACAACACCACAGGATGAAATTTAAACAGTGCAGATGCTCAGATACAGGGTTATGTTGACTGGACCACGCAGGGAAAGCAGAGGTAAGGTCAGAGACTCCCCAAGTGGTGACTGAGCCTGCCTGCTCTGACACCCTCTGAGCTTCACTGTGCTGCTTTGGCGTGTGTGCTGCCCATGTGCTTTGCCCTACTTCTTTCTTCCCCTGCCATTCACCAGAAACTTTCATTTTCATTTGCTGCCCTTGTTCCTTTACCCCTTCATTTATTCACTTCCTTTTCTCCTGGATCGGTGCTGAGCGTCCTTATGGATGTTCCTCCATTGCCTCTAGGCGGAGGATGCTTGGAAATGCCACTTGTTCAGGGCTTTTGTGGCTACACTGTTAGGAAGACAACTGCTGAGAATCTGGGCAAACGGATGGAATTGATAGACCTTATTTATTTTCCCTCTGGGACAATGGAATTTTCATTCGGTTACAACCATGGTTTTCTTTCTTCCCATTGAGATGCATTGATTTGTAAATTGAGCTTAAATTATCTTTTGGGGGGAGATGTTTTAATTAGGAAAGATATAAATAGACAGGACCTAAATTAGGATGAACCAGTTAGTTCTTGAGAATTTGGGAAAAGAAAAAGAGTTGATTTTTGTCCCTCCCCACCCCCCTGTATACAGTTTGCAGTGTTAGCTCACAAGGTTACTGCTCGCAAAAGAAGAATGTTATAGCATCTTCCTCTTCTGTTTTAAGTGTTCAGTTGGACCTTTTTATGATTTAGAATGTTTACAGGGTTCTGTACTGCCTGGTCCCATCTGGAAAATATTTAAACTTCATAAGATCTATAAGACTAAAATATCACATATAATGGGATAGGCAGAAGGAAGAAAAACTAGACACAGTGCGTGTGTTTAGAGTAAGTTAGCTGTTAGTTCAGAAGCGGCTGCTAAAGGAGTTGGAACAAATAGCTAGCTGTGTGCGGTGAATGGTTGGGTCCAGAGCTGTACATTTCACCACAGAATGAGCCTTGGTTTGTGAAACTGACATTCTGTTGTGACTTCTAAATCCAAACAAATCTCTGCAAATTTCTGCCCGATCGAGTTAATAAGAAAATATATACATGCAGAGGCGAGAGCCGTGTGCTACTTGTAGTTCTGTCAGTGTCGGCGGAAATAAGAGCCGGATTTTACCTACTGCCTTACATTCATTCAACCTGCCATTGCCAGGACCTCCAGCTCAGTGGGTTTTCTGGATTTTTTTCTTTTATGAGAACAATGGAATGCAAAAAAGAGCTTCAAAAATGCAGAACAGCAGATATGGGATTGGAGTCCTTTTTCTTCTAATTACCTTGTAATTGGGAGTGGTTTCCACTTTCCCACTATCACATTTGCAGGGGGAGAGGAAGACAGATGTGGCTTAGTGGGAACTAGCTTGCTCCAGGCCGGATGTGCTGTGGGACCAGGAGGTCATTCCCTGCTCGCAGGCCTGTGATCTGCTTCACACCTGTGCTCATTTTTCCCCATGATCGATGACCTTGTATTAACCCAGGGTGACCTTTCACCTTCGCCTGTTCTCTGGGACTAGCTCTTGGCTAGTGGACTCTCCTTTCTCTCTGATTTACAGGTGGTTACTGGAGCCACATACACTTGTTTTTCATGGTGCACAGTGCACTTAGCGGCCCGGCAAGACCTGCAATTTCATCCCTCTCAAGGGGCCCAGAAGGGGATGGGGAGGGGGGTGCAGTGAGAGAGGTTGCTGTTTGCATGTGCTTTTCTATTTTGTGGCTCATATGGTATCAATTACCATTTGATGGCAACGCCAGGCCTGAGGCCCTCTGCATGTTTGTCCTGTGAGAAAGATCTGGAAGAACCGACATATGGTTTTGATTGCAGCAATTGCAGGTTGATAGAATGAACGCAGGGGTGAGGTGGGTGGGTTTTCCTTCCGGCCCTTTCCACTCTGGGTTGCTAATGTGCTTTGCTTGTGGAACTGGTCTTTTCATCATCCAGCCCCTCCCCACCTTCCCCCTCCCCCTTCCCAAATCCCCACCACTTTGCCTTCCCTGCCCCTGCCTCCTCTGTACTTCCAGCTCACCGCCAGAAACATGTGGCCCACATTACAGACCTTCAATTAAAACAAACAGAAAAATTGTCCACCGTCGATTAAAATCCCAGAGCAGGTCAGTCCATCAAGATGATCGGAATTATACGAAAGTTAAAAAACAAATGGGTGGTGGGGAGTGGGTTCCCTCCAGAAGCTCCGGACATGTTTAAAAATGGCTATTAGTTCAGGTTGTTAAACATTGAAATGACACTGAAAAATGGCAGCAATAGAGATTAATAGAGTTGTGTGTGTGTGTGTGTGTGTGTGTGTGTGTGTGTGTGTGTTTCATCCAGGGCACCTCTTTGGATTTGTTTCAGCATATGCTGCAAAGGGGCAGGATGCTTAGAGCTGCCATCTTCCTGTCCATCTCAGGCCATAAAATGGAAGGGCATTTTATGTGTGTATGTGTGTGTGCTTCGGAAGGGACATGTTGGAGACCCATCTCTCCCAAGCACAGTGACTTCTCTCTCACTGAATTTGTGGCAGTGGGGGGTACCCACGGAGAGGCTCCTCATTACTGCTGCTCAGCAGGGATGGCATCTGTACATTTGCCAAGGGAAGGTCTAGTATTGGGGAACAGAGAGGCAAAAAGGGGGGAAGAACATTATAGGCAGTTTTAGTGCTACCCATAAAAATATTTTCTTTCCAAGTAACATTTTTCTATAATGCTCTCAAATTCACGTCTTATAATCTGTCCTACAGATGGGTTAGCCCATGAGGCTGCCTTTTTCGCTTCAGCTATTGCATTTCAAAATATTACTCACAGTTAGGAACTTATATAGTTTCTGAAGATAATGTGGTATCTGATGAGTGAATGATGAGTGAATGTTTCTATTTAACGTCTTCCTTCTTTTAAACGGAAAATTAACAAAACAGGATCAAAAAACAAAACTATGTCCCCCCAAAAGGTTTTTTAAATGCAAGATGAGTTAAAAGTTCTAAAGGCCAGCTATTGAAACCTAGTCATAATACTTGACAACTTCCTCACGGTCTCTATAGGAAGATAGTAAAAACTGAAAACATATTGTTGACTTAAATTGTAGAGATATGGCCCTAACTGGTTTGGCTCAGTGGATAGAGCGTCGGCCTGCAGACTGAAGGGTCCCGGGTTCGATTACGGTCAAGGGCATGTACCTTGGTTGCGGGCACATCCCCAATAGGGGGTGTGCAGGAGGCAGCTGATTGACGTTTCTCTCTCATCGATGTTTCTAACTCTCTATCCCTCTTCCTTCTTCTCTGTAAAAAATCAATAAAATATATTTTTTAAAAATTGTAGAGATATGTCTGTATGATTGACTCTGTAGAGAAATCTGACCATGTTTTTATTTTACAATGGTTATTGACTCTGTCTAGATATTTGCCTAAGGCTACTTTCTTCATTGCCTAAGCTTTCTCCTCATTAGATACAGATTGGTGTGCTAAATAGTGGTTGTTTTTTTTCTTGCTTTTGTTTTTTTACAGTCTTGGTAATGATCATATTTTGCTATTTCGTCATCTTCCGGCAATTTAATAAAATGTCCTCTGAACTGTTTGAATTCAGAGCAACTTGTGATTAATTGATTTGCTCTAGTAACATGTATTAATAGTGGCTATTTGATATTTAATGGACATATCATAACCTTAAATCACCCTTCGTTTGACAGCTTAAGACTTAACATTTCTATTTGTTGCCATGCCATAGTAGCTGCTTTGGAAGAGTGATGTATTGAGAAGTCCAATTTGGTGATTTTTAAAAAATATATATTGCTTTACTGAAATATATAGTATTGGGAACTCATAGCAAAATGATGTAGTGTATGGGCTGTTAGCCTGACTCAGAACATGTTGGGCCACTTAACAGCAGCTGTGCTGGAGAGATATTTGATTGGAGAAGACTTTTTGAATCTTCTCAGCCCTGACACCATTCTGGTTTTGTAATGGGAAAATGGAAAAGAGTTTTAGGGGAGAGAGATATCTCAGTCTTGAAAGATGGTGTAGTTGGAAATCTTTCAGTCCCTGCTCAGAATAACCAGCATTTCTAATCTGTCCCCTGACTGAGGACAGAGTGATGGGAAATGCAGGTTTATATTTTAGACACACACTACAGAGGCATGAGATACTGTTCCATACTAGCTGTGTGCTTTTGGTTGAGCATCCGTTTGGTTTTGAACTGAAATTTAGAGAAGCTTGCAATGGAGGCAACCTGTTTTATATATAATTTCTTTTAAAAAATTCACTATTATTAAAATCTGATTTGGTCTTTCTAAAGTATTACAGCAGTCTACCAGATCTTTTAAATTATTGAATTTATAGACACCAACAATGCTAAAAGGAGAAAAGTCCTCTCCCCTACATGTGATTAATATGTGGTGTCTTAATCCTCTTTAAAGGAAAAGAAAACTTGCTTTGTCAAAAGTATGAATAAAGGGATCCTCAAACTAACTCTGTCCTTGAAGTCCTAAAAAGTGCTGGTGTTCTTTTTTCAGTTTGTAGTTACTCACAAGTGGAGAAATATTTATAAAATTATGTTATGCTGGTTTTTTTAATGTATGCAAACAACTACCAGATCACACTTGAATCGAGGGTACTTTTAAAAAGTGAGGAAAGAGAATGCCTGCAAAATTTCTAGTGGGATGAAAAACGGTGCTGACTATTTTAGGGCTCTCCTGGAAAGATGATAACTACTTTCCTCTCTGGACGCTAACTGCCCACCCGCCTCCCGCCCAGTGCCTAGATACCACGTTACAGAATCCATTCACTTAATCTTTGAAGAGCTCATCGCCTCTCTTTAGGATCTGCTGTTGTTCATACACTGCAAATATGTGCTTTTATGTCCACAAGGAAGGCATTACTAACATCCAGAAGGGCAGTGTCAGGAGCAGGAAAATGCAGCCTGCCGGCTGTAGAATTGTACTCAGACTACGCCATCTACCTTCTGAACAACATTTGAACCTTTGAGGAAAAAATATTGGGGATTCTAATGAGTCTTCCTTCCTTTCTCCTCCCTCCCTCCCTTCCTCCCTCCCTCCCTTCCTTCCTTCCTTCCTTCCTTCCTTCCTTCCTTCCTTCCTTCCTCCCTCCCTCCCTCCCTCCCTCCCTCCCCCCCTCTCTCCCTCCCTCCCTCCCTTCTTTCTTCTATTTGCAAATCATGGCTTCCTGATCCTAAGGGGGGTGGGGGGTGACCTCAAAGGAAAAAGGGCTCAACAGGCTTCCTGGACATCAAATAGTTCATACAAAACAACATTCTGATGACTTGCATGTAAATAAATCAGAAACATATGAATTGGACTCCTCTCGAAATACATATGGGCCGAAAAATAGAGAGAAACGCTGAGAAAATGTGTTTTGGGTTTTGCTGAGCTCATGACATTTGAAAAATAGTATGAGACGTTGAACAAACACAAAGCCCGGCTTGGCTTACCCATTCCTAACATTAGCCTCCCAGTTCAATGTCAGATCGGTTTACCATGTGCCTAAACACCAGCCACCTTCAGCGTGCTCCCCCATACTTAATTACTTGCAGTTTAAATTTTTTCAATTTAGGAGCTCAAAAATAGCATCACATTTCAAGGAAATGCAGATCTTAGCATTTTCTCACCCAGTTGGTTCACATCAGATTATTTCAGAAAATACCACAGATCATGTCACCTTAGAAACAGCCATACTAGTATGACCCTCTTGGGTGGAATGTGCATGTAGCAGAAGAAAAGCATTATTAAGAAACTGGCCCTGAGGTTGATGCTGCCTATTTAATCAAAGGGATAAACCACCACAGGTGAAAACCTCAAGATGAAAGGTGCCTTTCTTCTCTAGACATTAAGGTGGGGGCCAGCCATGCACTGCCAAGCCCCGATCATGACTTAAGAGCTCCTGCTCTTTGTCACGGCTGAGCTCTGTGGCCTTGAAGGTCCCGCAAGTCTGCTTTCCCACATTGCACTCAGGAGAGCTAATATTAGGGACTCTAAGTCCTGGGACAGTCGCAGCCTACTTAGAGCTCTTGAGTCCTTTCTCCTTGATATCTTGTTCTGGGCATCTGGAGCGCAGGGGAATTTAGGGGCCAAAAACAGAGCTCAGGCTTCTCCCACTGAAGTAAGTCATCGACATGCACTTGGGCAGAATCCTCTATCTGTTCTTTGGACTAACACCATTACCTGAGATTATCAGTTTGAAGTTGTAGAGAAGTTGTAGATTTCACCTTTTCTATTTAGGGCGAAGTTGTTATGGTTATTTTAAAAACATTTTAATGTGCTTTTCCTAACTCCTTTACTCAAATAGTAAGAAGCTTGAATGTTTACTATGAGTCCGGTGATGGAATATAGCTCTGAACAAGACAGACACGAAGTTGACTGCTGCATTTAGTCTGATAATGAACCCGTGGGGGAGTACAGCTGCTAAAGGTAGACACAGGAAGGGCACCTGTCTCACAGTTGTCCTGGAGAAAGTGAGGTCCAAGGATGAATGGAAATTAAGCAGACAAAATGCAAGTGTAATAACTGGGTCCAGGAAGAGAATAGCATATACCATTATAAAGAAGTAGTTCCAAATGGCTAGAGATCATAGTGCATAAGGATAATAGTAAGAGAGGACTGAAAAGATCAACAGTGGCTGGATCATAAAGTGCCTTGTGCACCCAATTAAAGAGTTTAGATTTTATCGTGAATGTAATAAGGAGCCCTTCAAATGGGTATGCCCAAGAGATAATTGAATTTAAAAGTCCAGAGGGATAGGAGGAACATCAGGAAGACATAGTCACAGAAGCCAAGGAAAGAAAATCTGACTAGAAGGAGGAAATAGTCAACAGTGTCAGATGTTACTGAGAGATAAAAGTGACATTTGGCTGCAGTATCCAGGAGCTCTTGAGCAGTTTCATTGGAGTAGTGGATGTGGAAGGAAAGTAAAGAAGTGGAGAAAGGGCATAGCAAGATGCTTTTCCATCATCATTGTCATCATTATCATCATCACTAGAAAATGAGCATCAAGCATCTTATCTACCAGACAGAGAGAGTGATGGAAAGAATGAGACACCCCCTGAGGGAATTGGAACATACTTGGGAACGTAGACCATAAATATAAAACAGAAGACAGCAACACAAGTTAGAAGACATGCAAAGGGCAAAACGAGCTGTACAGACCAATCAGGTTTTGTGGGACCTGAACAGACTCAGGAAAGAAAAGAAGGAATTAGATGGCAGATGCAAAGGCAGGGGTTGGGGGGTTAAGTGGTGAGTGCAGCTGGAGTTCTGCATTCTGTGTTGTGCCTCCTTATCACAGTCCAGCCTGTTTTTGAGGACCCATCAACTGGAAATAGTAGAAAACATCATGAAGTATAATGTGTGTTCTTCACCTGCCTCTGACTTCTGTTTAAATTTCTCAACCTTTTTTGGAAAATTTAAGTCACAGGCTGACTCTCTGTCATAATTTCAAGCAATCTTTATTTTTAAAATCTGGACACAGAAACTAAGGAACAGATATCACAAATATAGCAAGTCAGAAATGCTCATAAATTCTATATGGATGAGTTCCTTGAGAAATTTTGCACATCCAGTGCTGGACATCTGTGGAATTTTAACATAGTATCTTTTACATCTGTGTTATCTCCACATGACATCTTTTCCCTGATAATCCATAGAGGCTCATGCTCATGTGTAATACCTCAGCCATTTATGATCCTGAGGGTAATTTTTCTCAACAAAGATGGCTTGAAGTATAGTTCTGTAAGGCACTTTAATACTATAAAAATCTGCTGTGTAAACTTTGTAACTCAAGAAAAGGATTGGTCCTCTTTCACTTCGGCTGTTTCCCTTGTTTGTTTAATAAATGTTTTTTGGACACTTGCTGTAGGCAAGATAATTGCATTGAGTGTACTGTAAGTCACACCCTCTGCCCTAAGGAGCCTATAGTATTTTATAGGAAATAAAACTTTTGTAATTTATAAAATTTACACATTTCTAAAGCATAGCACTGGGAAAGCTATGCTTTAGAAATTTAATGGAACATATTTAATGTTCTAAATATTAAATATGTTCAATTAAAACTTTTTGAGCTCATTCTTTTCCAAAAAATTTTTTGATCCATAATCCTGTTTATATTTCACCACTAGTACACATTGCTATTTGTACTTGTTAGAGAAAGGAGCTAAATAAGTTGTCCACATTTCAAGAAGTTTTCTGTTAAAGAAAACAGACACATCGCCATCCAAATATATTTTAATTCTGACCAGGGTGCTGAACATGCTGTACAAATGAGAAACGAGGTCCATACTTCTTCAAAGTGTTTTCTCAGTGCACAATCTTGTTTTATTTGCACCAAATGTCTATGTAGTGGCAGAAGTTACAATATGTATTTTCCAAATGACAGTTAAAACATGAAAGATGGTCTCCTGCTCCTTAGAGCACATTAGAGACCATTTCCATAGCTGGTTAGCTTACCTAGGACAAGGAGGCAGTGTCACTTTAGACAGGTTTGACAATGAGGGCCAGTCATACATTCATTTACTTACTAGAATGAAGAACATGGAATTTGTTAACAAAGAGATCATGAGTGACTTCAGTAAGAACGGTTTTATTTCAATGGAAAAGGAACCTCCTCACCTAATAATGGCTACATTATTTACCTAATTTTTCTATCTGGCCACTGATGATGGGGTTTACTGCTTAACAAATATGGCCCATCCTTGGTGCTTTCTGCTTCTGGAACACCATTTCCCTACACATGGGTCCTCACTAATATTTTTTTTTCTTGTGTGTGTGTGTGTGTGTGTGTGCGTGTGTGTGTGTGAAGGACAACAGATAAATTATAGGCCTGCTACACTGTTTTGTTTTAATTGAGGTGAAATTCACATAACATAAATAACCTTTTTAAAGTGAACGATTCAGTGGTATTTGGTACATTCACAATGTTGAGCAACCACCACGTCCATCTGGTTCCAAAACATTTTTATCACCCATAAAGGTAACCGCATACCCATTAAGCAGGTCCTTCCCATCTCCCTGCTGCTATGTTTTATAAACCTTTAATTTTATCATACACACAGATATGTACACACGCACTCTTCACTTATCTATCTATCAAGGATTCGGGGAAAAGCCCAGATCTATTTGGAGATTAAAATGTTCCAGGCAGACGACCTAATGTGCCCTCACTGTGTAATCAAAGAATTATATACAGGCATGGGCAAAAGTAGGTTTACAGTGTAACTAATAAGTAATGCAATGATGAATAAGTAATACTGCAAGAATAAACTGTGTTTGTATACTCACAACTGTAAACCTACTTTGTCCCAGCCCTGTATTTAATGGGTGTTTCTTCACCAGAAAAAAAGAAAACATCTCCTCTTTCTTTTTAACCTTTCTGTATATTTCTGTTAAGTTCTCACTTCATACTAGTTTTCAAGGAAGAAAAAAAAGGCATCAATTCTGTGCCTTTCATTATGTAAAACTTCTGTATTTCTTTTCTTGTAAAAACATTTTCTCATTAATTTTATCAACATTGAGAATTTAAACTGCTTCCCTTATCTTAATGTTAAGCAATCATCTGGATTTTTTATTTCTATTTTAGACATTCAGAATTCTTGAACAAAGTAATTTAGTTATCAGAGATTTCATTTCTTGGAAATAAGTTACATTCTTACTGTAATTTTTATTGTTAAAGAAATAACTGTTGTTCATATTTATTTATACTCTTATTATTCCAGAATAGTAATAGAGGTGGCAGATCTTTAAAATTAAGACTTTTAAAGTGAAAAAATGTCTGAAATTTAAATATTAGAGAAAGTCAGCACAATTATATTTTAAATGTGCCTGCAGATACGAGCCATTTAGTCATAGTTATTTTTGTTAGAATTGTTGCCCTTTACTATTTTTTCACCTCCTTTGAGAGGGCTTTATTTTTTAAAATAACTATCCTAATCGGTTATTTCTTTTGCATAAAGGAAAAGTTATATTTATTTTGCATAAACATACAAAATGTTTCTTCTGTACATTTTCTAGTTGCTAGTTATACATCTGAAATCTCTCAACTAGCCAGTAATGAAAACTCTGCCCTCTTAATTTGTTTTTAAATGTACCCAAGCACCTGGCCTGGTGCTTGCTAGCTCTGCAATGAGTTAAGTCAGTGAAATATTGCTGGCTGATTTCACCTAAAAGTTTGCCCTGACATGGGGGAGGAGCAGGTATTTGAATGGATATTCGATAGAGAAGTGGTTGATTGGGTATAGATGTTGACAATTTGCATACTTTTTTTTTTTTTTCACTTCAATCTGTGCCACAGAGTCATACATTTGGTAATTATTTCATGCTTTTGTTTTTAGTTGAAAGTAGTTAGAGCCATATGTTTTGACAAAAAAAAAAAAAGATAATTTGTACTTTTTTTTTTTGGCTTTATGAAAGGGAGGGTGGGTAATAATTTTACAGTGTACCATGGCAGTGATTCCTGTTCAAAACTTCACCAGATTGAAAACTCACTGTTCATAACAATTCTCTTGGTAAGCAGAAGATGAAGGCATGTGTATGAAGCACCCAGAGTTAAGTTGGATGCTTCAAAGTACAGCGTAGAATTTATCCATAACTATACTTAGCATTAGTAGGTCTCATTTACTAATATGGAAATTTGATTCCCAGATTCCTTGACCATAGGTGGTCTGGAAGGGGATTCTGGTCAGGTGCTAACAATTCAACCTGGGATTCAGGGTGAAAAGACCTGGGTTCTGACCCGCGCTCTGCTGCCCTCATGGAGCCATGTGACCCCTGGGCAAGGAAGGCACCTACCCTCCTCAGCTTCTGTTTCCTAGTGTAGAACGTGGGTGAAATGGTTGATCCCTTAGATAGATAATCTTTCTCAAACTGATTACTAAGTAAGATAATGGATGCTGACAGATTTTATAATTTAAAATACTGTAAAGGTAAGAACTTTAAATAATGATTAATCAGAGAATTTCACCAAATTTCCTTGCATACAATTAAGTTCGAGGCCAAAGAAGGTATCCAGTGAAGTATGTATTCCCTTTTGTGAATGTTTCTTTGAGTATTCCTCTTGTCTTTTCAATCTCTGTTAGAATCTTGTCTCACTATCTTTTCATTCTAGTTGGGTCTTTGCTCTTGAAAGTGCATCTTTCTGCTTTTATCTCACACAACTTTCTTCCTAATTGCTCTTGCTTCCTGGGGAGGAATGTGTACTTAGGAACGATGGCTCTCTGGCCATCCCTGGTGATTACTAGTATATACAAACACAGCAGTAAAGACACTCAGGATTGGAGGGCTAGGAATGACACATTAAGGGTTGTACATGGTCAGCCTCTAAAGAAATCGGCATTTTTGTTTGGTTCTGCTTCCCCTTCTTATAAAACCTTCACCATACCTCCCGCTTTCTCCATTTTCCTCTCATTCTTCAAAATTAATCCTTGAGAAAAGATCTGAGACTTCATCACACGGAAGTATAAAGCTAACTGTAGCAACATTTCTATTTCCCAAGAGGGGGGATAATTGGAGATGTGTTGACAAGCAGATTTGTGACCATGGAATTTTTCTGGGGATACAAGCTTTTGCCCCTTATAGTGATGTACATTAACTAAGTTCTGCAGTAATTTACTTATTTCGGTGGTGTCCAAACTTATTAGAGCTCAGATCCCTGTTAAAAGACACACCTACCAAAATCCAGTGAAGGATGTTAGCACTAGACTTCAGGCATCAACCTATGGACTTGGGTTCAAAGAGAAAAGGGTGGGGAGTGGTACTATGAGAAATCTTCAATATGGACTATTATTCATAATTGCCTTCACCTTCCAAAGAAAGCTCAGCCTTAAAACACATTGAGACGTGAAAAGCACTAGACTCTGTTTTGTCAGAAACAATGAATGTTTATCTTTGTCCAGTATGATGTTATTCTTAGTTTGACGGGTATCTTGTGTGTGATGTGTTTATTCATTCATTCTTTTTTAAAAAATATATTTTATTGATTTTTTACAGAGAGGAAGGGAGATGGATAGAGAGTTAGAGATATCAATAAGAGAGAAACATCGATCAGCTGCCTCGTGCACACTCCCCACCGGGTATGTGCCCGCAACCAAGGTACATGCCCTTGACCGGAATCGAACCTGGGACCCTTAAGTCTGCAGGCTGACGCTCTATTCACTGAGCCAAACCGGTTAGGGCTATTCATTCATTCTTATGTGCACTTAGAACTACTTGAGCCTGTGTTGTGCCAGGTACTACACACACACACACACACACACACACACACATACACATACACACAGTGCACCTGCACATTTTTTCATCATACTGTTTTTAACCTTATTGTTTATTTGATTGACTTTCTTACCAGGCCTTCTTAAGTATTGACTAGGGCAGTGGTTGGCAAACTGCAGCTCGCGAGCCACCTGCGGCTCGTGAGCCTCGGTTTGCCGCTCTGTTGACTAATGAGTTTGCCGACCACTGGGATAGGTGCTTAATCACAAGGAACAACAACAGCCTGTAATTATTAGAATCGAGAGTCTAGGTCAGTGGTCGGCAAACTCATTAGTCAACAGGGCGGCAAACCGCGGCTCGCGAGCCGCATGTGGCTTGCGAGCCACAGTTTGCCGACCACTGGACTAGGGTATAAAAGAAACAGTGATGATTAGCATTGGAATAAACCTAAAATTAATTTATCTCTTTCTTATAACATCTAAGAATGTGTTGTCATCTGAAAGACATGCTGCCCTTAATTAATTAATGGAAAAAAAATGCCTGCAAAGGTCACAGAGCTATTTATTGGCAGTATAACCAACACTGTTTTTATGTTCCAACATTTCCTAATAAGCAGTAGTTGTCATCTAAAAAAAGTAAACAATTGGTAGCCAAAGAGGCAGAAGTAGTACTGAGATGGGAGATGATCCATTAGAAAAATGGACAATCATGAATTTGATGTGTAGCTGTAAATAAAGATATAAATAATGTACTACATCTGTTTATGACTTAAAATAACTAGAGATAATAATTAATTGAAATGACAAGTCATGTTCTCCTTACTATTACCTTTAATTTCTGATGAGCATTTAATAAATAAAAGCTTGGAAACAGTTTGGGTGTTAGAATATATTAAAGAGTTGTGATGTGCTTAAAAGCTTAATATCCAGTCTTTTATATGTGCCAATCCTGAGTCTGGTGATGAAGCCAATTCTCACATGAATAAGTAACCAAAAGAATGTAACCAGGAAGAAGTCAGGTTTCACCTGAACCACATTTTATGCAATTAAGTATTTCAAAGAGTTCTTTAGCCAGGTGTAATTTGATCAGCTGAAGGCATCCTCAGCCATGGCCAAGGTACTCAAAATGTTAGCAGTGGACATTCCTGGGATACGCCACGTTGAAAGTAATAGCAAACATACAGTGTCTGCTCAGTTAGTGCCAAGAGCACGAGTAAAGCAGGTGTAAAAAATAAAAAGAAGTATTTGTAGCCAGAGGCGAGTACACATTAGACAGGACTATATTCACACTTCATGTGAATGCTTTAAATAATATGGTACTTTTTACCCATTTAGTGTCTTTGTATTTCACCACTAAACCCAGGTGTACCGCTCAACAGATTCTGTAACCTCTCTGTCTTCAGTACTTTTAATAAGAGTACTAATACTTGCTGAATCTTTGCCCAGCTTCATGTCTGGAAGACAGATGGACGATCCTTCTTGTGATCCTCTTTGTAGGAGGACACAGGAAGCTCCTTTGTGCTTTCCTGGTTGGGATCACCCAGTGTTCTCTTCTGGGAGAACAATGTTCCCAGGTCCTGGACTGCAGAATGGCCAGGAAGTGTAGGGGACCCAGGCCTCTACAGAGCTGGGTTCTGGTAGGCCTCCATGAATACCCTGAAAAGAAAGAAGCTTTAGCTATCAAGAGGAAATGTGGTAGACTGGTGGTCAAAAGACATGATTTTTAATTCCAGTTTTTCCACGTAACTAGCTGTATGACTTTAAGCAAGGTAACTTCTCTGTGCCTCAAATTCCTTGTTTGTGAATTGGATCTGATAATAAACAATAGGATTAGTGTAAAGACAAAGTGATTATATGCACACGTTTGCTGGAAGTGTCTAGCATATCGTAAGTAAACTGTTAGTATTTTTATCATTGTCATCATTTTGTCATGCCAACTGTGACAAGAGCTTGGGGCTGGCAGGCATGGGGACTAGGTCCTTTTTCAGATCTGGCGAGCGCTAAGCTGTGATTCCATAATAAATTACTTCTTTTCTTTGTTCCTAATTGGTAACTTCTTGCATACATTACTGAGATGGTTGTAGGATAACATGTGAAAACAACTAAAAAAATCTCAAAACCCTCTAGGTCTATGATATAGCTTGATTGAACCTCTGTAGATTTAAATCCCAGTAATATTGCTATGCAATTATTAGTGATTCTGCCTTAGTGTTTTTTTTTATTTTTTATTTTTTAAATATATTTCATTGATTTTTTACAGAGAGGAAGGAGAGGGATAGAGAGAAACATAGATGAGAGAGAAACAAACATCGATCAGCTGCCTCTTGCACACCCCCTTCTGGGGATGTGCCCGCAACCAAGGTACATGCCCTTGACCGGAATCGAACCTGGGGCCCTTGAGTCCACAGGCTGACGCTCTATCCACTGAGCCAAACCGGTCAGGGTTTTTTTAATGGGAGCAGGATTTTTTCTTCCTTGTAAATTTCTAGACATGTCAAAGGCTACATGGACTTTTTTTTTTTTTTTGAGTTTGAAATTTGATTTAGAGTTTTGAAAAATATACCGCAGCTAGCTGTATTTAAGAAAACACACACACACGTACACACATAAGAATATCCTTGCCTTTTTAATTGAAGAAAAGAAAGAACAGGATAGAGCTGCCTGGCCATAACGAACACAGGAGGCACGCACTTAACAATGGGTCGGGCTCACTTTGTTATAGCAGCTCCACTGAGCCTGTTGCAGGTTGGGTGGGCTGGCAGAGAAGTGCCTGGGCCCATTCTGCCCATCTTGTGTGCTTACACAACTCCTGATATGTCACAGAACATTCAGGTCCCTGCTTCTCCTCCCTGTTGCTTTCTTTTGGGTCTTTTTTATATCTTTCAGTTATATAATTTGATCAATACATATATGAACAAATGAGGGGATTGAAATTGTTACCATTTTACTACTTCTTAACACAGAAAAGGAAATTTGGTGTCTGAGAAAGGTAAACTGTTGGCTCTAATTCATTTATTGGATTTAGCTTCAGATGTAATTTACTCATTAATATATCATGGAAACTCAGCTGATATTTAGAAGGGTAGAAAAATTACATGTGATATTTGTGATGGGAAATATGGATGTATGTTTAAAGTAACCTGTATTCTAAATATATTACATAGTCAAGGAATTCATTTTATGGAGATTATATACATATTCACTTTCATATATTTTTGCAATATATGTTAGAGTGAAGACAGGTCATTATTTGTTAGCACAAATAAAATATGAATATATACATGAATGGTAGATTTTACACATTTTTTATAATTGTGAAAAAATTAGACTAGCAATAAAGACAGTTTGAGGAACAAAACTCTTCCTACTGGATTTATTTTAGGAAACTTGCAACTATTTGGTTACTTCCTATGACAGCCTATGCTGATTTAAATGATAATAAAAGCTTCACAATTTCAGCAACTTATACCCCAAAATTTTCCATTTATAATTAAATATCTATCTACCTGTCAATATACTGCACACATTTATGTGTTATCTCTAAACAGATTTCCTATTTGTGTGATGATAATGCAAACCAGCCTATAACCATCACTTGGAAATGAAGTGTAGGATCCCTTTCCACTAGTAAATATTCCTTGACTTGGTAATTATACTGAGAATATATCAGGTGAATAATTTTTATTTCTGTAGTTTGTCTTTTTTGTACTCTTAGGCTGTATATTGCCTTACGTTGCTATTATATGCTCTTGAGTGTTACTCATTTTGCCTTTAAACTGTATAAGAGCATATTTCAACTGTTACTTGAACCTGTTTATCAACCTTCCATGCCATTTTACTGTTCATTAGAATACTTAAGTTATAAAACCAAAAAAGACTTTAGGAAGGAGAATGTCAAGAGGACTGGACAAGAAATCGGGAGCCTGGGCTCTGTCTAGGCCCTCGGGTAACTCCCTTAGCGTGTTCTTTTTGCTCATTTGTAAAATGAGGTTGAACTTATTTGAGCTTTAAATATATAATGCCAAGAGGCAGGACATTGGGTAGCAGGTAGAAGGAGAAAGGAACAGCTGTAAAGAAGTGATACAAAAAGATTTAAAAAGAAAAAGTAATAAAAACAAAGGAAGAGTAGAATGGAGGGACTCAATTACCAATTTTGTGAACACACAAGATCAGAAAGTGTTAAAAATCAGTTCGAGCTTTATTGTCTAAAAAATGTCCTGCAATTCAATAATGTCAACATTTATTACACATCAGTTGTATACTAGGTTTACTAGGGATAGATATGTAGAAATTTGCCTCTCTCTCTAGTCCACCAGAAGAGTTCTTGCTTTTGTAGCCTAAAGGGAACTGGAGGTCTTAAACAAGCTGGCATTGTTGCAAATAGATGCTGTAATGGAGGGTGATGCACATGGCCCAGTAGGTCTCTTCACAGACAAGCATGTCTCTAGACCAGCACTTCCAATAAACTTGCTGCCATGGTGAAAAGTTCTGCGTTGGTGATGTCCAGTGTGATGGCCAATGGCCATGTGTGGCAGTTGAGCACTTGAAATGTGGCTACTGTGACCGAGGCACTAATTATTTTAGTTTACTTAATTTTAATTAAGCTTAATTCAAATAACCACATATTACTAAAGGCTACTATATGGAACCGTTCCATTCTAGACACGTTAAAAATAGCTATAAGCCATAAGTAGCACTTACAACAAGATATAAATAATACTATCATTTATGGAGTGACTACAATATATTAGTAATAATGCTGAATAAATATTGTCTCTAATCCTCACAATAAGAATAGGATGGCCTCATTTGACAAAGGAAACTTGAGGCTCTGAGAGATAAATTGCTTTGTTTTGTCCTCACAACTAATTGGGAGAGCTGGAGTTTGAAAAGAGTTGACCTGGTTCCAGAGTTGGGTAATTTCTTCTATCCTGCCAAACCTGTTTCTGTATTACCGGGAAACTGTCTCTTTTAAGTACATCTTCCCCTCACTTTATGGATCTTTAACTTGATCACATAGAACAATTACAGTGTCCATTTTCCATCTTCTACACATGGAGGTATCACTGCCCCTGGGCCATTCTTTTCTCTCATTGTGACCCATGTCCTTCAAACAATATTGTAAGAGTTGAAGGTCCAATCCAGTTAGTCGCCTGAGTAGTGTGAGCTGATCATCTAAGTACTTTTCCCCATTAGATGCTAGGAAGCTTCAAAGCTTATGCCTCCGTCCGAAAACATCAGGCGCACACTACAAACTCTTGCCATTTGAGTGTTTAACTGCCACACTTCAGAATATTTGTGAAATCTCCCACGGTCTGAGCTGCTAAGTGAGCCTCGCTGGCACTTGGGAATCTGAGGCATAATTCTGCTCTGCTCTTTTCTACTCGTCATGGAGCATATAGCAGCTCTTTAAGGGTCTGAAAGTTTTGATAACAATGTCTTAGTTACTCTGAACTGATTCTCTTTGGAAATTATATGTTCAGATATGTGCAGAATCTCAAAGGGGTAGTAATGTTAAAGGTGTACTGGGTACTTCACTGTCTATCACCCATTATACATGAGCTGTAGCCACTTCACTTGATCTCCTCAGTTTAGCTTCCCATTTCAGGAGGCAAATACCATTAACATATTCTACATTCTGAATATACCATATCATATCTTATTTTCTTAAAGGTAATTATGAGACCCCACAAGAATATTTCTACAAACTATGGCCAAATAAGCCTTGTATTGATAATTATAAATTTCAATTTATAAAAAGTAGGATCTGCTACTCCCTTCATTTTTTTTTTGCTTAGTTTTTCTTCTTTTCTAATAGGCAGAGGTTCTAGTTAAAAGCATGTGCACAAAGGATAATCAGGACCATTGGATGGAATAGCTAATGTACAATAGTGATACTTCTCCAGGTGCAACAAAAATTAAATACGAAAACATTTGTTATTTTTACCAGTTCAGGATTTAATCTTATCTAGAGAGCTTTGTTAAACTCAGGATTTTTATATGCATGGTTTTGATTTAAATTCAGGATTGTAAGGAAAAGATGTAGTGTTTACTTTGAATATTAACTATACTTTGATATTAGTTTTCCATGAAGCTTTTATTCAACAAATATTTCATTAAAAGGCTGTTGCCTATAAGCTTTGGCCAAGTCTCCCCATTCCCAATTTTGCAACAAAAATTTTTCACTTCTTCAGTCATTCTTATGGGAGGAATCAGAATGCCGAAAGTCACCTTGATCTAAGCTACCGTATCAGAGAAAAACGAAATGTAGATTTTTGTTTCCCTTTAGACTTTCCTCATGTTTCACTGGTGGAGTCACTTCAATATATTGAACTAGAGTTTGAGATTTTAATTCTATTTTTTATTGCACTGATTTTCTGGTGTTAGTCATTAAAACTATTTGATGTTTATTATTGTTTTATTAAGTAAAAAGTTATCTTATTTAACAAATGTGTACATCATTTTTCTATTTACATAGAATAGTAATAATTAAAATTAAATTATATGTGTTTTTCTTATTAAATTTAGTATCTCTATTGAACACCTATTGAAACTTGTCCTCTTGGTTGAGAAATTGGTAAAAATAGTTGACTGAACTAAAAATAATGAATCAGCTCACTGATCATCTTGGTTTTTAAAGATGAGAACATGAAGGATAACTGAAGTATGAACATTATGATCACTCTGTTTTCACCAATATTATCTGATACCTCTGTCTCCATTTTTAAAGAAAGTAATCTTTAAAGAGTGGAAAATAAAGAGCAGTCAATAGTGGTGCAGCTTGACCAAGTCACATATCATTAGCAGTTGCTTTGACCATTTCTTTATTGAATTTTCTTATAGTTAAAATAAATAATTTTTTAATTTCTTCTACTTTTAAAAGTATAACAGTTCTGTGTGATATTTATTTGTATTAACAAATAGATAGAGCACTTATAACTTTTGCAGTGACAAAGATGAAGTTTGTAAATGACATTATACCTGATCTTTACATTATGATGTAAAGAAAATTTATAAAATGTGCATAAATTGCCTTTTCTTAAAAAGCCATTAAACAATGGTTCATTTCTTGTTAACAAAGATTTTTCTCTTGTCTAAAGAGTCTTCATTTGGCTACAACACCAGAAAAACAAATTATATGGTATAAGATGTCCTAAGAACTTTTTAAACCACATAGATATTCTTTTTCATGTAGGTAGCATTTATGAATTTGGAGTAAATTATCTTACCCACAGATCTTTAAGCTTGATCATAATTTGTAATCAATGTAGCTTCCTTATACATGAACAAAATTACCTAAGTTTTGACCTTATTTCACAAAAGAAATAGCAAATGATTCCATCCAAATCAGGAGGGAAAAATTAACCTTCTTAGGAGCCATCAAATGATGTTGATATAATAATATACTAGTACATGTTTAAGGATAATGTAGTGAAATATATAATTAAAACTCAACTATTATCTTAAAGTGTTATTTCCATTATTTTAAAATATGGGTTAATAATGAGTTAGAGTTTATTTTCAGTTTTATAGTAAATATATCGATTTCTGAAATTTGGTGATAACACATAGTACTATATATTAACACTGGCTGGCCAAATAGCTGTCAGGCTAATAGCCTGTAGATAGATATATTATAGTCATATTATGCTCATACTCTTAGAATGAGATGATCTAATTTTCAATTTCCCCCTTTTCTAGAAGGTAATGTTTTCTTTTATCTTTTTAGCCTACATTTAAGACCTTCTCCAAATACATTTAGGATTATTTCGAAACTGTTAATTGTATAGTTCTTAAGAAAATGCTGGGTTTTGCTTTGCAGAACTGAGAGTATTGATTTGTTTGGGGATTCCTGGCTTACATTTTATTTTTGTCCCTTAAAGATATTTGAAAAAATTCCCCCCTTATTGTAAGCCCTTTGAAAATAGAAGCCAATAGCTATTTATACATTTAAAATATGAAGAACATTTAAAAATAAATGAAAATTAGCCTGTGAAATATAGGGCTTCTATCCCATCATGACACAGGAAAAATCCTTGTTTTCTAAAGTGCACATGGGTTTTTCTGTTTTGTTTTTGTTTTGTTCAATCTCCAGGACCTCCCAATTTTCAAGGGCACTGTGGGGCATATGTAGCATTTATTTGATGTATGTATGTATATGCATATTTTTCCACATCTGTCTCTGTGGACCTATCCTTTGTGAAATCCTAAACCTTATATTAATACTTAGTTTGTGATTCATGGTGTTCTGAGAGCAATTATATAATTTTTCGTAGGGTGTTTATTTGATGTGTGCTGTAAAAAAAGGGGGGGGGGCTTATTTTATTTTTCTGGTAACCCTGCGGTTGCCTTTTTATTGGTGAATTTCTCTTTCTTGTACTGTGACCTGTGAGTCTCATGTGGGCTCACTGCCAATTCTGTGAGCGCTGCTGCTTCAAAATGGAGGAGGAAGGTATCCGTTTCCTCAGGAGGACGACAGTGCTCAGTCTCCCACCATCTGGAGAGAGGAACTTCTGGAGAAAAAAGAAGATGGGGATTTAAAAAATTATATTTAGCAAAAAAAGGCAAGGGGAAAATCAATTACAGTTAAACTGTACCTTATGAATTTATGCCTTTCCAGTATGCTGTCGTCTTTAAAGAGAAAAATACACAGGTTATTTTTATAAAGACCCAGTTCCCCAGATCTCATAAGTATTAGCAAACAAATGTAAGCAAATTGGGATTTTGGCACACTTTTTAAGTTAACTGCACACAGAAATATAATAAGAACTATAAAGGAGGGCTACCTCCCTTCTTTGCACACTGATTGTTGGTGGTCTTTGTAGACCTGGCTCTTAGTGGCCTTGTTCATGCATCTCTGCAAAAAGCTGGCACTACAGGAATAATACTCAAAGATATATTTGTCACTTTCTTTGGTTTGAATTGCGTATTTGTTTTCTCTTTCTTTCTCTCAAAAGTGAACATTTTAATTGAAAGGTAGAGTAAAAGGGGAGAAGCTTTGTAAGTTATATAAATGTCTAACCACTGTGCTGTACACCTGAAACTAATAAAATATTGAATGCCAACTGCAATTGAAAAGTTAAACATTTTTTTAAAACGGGAGAAGCTTGGTGCATGTCTTTCTGTTGTTACCTTTCATGTGCTCTTGGGCCACCTATGCTTTTAAAAAGAAAGGATATTTAAACTCCCAGGATCACTGTATTGGTATTATATAACATATTTATAACTTGACATATTCTTGTCTGTGACTTGAAAATATCACATCCAGTCTCCCATTCACACAAATATACTGAGCATTTGGGGGCAAGGGCTTGTCTTTTGTTTTTCTGAAAGGAGCAGTGTTTCTTGGCTTTCATCAGATTGAGAATGT
The DNA here is from genome assembly GCF_963455305.1 of Plecotus auritus. Lineage (NCBI taxonomy): Eukaryota > Metazoa > Chordata > Mammalia > Chiroptera > Vespertilionidae > Plecotus > Plecotus auritus. The sequence continues at coordinate 57,814,687 of NC_137782.1, forward strand.
ACATGGTAGAAATTTAGCACCGTGTGCCTGCTTCTCATATAGTTATGGACCTTGAATACTTTGGTCAATGCAGCCAGCCAAACTAAATTGCCTCTCCTTCCTCAGGTTTATGCTCCATCAGCAAGCACTGCCGACTACAATAGGGACTCGCCAGGCTACCCTTCCTCAAAACCAGCAGCCAGCACTTTCCCTAGCTCCTTCTTCATGCAAGGTAAGCTGTCTCTTCCCCTAACCAGAAATCCACTGCGAAAAGTCTTCCTGGGTCTTGTCATGCCATGTATCAGTTCAGTGACTGCTGAACTGATACCCAAGAAGTGGAATAGTAGACAAGTATAGAATACTGACGGTCATGCATTCATTACAAATAAATAAACTACTTAAGACTTTCCTAAGACCTGTTTTTTAAATGAAAGCCCCTGGAGCAACAATGAGTTAAGATTAGACTGGTTTACTTTACTAAGAACCAACGTCTTGGAGGATGGTCTCCCATGACTAATCGTTTCAGCATCTTCACCCTCAAGAACAGCGTGTGTATGTTTTTAAGTGTTTGGACTCAGTGTATATTTTGAGCATCCTGGATTTAACACACCTGGGGACAACTTGTTATTATAAATAACTTTATATTAAAATTTTAGCCACGTATTGTTTCATAGGTAAGAACAAGCATCTCATTTGAATCAATGAAGTGACCTACCTGAAAATTAGAATATTATTTCATCACGGCCAAAGCTTTATTCAGCACGCTAACTGGTGTAGGGCAAAACACCCAATTTTCTTCCCCAACAAATGCAGAATATTATAGCTTTGTGGTTGATAAAATATATTTATTTTTCTAACTGGCCAGTGTCTTTGACTAAATTACTATGGGTGTGTGGTCTCTGAGCTTATAGTCTTCCCATTGATACCACAGCCCCTGTCTACTGCTTGAAAAAAAGCCGAAGATGGTTGAAATGACAGCAGCTGCTGTAAGAATAGAGTTTGGAGGATGCAGCTAAGCTCCATTCCTGATATGTCTGTGACACTTACTGTCAGAACGCAGTGATCATATTACTAAGTTAATACTCTGAAATTCAGGTATGGAATTGACCGAGATCCCATGTACGCAGAACTTTAACTCTTTCTGCCAGGCTGTGAAAGCCTTGTTGGAGTGTGTCTTTGGCAAGTACCATGAGATTTCCCTCCTTGCGCTACTCTAGGAAGGGCCATGTCACAGCAAGGGGAGCCTACTTAGGGCAGCAGGTACCAGGGGAGCAGCCTGGTGTCTCGCTTAGATTACAGTGGACACACTCAAAATCATTCTGATTAAAATGGATTTATTTTCTTTCCCTTCAGAGTGTTAGCTCTTTTAGGTTATTAGCTCACTTGTAAAATTCCATGGAAAATCTATAAAATTGAATTGAATGGGTCCCTCAGGAATAGAGAGAATTTGTTCCATGCATAATGGAGCTCATGTTCACAGGGATCCTTTATCTTTGTGACCTGTCCTAGGTGTAACCCTGGGGCATGTCACTTGGGTGTGTTCTGTGCCATTACAAAAGGCTCCTCCCCTTCAGCTGTAAAAAGCAGCCATGCATCCACGTGGGCATCAGCTTCTTCTTTTGTGGCTAGTCCTGCTACTGGTGCTTACAGAGATTGTCATCTCAAAGATTCGTCAATAAAAGCAGGTTTTCATGGAGAAAATTGACAGAAGGACAGATTTCTTCGGCTGGCCTTCACAAAGGTGGCTTGCTTAAACTGTACACTGCAGAGGAGATGGGATAGTTTAAAACAATAGCTTCTCCTCCCTGCAGACCATGCAGAGTATGGGGAACAAATTTTCTTTTCTGCATTTGAATACCCAAAAAACCAAAAATATTTTTTTGAGTTGACATTTATGATGAGCACAATTAATTTGCACATGTCTAATTCTATTCTTTCAAAACAACATTATGCCAAGATCATGGGATGTGATAAATATTAATTTACTGTGAAAAGCATAATTTATGTAAAATATGTATTTTTATAAGTCTACATTGGGTTGAGTGTTCTGTGTTAACAAATCCTAAATGTATTTCCATATAGTGCCTCATGTTGTCAAAATGTTTCAAAAGCGTCCTTTTTAATGATATATATTTTCAATTTATTTGTCATATGTGCCATCTATTTGAAAAATTAGTGATCCTGAACTTCATGTGTGACATCTAAACTTCCTTAATCTCAGGGCTAAATCTAAAGTAGATAAATAATAACTTTTTGATAGTCTTAGATTTTCACATTACCATCCCAGGAACAGTGTATTGTGGCCCCATTACACATCGGCTTCCTTTAGTGAGGGGTGCATGGTGCCCCGGGAATTCAGGTCTTGGAGAAACATGCTATTTAGGGGAAAGATATTCAGAGACTGTCAGGGGCATATTTTAAACCTACTACTGTGCAGCCTCTTATTTTTAACTTTAATTTCCATCTTCTAGTTACAATTCCTAAATTATCAAGATCACAGACATGATTTTCCTTGCATAGTTCTTAAGAAATCTATAGATTATTCCTTTTTGTCCTGAAACTGTTCCAGTTTTCTGAATTCTAACTTCTAAGTTTAAAATCTCAGAAAAAAAAAAAAAGAAGCCTCATGAGATACAGTATTAGGTTTAACTTGCCTATTACCTAAATTTTCAAAAGGCCTTTATTAAATAAAAGGCTGGTGAAAATAATCCTATTTCACAAAGCAATACCTGCCATATAGTTAACACCTAGCTGGTGGCATGGTATATATCTGGCACTCAGTGATTTTTGTCAAATGTGACAGAAGGAAAACTTGAAAGAACCAGTTCTTCCCCCCTAATTTGAGAAACCTAAAGCAAACAAAACCAATCTCCCATAGTAACTTCTAGGCCAGTAGACCCAGAGAATCCATAGGAATGTTTTTAATATGGTATTAAAAAAAAGATTAACTTGATATAAAAAGATACTTTATATAGTTTTCATATTATTTTAAACTTCTTTTAAACTCATAGGTAGTTGTGTAAAATTCAGAGACTCCCAAAATTGACTGTAGCACACAATCCACCTTATGATATGTGTACTCTTTGAATTGCTACTGAAGTCTTGAGATAGCCATATATTTATGTACCAAAAAAACAATGTTTTCAAAGGAAACAAAAACTCAGAATGATATATTCAAGACTCCTCTTTCCTATATGTCATAATGTAATTGCAACTTTAATTCTATCTACTGTATATGTTACAAAAATGAAATTCAGCCTTAAATATGAGATGTTCTTTTTCATTATGATTTACTTCTTTATGTACTTTTTAAACTTGTAGACATGCCAGCTGTGTAATGTCTCACGTATTTTATTTTTACCCCAAAATTTATGACCAATTTAACTTTTTGGTTAGTTTTCATAGAAGGGGGGATCAGAATAGTTTTAAGAAATGTTTCCTTTAGCATTAGGTACCCTGCTATCTTAACATCATTCCATGTAGAAATGTTTTTCTTTTACAATTGGCTTTTTACTAAGAACACTTTACTATGTTAAATATTTATGTTTGTTTAGCAATATAGAGTCATTTGGGGGAAAATAATGATGACTTTTTTCTGATGTAACCAGCTAACTGACAAAAAGATGAATGCACAAGAGACAGCCATTTTCAAGTATATGAAAAACCTCTATTCTGTTAAGCAAGGCTGAATGCCTCAGAAAAGTCACGGTTTTCTTTGTCCTTTACAGATGGCCATCACAGCAGTGACCCTTGGAGCTCCTCCAGTGGGATGAATCAGCCTGGCTACGGAGGGATGCTGGGCAATTCTTCTCATATTCCACAGTCTAGCAGCTACTGTAGCCTGCATCCACACGAACGTTTGGTAAGGCAGATTCTCATGGCAATGGGGATAAGACAGCTGGTTTATTAAATCCAATCCTTGTCTTTCCATGCGTGTACACAAGGACTCTCCAAATGAATGCAGCATTGTACACACCCATTATGCTTACAGTTGTATTGTTCCTATAATCAAAGATGGGACTGAATCAGATCACCTTTGTAAGTACTTTCGGATTCCTTGTCATTGTTCTTCTGTTTATTGTGTTTTGTTCTGTGCTTTCTTTATCACACTGTCAACTTCCTTTGTTACATAAGTGCACACTGTATTTCAGTTGCAGAATTCAGCTATGGCTGTTCCCTTTTTTTTTTTTTTTTTTTTTTTTGCTATTTGTAGTTTTGAAGGATATACTGCAGGGGGCAGAGTGACAGTCAGTAGACTTTGAGGGTAGTGATATTCATGGGCATTTCCACTTCCCCTTGACCGGCTTCTGTCACTGCTCACAGCTTTGATCTGTTATGCCACACTGGGAGAAAGAGTTCATTTTTCTTTACCTTCCTACCAGTAACAGCAATCATGGGATTTCTGTATAGAGCAGATTCCAAATTTTCTATTTTTAGTTTTATTTCCACAGCCCCAATCTTCTACTGATACTCTGTTTTGTCTCATGCCAGTTGAAAACTGCTGTAGAATGTTACTCCTTTTTCTTTTATTACTAAAGTTTCCACTCTGCCCATCACCTACACTCATCCCTCCTAATATTAATTACTTTTATCCTGGAGGAAGCAACTCAACCTGATGTTTTTCTAGCCTCAAAACAACCACAGCCAAGAATCCGCTTGTGAATGTAAGTCTGTCATTAAATGGAGGAAAGAGTACCTCTAGATCATGAGTTAGGTTTGCGATGCAGATAAGATAAAATTGAGTCCCTTGTGCTTTAGAAATGTATGGACATCCATTCCTACAAGGTTATTACCAGTCCACTTAGCATTAGTAGTCTTTATATCATTTCTCTTCATCTTGGAGTTTCCCCTTTTTTCTAACATCCAGAGTTATGTTCCTTTCTCTGTCCTCATATAGGATATAGTACTTTCTAGATTTCTGTGTTCTTTCTTTTGCTCAACCACTAGAGTTATGGAGAAAGTGACTTATATCCTATTCTAACAACCTAAAATATCCCAGGAGTTAGGATTTCTGAAATACTTGAATATGCCTATTTATTTAGTCCTAGTGACAGAGACACTATGTGGTCAATTAACCTATCCATTAATGAGAGACAGATGAAGGTAGAATTGGCCTTTTATATTATCTCCTAAGTTTGAATGTGTAAATCACAAACTATCTCAAAGTTTAGCACGTTTTTACTCAATAGCAGATGATTTGCTTTCAGATTTTCTCTTCTCCCGCCTCCTACTTGGAGGTATTAGAGTGAAAGCTTAGAGAAATATCAACTATTATTATACTAGAATTTCTTGTTGGCTAACATTTTTATTTACCCATTATCATTTTCCACTTCTCTAAGGAACTCATGATCAAATCTACATGTGTCCTGTGAGCAAGGAAAGTTTTGATTACACGTAAAAAATTTTGGCAGTATTCTAATATGTTGGAACATCAGTCCTTTTAAGAGTTGTCCACCTGACATTTATTTTTCTTCCCTTCTATATTTCTTTTTTCTTTCCCTGACATGGTCTAGAATTTTGATTTAGGTGGTTTCATTTTATCCCAAATTCACTGCATGGGGGAGGTATCTTTAAAATATGCTCAAATGCACACAAAAAATGTAGCTTTGTAAAGGAAACCAACTACACTTGAAAAAGTTTTGCTTAATGAAAACACTATTGTCAACCAGGAAGAAAGATCATTTGGAGGGAGTAACCTAGTAAATTGCATCAGATGCTGTATTTGTAATGTCACTTATCCATCACAAACCACAGGGTTTTTATTCTTAACATAATCATGTAGCAGATTTTAGAGATTAGGGGTTTTGTTTTTTAGAAAGCCTGAATGAATTATGTCTCTGGCAGTGTATCCTAATGAATTTTCTCATTGGTAGTTTCTCACTGGAAACTGTTGAATTGCCATTTCAATAACCATTCGGAAATATTTTGAAGTGACATTAGAAAATCTGACCCTGACTGAATAATTGGAGTGTATAGTAGGCCGTTGGTGTCTTTTCACTTGAAAATAATGGCAGTTCCTTACAGTGTTCACCTGTAGCTTTGGGCCAGTGCCATATGGAAAAAGAAATCATTTGAGGAAGGGAAGAGAGCTTTCCTGGTGGTATTTTGGGTATAATATAGCCAAATTTGTATTGTCTCTAAAGGTAAAACATTTTAGAAACATTACTGTCAGCTTCACTTTATACCATGTTATAAGAGAATGCAATTATAAAGCTTAAATCCACACATTTTAGTAGCAACTGTCAGGTACCTAATTTTGATTCTTCAGATTCTACAGTTTCAGCCTCTGCAACACAATCCCACAGCTAATCACTACTATGCCTGAGTGTACGTACAAAGTCACTCAGAAGAATGGAGTTTGTGGTTGAGCTTTGGAATGGTTCTTGTAGAAGGTTTAAGTTTGGAATGACTTGACAGAGTTCATTCTAAAAATAGGATGAAGTCCTTGCTGTCTGGCATGGTTTAGGCCTGATCTTTGCACTACAGAGTAACCGAGTCCTAGGAGTCAGGAATGTTAATATAAAGGAAGTTCAGTTGTCTTCATTTTTTGTAACATAAACCCTTCCCCTAGTGATTCTCAATCAGGTGGGATTTTTGCCCCTCAGGAAACATTTGGAAATGTGTGTGTGTTGAGTGGGGGAGGGGTAGTTGCAACTGGAATCTAGTGTATAGAGACCAAGGATGCTGGTAAAAATGCTACAATGCACAGGGGAGCCTCCCACAGTAAAGAATTACCTGGTACAATCAGTAGTGCCAAGGTTGTGAAACCCTGCCTTACCCTAAACCCCAATTGTATTCTTAATCCGTGCTACCAGTTATTATAGTTCCTTAATTTTTTATTGTTTCCACTATTACAGATGTCCCCAACTCACCCTGCTTTTACTCACCTTCACCCAGTCCCCTTCCCCCCTTCCTCTGGCCATCACCACACTGTTGTCTGTGTCCTTGGGCTCGGCATATATGTTCTTTGACTAATCTCTTCACATGTGTTCTTTGACTGACCTCTGTCAGACTGTTCCATGTGTCTCTGGTTCTGTTTTGTCCGTCATACAGATTCCGCATATAAGTGAGATCAATCTTTGAATGATCAACCCGTAAAAACATCACTAATGGAAACATTTTCACGACTTACTCTATCAGTAGATTCTAAATACACTCTCTTTGGCCATTAAAGGTAAAATAAATAGTGGGCATGTAAGGCCATAGCGCTTTACCATACTTCCCCTTTTGCTTTGTAGTAAGCAGGGCAGACAGTATTAATAGCTGGACTAAAAGAGACTAAGGGGACCTCTTGTAGTTGATCCCTGACTACTCTACAAGAGACATGATTCACATATCACTGATATTCTCTGTGGGGTATTTATTATGACTTGGAGTAACAGTAGTTTTCATGATACTTTTTCTTGAAAAATAATGGAGTTATAAATCTCATTAATTGTTTTCAGCATCTCATATTCTGTGAGTCTCTAAAAATAACTGATTAGGGTGCATTGTATGGGTTTTCCCATTAAAATCTATGGAAAAGAACTTTTCTTTTTAGTCTGAGAAGTCAGTATGAACCCTTTGTCAAATCCTGAATTACTGCCCAGGTTTAAGGGGTGTAAAAATTCTCACTGATGCAATAATCTTTTTCCTGTGTCATTCTGTAATTATTAATAGTTATTTAAATAGTTTTTATAATATTTGTCTCTGTTTTGATTTTTGCATAGTTGGGACTGATTTATAAAGTTTCTCTATTCTTTAGAAATTCAGCATGGAGCAGAACTGAAGCCTTCTCTTTGTCTTTCATTTTCTTTTTCCTCATTCTTTCTCTTTTTCTCCACTTTATGATAGTCTTTAGCTCCTGAGCAGAAATAGCTCTTCTAAGTTTGGTGTTTGTGGCTTATTCAGAGTTTCAGATTAGCTCTACTATGGAATGGCCCCACTCTACTATTCTTTGGAAGAAATTTCAAGGGACTACTTGGGGTATTCTGTGAGTAGCAAGTAGAAATGAGTTTAACAGGTAGCAGAAGGAAATTTTTAGTCATGCAAAGAGGTTCATGAAACTTAAAAGTTTGAAAGACATTCTTGGGAACTTGGAAAAGTTTAAGGGCAGTATGTCAACTTTTACACTGAAGTTGACCTTTCCTTTGGACCGTTTGAGTGTGCAGAAGTAATATTTTCAAAAGCATGGATGTGGCAGACTTGGCTCTGAAACAAAGTTTCATTTTTCAGACTTTTTAGTTACCTCTCAAATAACTAGCATTTCAATCCAGTATTTATTAAACACCAGTAGCCCGTTGTTCATTGCGTATAGAGGGTAATTATGTGTTCAGCACTCATTAGCACGTTGTGGGATGCAGAGGTATAAACTGTATTCTCTCCCTTTAAAGAGTTAGATGGAAATGCATGTGAGAGAGATCGCAATGAAAGGCAGCATATCATTATTAAATGGCTCAGTGAAGATGCTGTCAGTTCATTAGGGATTCAGAGAGGAGAAATCTTGGAAGAGTGGGAAGCAGTGAGGAATCATCGAGGAGGAGGTAGAACCAAGATGGGCCTCTCAAAATAAAAGAAAATACCAAGACACCAGGGTTTTACTCCTTGTGAACAAATGGCCTGGGCTTGAAGCACCGCTGACTTGGAGCATCATCTCTAATCTCAATTTTATATAGAACATAACAGACTCTCCAATAATCACGTAATAAATATCTATAGCCCATTAATATATCACATATAAGGAAAATGTCTATTTTAACTTAAATGTTTTCCTTTACATGTTTATAACCCATCAGATGCCTGTGAGAGCACCTTTTTAAGCTACTTACTATCTTGAGCAGGAACATAGCCTGATATTTTTCTGTAAATATTATTATGACCCTCCTAGTGATTTGCTCACTCCCAGGCAGATAGCTGGGTAGCACCTAATTTGCCAACCTTCCAGGGACTGTGATATGCCCCAAGAAAAGCAGCTTATTTGGACAACTGGTGTAATAATGTAACTCAAAGCCAAGCCTTAAACCAAATGATTCTGTAAAGGTGATCTTTCACAGTCAACATATGAAGGTTACTAATGGAGTGGACATATATAAAATAAGAAGTCAGATAGTTATTCTCAGTTCACTTGTTCTCATTTAATTCAGAACAGTCATTGAGTTAAGGCTTTACATATTGATGCTTCGGAGAGATATCTAATCATTAGCACTTTTTAAATTTTTTATTTGCCATTTGTTCTTGATGGAGTTCAGAAAGGTGATCAATTTTGGCAGGAAAAAGACCTGAGACTGGTTACTCTTTGCCATTTAGTGTTCAGAAGGTCAGGATGAAGTGTAATGTAAACCCTGTAGATCACCATGTTGTTTTTATCATAGAATCTTTCTTACTTGATCAACAGGCCGCACAAAGAACTAATAATAGCAGTGCTTTTTTATGCTGTTAAAGTCACAGAGATGCTTTTTTTAAAAAAAAAAATGTTTTTATTGATTTCTGAGAGAGGGAAGAAGAGGGACAGAGAGCTAGAAACATCAATGATGAGAGAATCATCAATTGGCTGCCTCCTGCATGCCCCCTACTGGGGATTGAGCCCACAACCTAGGAATTGAACTATGACCTCTTGATTCATAGATCGAGGCTCAACCACTGAGCCACACCAGCCAGGCCACAAGATATGCTTTTAAGCAGTAATTTTTATAGTTAGAGATTGTTAACACTTTTTAGTATCCTACATTGCCATCATATTCCCCTAGATTTGATGCAAATCCAAACTATGTGTCTTTGTGTTTTAATATTTGAAAAATGAAAGTTGACAGATCTAAACAAGATGTATTCTTCAATATTTTGATATTTTAAGGGCTTTCTCCATTGCAGAAGGAAGTATTATAAAACTAACCCACTAAATATTTTATGGTTGAAAATAGCCTCCTTTTTCTGCTTCTTGCTACAGAGCTACCCATCACACTCCTCAGCAGACATCAATTCCAGTCTTCCTCCAATGTCCACTTTCCATCGTAGTGGTACCAACCATTACAGCACCTCTTCCTGTACGCCTCCTGCCAACGGGACAGACAGTATAATGGGTGAGTTTTGGAAATGCCAGTTCTGGTACCAACATTCAATGTCAGGATTATAATGAAAGATCTCTCCTCCCCTCCCCCCCATAATTGAACAGAAGTCAGGGGGTGAATGTTTGTCACATAACCGAACAAACAAATGAACCAAACAGAAATAGTCATTGGCTTGACCATAATCACATTTTTTTCCACAAGAAACTAAAATTTGGCTACTTTGCCTATTCTAATTAGATTTAACAGGATTTAAATATACCAAACCACCTTGCTTCTCATACTCCCAAACAGCAAGCAAAGTGAACTTTTATAAGACAAACCATTGAAGACTAATGAGATAGAGAACATGATGTCTCTTAATAGTAGTTACTGACCACTTCCCAGATTCAGTCCCTGTGTTGTGCTCTTAGCCATGACACGCCACAGTCTTCTGCAGATTGGTTCCTGTGAAACTGACAGGCAACTAGTAATAACTAGATGAGCTCCACCTTCAGAAGAATGCCGCATGGTGAAGTCCTTCAGGGGGAAGAAGTGTCACTCACTCATAGGAGAGGAGACGGCTGGGCATCAGTGGGACAGAAGTTATCTGCTACTTTTTCTCAAGTTAAGAGAAAAATAAGTTAAGGCAGAAAGTTGCTGCCAGATTAACTGAGTCATCCTCCTCCTCTCATTTTCCATGCTGTCCATTGTGGTCTTCTCCCGAGGACAGATGGCTCCCCATCACACTCTCACCTCGAGGGAGGGAAGAGCTGGCAGGATGTCTAGCTGCCCAGGGAAGAAAGAGTTCAGGTTGGGGAGGAGGCAAGCACCCCCTTCTGAATTGGCCTTTGTCAACTGTCTTTGTCACCCAGCACTACAGCCTGATGCTCCAGGGTCCTGTTAAACCTCAGGCTTCACTGATTGCCACTGCGCCGGTTCTAACTCACACCCATCCCCTGCTGGGGCTTAGGGTTACTTCCAGGGAGGCACTGATGAGAATACTCACTGTGTGTTTTAGAGAGGAGGATGTGTAACAATAATCCTGTGGCTACTCTTAGCTATTTGTAGTTTTTTCATTTTCCTTAGTCTGTAGAACTTTGGGAACTAGTATGAATCACTTATGTGGGAGTTTGGGTTTTTTTATAAAAAAGAGATGTATTTTGAAGTGTTGCAAAGATAATCCTGCCTAAATAATACACTCTCTGTTTATTCAATAATATATTTCACACTTGAGATGAGCCATCTAGCAGCCCTTCACTATCATGTCTCATTGAGAAGCAAATAGGAATTTCCATTTTTGTAACTTTTCATAACAAAGTTTCTACAAATGTGTTGCATGAGTTTGACCTTGGCGGGGGGGGGGGGGGGGGCTCTGCACTACGGTCATATGGGGACATTTTGTAGCTATCAATGCAGTTTTGGCAGATTTGAAAAACAAGAAAAAAGAAGTGCAGAACTGAAAGAGTGAGAGAAGCATATTTCACTTCAGTGTGGTTTGGCACATGGAAAGCCCCTTTCTGTAGTCATGAGGTCTAGTTATAAAGCAGGCTGACCGGTCATTCATCCTCTTACATGGCAGATTTCCTGTCTACTTGTGGTTTGAGTAATTTTCTTTTTTAGGAAGGCATAAAGGTAGAGCAAACGTTTGAGTTGAGGAAAACATACTTAGGCACTGTTTGAAAAAAAAAGTTTTGTTAATTAATTTGCAAAATAGTCTTCCTGGGAGACAGGCACTAGACTTGGGAAGAAAGACATTGCGAGAGCGTAATCTTCGTCCCTGGGCTGTGGTTGGCAAAGCCATGCATCTCGGTGGGAATGGGATTTGCCTCAGTTAAGCTAGTTGGCTCATCATTAGCTTATAGATGATGAGGAATGTCTCCCCTCCTTCATTTGGCCTGGGCAGTGTGGAGCTCTAGGCAAAAGATGGACTTAACTTGTTTAAGTGGAGGGAGGGTCTAGACTAGATAATAATTAGGAAGCCATAATTTTCAAAGGGAAAAAGGGTGAGATTTTTGGAACCTGGAAAAGGAATTTTTTTAGGCAAAACATTATTACATAAATTATTCCATAACCATGAGTGTACTTGTCAAAATCTGCTAGTAGAATGTGAGAAAGCTTTATAATCTTTTCAGGAAATAAGTAGACATGGTAATTCAGCATTTTGGAAGAACCTGCATAAATACAGTTATGAATTTAGGATAACTGTAAGAGAAAAGACTCATGTTCTCCCTTAAAACATGTCTTCCAATTCCTCCAGTTAAAATGCAAAGGGAAATTTGGGTATGATAATAGGCTTCATGGTTGCATAGTGTCTGCGTGACTCAAGTTTCTTCGCACTTTAATTCTCTTAGGTTTTGGCTTGATTTTCAGAGTGTGGTAGAAGTCAGGGACGGCAGCATGTCTGTATAACAAGAGAAGAGATTTCTCTTCAGTTACTAATGCTTCCCTAACAAACAGTATGGATTAATAGGATACATCTGTAGACTTTTGAAAATACTTGGCATATACTCACTCATTCTGAAATGCAGGAAATAAAGAAATATTACATTGCCTGTATCGCAAAGAACAAACAGAGCTAATTAAATAATTGGTAAATAGGGAACACATAGCTTGACACATGTTTAAGATTACACACATGATTCTGTAGAAAATGGCTGTAAGCAATACTAATGCCGTAAGAATGGGGTTCAAGCGCTAACACATGGACATCAGATTTTTCAAGTTTTCTTGGTGTAAAGTTGCAAGGCAGTGCAATCTTTTAATAAACAACATTGATGTCTTAGGAAGCTGTTTTTTTTTTCAGTTCAAAAGATTATTGGCCCATTTCTCAGTTTCATGTTATAATGTATCTTCCTGGTGGTCAACAATTGTCCTGAACTGATCATAGGACAACAGAATGCATGTGGCGTGAGATAAAAGCTATAGAACTATTGGAAGGCAAGCTCTCTGGAGCCAGGCTCCCTTGCCTCTAGTTCTGTTCTCTGCATTTCAGAGATGGAAGGTGCTCACTGGGGTCTCGGATGGCTTGTGTTTGGTTTGGAGGAATGACCATTGTTTCTTGGGGTGTTTTTTTCCCCCTTTAATTCCCAGTGTTGTGTTTTCTTTTTTTCTTTTTTTTTTTTTTTTTTTATGAAACCCTTAAGAAGGATAAATCTTACTTAGATTATATTAATGGTGGAATTTTTTTTGTAAGTGACACATTCATCCATGGATTTTTGAAAGAATTAGAAAGTATTTCACTTGTTACACAGAATTCACATTTTCCTCTGAAGCCTTGCCAGCAAACTCTGGAGATTATACTGGACATTTCTGAATTAGAAGGATCTAGAAGTGTATGAGTATAATGCATGGGACACAGCATGGGTTCATAGAAGTTAGTTAGCTAATGGAGCACCCAGGTAAGGAGAGAAGCTAAGGCTGAGGGCTTCAGGAGTTACCAATACCAAAGCCCTTCAAACTTTATTCCTAAACCCTCTCAATATTATCCTGCTGAGTGTATCTCAGAGAAGGAAGTATAGTAAGTTATTGAATACCAGCTGTAGAGGATAGAATGTATAGAGGCTAGCAGCCATATACATTTTGTTATATACATATTTCCTTCCTACCTGCAATATCCAATAGCCCTTCCTGGTCAAAAGCATTGAGGTGACTATACCACACACACTTCGGACACTTCTCGGGGAGGAGAGAGCTGCAGTTCCCCACTGGGAGGTACCATTTCTTTCCACTCCCAGGGTGTGACTGCTTGTTGTTTGGGCTATACACCCTCCCTTGCCCTCAGAGGGAATTGGCCATACAACCAGTATAATGCTTACCGTAACTGTTATTACTTTATTGGTCTTTACCCGGCCTGCTTGCTCATACAAGGCATTTCCCATGTTTTCAACCTCAAACCAATGTTGAAGGAACAGACTACCAAGATGGATTTAATACAACATATGATAAAGATCACCTTGGAATATCTATCTGGTTCATGAATTAATCTGGCTTACCACTTTCACTTCTAATGGCATGTTTGTATGACATGAAGCACTTGAGTATGTGGCTTTTCTAGCAGAAACATGTCAATTTCCCCTTGGGGACTTGGCTTCACAGTTATTTTATATTACGGTAGTCACATAGATTCACTTAGTCTTTTACAAGAATCTTGAGCCTTCAAATAGAGTTGGGTGATGGACAGGCACAGAGCATGAGAGTTTATGAATTTCATCCAGCAATGTCATGGCACCATAGTTACAAAGACCACTAATGGAAAACAATAAACTAATTTGATTTAAGTCTTCTTGTCCATTTCCTGCACTTGTCCTGGGGCCCAACTTTCCCCCTGAATTTCTAGAAATCCCTCGTGCTAAAAATTAGTGCATTATAGCCCAAATTTTAGGTTTAATTATAAAATTAGATTCTGTAGGAGTGCTGGAGATGCTCCTTCTTGTGTCATCTTTATCGTCACACTCATGCCATAGTTAGGATGCTTTTAATAGTTTAATAATATGAGGCTCACTTGCACATAGTTCAGAAAAAACTAAATTTTAAAGCAGTCATCTTCTTTCAGGCAAATACACTATGAAGTACACTTACCATTCCTTTTATATCTTCGTGATGTTCCCAGCCTGAGGTTATGGGTGTGTATTAAAGGGGTAACATTTTCGCAATCCTGATTTTCAGTAGTCAATCCCCAGGCACCACTCCTCCTGGTGTTTTGATGAGGGTGTGTTCTAATGGGAATTGCCATTTCCCCAAAGCTGAGATTGAGTCCAAGGGTGGTCCGCATATAGCAGAACCCCTTTCTCTGCTCCATGTCTAGCCAGCAACAGCACCTGTGCGCAAGCCAGCTGAACAGTGCTCGGGTGTCTGGCAGTGCCGAATCCTCCTACGGAATTACAGTTCCTCTTAACCACTGCTCATCTTCCACTCAGATTTATTTTGCAACCCTGCTTAAAGACAGGTTCTTTTTTTCTCTTGAGCAAGAAAAATTGATTAGAGTTAAAATATCTTAAGAAATCAACCCAGTCTTTACCAAATAGGGGCAATAGTTTTCATCTTTGTTTGTCATATGGGCACTTGGGTAATTGCTCATAATATGAGTTGACAAAAACTTGGGCCTAGAATAGTAATCAAATCCTGTTACATTAAAGCCAAAAAGTGGGTTTGATAAGCACCAAGTTAATTAGAAGTGAGTTTGGCTAAACATGACCCATTACTTAATATAAAAGAAGTTAAATAACTTTGAGAATTAATACTATATTCACTGTCTGATTATTTGTGCCCTTTGACATATCAGTCACACAAATAAAAAGAGAACTCTTTAGCAGAAGGACCTATGTCACCTAACATGCTCAGGGACCCTAGAACATGTGTCTTCTCCAACGTTTCCTGGAACAGAACAAAAGGCATTCCAAGCGAAGGGGCAAACTGGCCCAGTAAACTGCTTTGAAATTTAAGCCCTGGATTCCTCACTCCAGCTGCCGCTGCAAGGTGGAATGGCTGCATATTAAAAATAGTCTATTCTTATCAGTGGCCTCCATTAGTAGCCTGTTAGTTTTCGGAATCATTTTTATGACAACGTGAGGTAAGGAGTTGATCCTATTTTTTATTCTACCTCCTAGGTCCTAGCATCTCCCTCTATTTAACAGGCACTTAATACAAAGTTTAGTATGAATGTGATCATAGTAATTATATCTTGTTTCTTGTAAAGTGTGATTTTTGTGTGTGTTACATATAATTAACTTTTTTAATGTTCCTAAAATATTTCTGTTGATTTTCAATTCTGTTTGGTTTCATGAAAAAGTATTTTTAAACACTTATTATCTTAATTTTAAAGTTGTTCAAAGGAAGAATTAATCTTTTGAAAGCCACAATGGTAGCAAATGTTATCTGTAATTGAAACAGTATCTTGGTACTACTTGGGTTTCAGTTCTTTTTTAGATAATGTAATTTTTCCATTGTGGCTTTGCACTTACATATCATGAAGATCTGTTTTGTAATTAAGCAGACATCACAAATTATTTTGAGTGCTAAATCTAATTTTAGGTATATATGATCATGTTACTTCTACAAATATATATATATATATATATATATATATATATATGAATTTCTAGAAATCATATATATATATATGTGTGTGTGTATATATATATATATATATATATATATATATATCCAAATACTATGGTAATACCAGCTGT
The DNA here is from genome assembly GCF_963455305.1 of Plecotus auritus. Classification (NCBI taxonomy): domain Eukaryota; kingdom Metazoa; phylum Chordata; class Mammalia; order Chiroptera; family Vespertilionidae; genus Plecotus; species Plecotus auritus. The sequence goes on from NC_137782.1 coordinate 57,830,876, forward strand.
AAAATATTAGTTCTCTCTCTGTTTCCAAAATATTTATTATTTTCTATTTAGAATTGTCTTTATTTTAAAAAAAACTCCTTAATACAACAATTTTAATTTTCACACCAAATAAAATTTCATTTATCTCTTATACTAAATATTTTAATACTCTTGATATCTATGAGTCACTTCCACTGGCCCAGCATGATGTCAGACCCCCATTTCAAAGATTGCTTCCCCTTAAAATCCTTAGTACTAATAGCCGATCAGAGATGAGCCTTTTCATTACATTTGGAAATTACAGATTACAGCTTCACTTCTAGGACAATGTCAGCTACTTTTTAATGCTACAGTTTTCATATGAGTCTGTGGAATGAAAACGAATGTCTTGTCCAAAGGTGATTGTGTTCGTTTTACCATCTATCAGTGTTCTTTCAAGTTTAGTAATAACACATGAATATGGGGGTGGGTTTTGTTAATCAAATAAAACACACATCAAAAGACCACTAACTGACATACCCAACATGTGAATATGTAAAAATAGTCAGCAGAATTCATCTGTGCTAAGCAGAGGTCAAGAGCATGAAATTGTAACCTGGAGAAGGGGAGAAGCTGACCCCTGGGGTCTGAGCTCTATTCCACTTCACAGACTGGACATGGAGACACACTGCCAAAAAGCTGCTTTCCTGGGTCAAGGATAGGGCTGCAAATTTAAAAAAAAAAAAAAATGTGTAATAAAGTTTTGCTTGAATTAATCAGTTTTCTTCTCTTATTTCACCAAGTATTGAAAAATATCTTCCACTGGATTTTAATAGGTTTTATTTAAATACTACATCAATTTGCTAATGTCAAGGCCCTGATGACTGTAGCATAGCACACGTAGGCGTTGTGCTGAGACTGAAGACCTCTGAGGAACACTGGCTGTCCCATTGTGTAAAGGCAAATTACCTTCAAAGTCACTTGCTGAGTAGAGCTGGCTTTGAATTATGCACTAGCACCTCTGTCTTTTTATTAATAGCACTCTTTGTTCATCCATTTGTAGATAAAAATACCAGTGTTTAAGATGGAGCGATAGCTTCCTGATTATGTAGACTGATTTTATCTCCAGGATCTGAGGCCATGCTGACTTCTAGTACCACAACAGTTCAAATTTTTTAAATTTCACTTAAATGTGTGGAGAATACATGTTATTTCAAATACTAAAAATATTTTCTCTCCTAGGCCTGTTATAGATTTTTTTGTTTGATTTTGTTTACTGTGGAACTCTGAGAGGAGTGCCTCTTTTTATTTCAAAGGAGGTGTAAATTATGCATAAGGAGAATGCAGTTGACTATCTAAAATATAAAGAAAAGCCAAACTTTGAGGACTTCAGACACCTGAAAGTACTGTCTATTCTTAGCAATGAACTAGCATTCACCACTACACACTCCTAGTAACAAGCCTGAAGGTTATAGCAACTAAAAGACTATATCTTTAAACCAAGGTGTCAGGTTTATATATTATCTGTAGAAAATGTAACATGAATATATTTGACATCTACCTCAGCAAACAAATTAATGCTAATTAAAAATTAATGTGTCATAATTAGCATTAAAAATGCAATTAAATTGTAAGTAAATGGACCAGGAATAGAAAACTGTTAGTCGTCTCACTGCCTGGTTTTTCATATTCTGCCTTTTGTTTTTGCAGCAAATAGAGGAAGCGGAGCAGCAGGCAGCTCCCAGACTGGAGATGCTCTGGGGAAAGCACTTGCTTCGGTGAGGCAATATTGACTTTGGACTTCATACGTAGCATTGTGGAGGCCTGAACTTTAATCAGAAGTGGACATGTGGAATTTTATACAATGAATGGCAAATAGCTTTGATTTGGGAAATGCTCACTTTCTTGCATAATGATCACTGGAAAATTTGAAGAGAGAGCTCTGAAGCTTCCGTGCCTGGCTGGTCTCTTCCATCTTGTCTCCTCAGTGCTGCTAAGTGGTACTTGGTTACAGGTTCTCGGATATTCTCAGAACCCTTAGGTGTATAGATTTTCTATCTGGATTTCTTATTTTTCTCTAAAGTCATATAGGCCCTCCTTGACCATCCATGACTTATTTTGCAAGGGGCAATTCTAAAATACTTTAGAAAAGGCTTTTATAAAGACCATAACTGAGGTCTAGGGGAAACGGTCAGACATTTGGCACCTGGGGACTCGGCTTCTCTGCCTTACCTGCCCACTGCCAAGAGGCTAGACTGGAAGGTGTCCTGCACATTCACTAGTGACAGTGGCACACCTTATTTGTGTGAGGGAGGGTGCCTGGTGTTGTCTTCAAAAGCTAAGTATGGTCATTTGCAAATGTAAATGGAGATTTGGTGCTCTAACATTTTATCTCTTCAGTTGGTTTTTCCGTACCATCAGGAGCATAAAATATGTTGGATTTCTCTTAATATTTTTACCAAGTAAAAGTTTTTATTTAATCTAGGCATTCGTATGTCTTGGAATCAGGTGCCTTAATCATGGTGAAGGGGGAGTTGGACAACAGTCTTAGGGATGACTTGGTCGGGCCTGTTTTGTGGAGTGGGGGTGGGCTTTGTGTATCTCTGTGGCTTGCTCACAGCCAAGCAGCCACGGGAGGAAGTGGGAGGAAAAGGACTAGAGAAGTAGTTTGCTGACCTCCAGTCCAGGTCTTTTCCGACTATTCTATATGACCTCAGTAATTCTAATTATGAAAAATTAAAGTGGTTACGTATTGTTACTGCAGTTGATCACTAAATGTAAGTTGTAATTTTTAAATGAATTGCATGGATACTTTGCAATTGACAAAATTGTTGATTGTTTGTTCCTAATAATGAGGATTTGTTTTCTTTTCTCCCTGTTGTTTTAAGATCTATTCTCCAGATCACACTAACAACAGCTTTTCATCAAACCCTTCAACTCCTGTTGGCTCTCCGCCTTCTCTCTCAGGTACTGTCCTTGCTCCCATGCCTCACAGTGCCAGCTGGTGAGTGACTGCCCCCTGGACTCCCTGCACTCGGAGGGGAAATTGCCTCCCTCCACAGGCTCAAAACACCATTTCCAAAGAGAAAGAAAGGAGTGGGAGAGACAGCCTGCCACGTGAAGGCACAGTCATTGACACCCAAACTTCTCTTAAAAATTAGATTTTTTTTTTTTTTAAATATACAGGCATATGGGAAACTTATTTCTGAAATTTTTCCTGGCTCTCTAGAAGATACTCCACAGAATAACATGTTCTAATAAGACATCTCAAACGAGACCAGGTAGTACATATAGCCTTGAACATGATTATACAGTCATCAAATATAGATTATTCAAGAGGATCTTTTCCGACAGAAATTTTAGACTTTCCACATTCCCTCTTTGAAGTCCATGTAATTGGAATGTTTGAGGAAACTATAATCTTGTAAATAAATTGTGAAGTGTGTGGAGTAAAAGGGGATGTTTGCCTTTAAAAATAACAAATTATATGAACTATGGCTTCAGGTAATAAAATATAAGTTCTTACTTTATGTTAGTAAAGCAGAGGTCCATCTGAAAGGCTCATTGCCCTTCCAGTATAAATGCTTCCAGAAGGCCCTGTCTGGTGCCTGTCTCCGCACTCTGGAAAGAGGGCAGGTGGCTTCTAACACAAAACTAAGTCACAACTGTACCTCATTGAAACCTGACCTTTCTGTAATTTATAGCGCGTCACTTGCCGAAATGCTGCCTCCTCCATTCCTATAGCAGCACTCACAGGGCCCACCACAACCTGGCTCCCTGGTTTCAGATCACCACCAAGCTTCCGGAAGCGGGGTTTGATGTCAGCCTTCCCAAGCCTCCATTGACATGGGGGGCCGGGGGGAGTGATCACAGAATAGAGAGGAGTAGCTGGACATTTAAGTCCAAATGCCCAGAGAGACAGAGTTGAAACTGGGAAGAAACAAAGATGATATTAAGGGGATGCTGCAACAGCAGTGAGGCATTCCCCATGATAGAAAAGGCAAGGGGAGCTCAGCATTGTGCAGTGCATACCATGTTGTTCGGCTCTGGAAAGTGACCACCAGCCTCGGTATACAGGGCAGCGTCCCATGAGACCCATGAGGAGGGGTCTGAGCAGGGACAAAGAACCCCATGTGCCCGTTTCAAGCAAAACAGCTCTAATGTTGTCTATTTTATAATTTGGGGGGAAATTCTAGAGTCTAATAAAGCTTGAGATCCACTATTTTAGTCTAATACTTAAGATTAAGTCTGTAGCAATACCGGAGAGCAAAGATCCGGGTGCTCGCAATTCTGCCTCTGCACTCCAGGTTAATGGGGGGCCGAAAGTTGTGGTGCACAGATCATGCCAGAAAACGCCCTAAATACTCTAAACCTGAGCAGGGTGCGCTCAGTGAAAGACCAGAAGTAAGGCCATTGCAAGGCCCTGGTAACCCAACCTGGAACACCATCTGGCAGCAGGGAAGGGCTTCATGAGGATGTAGACCTGGGGCAGGTTGCTGCTTTCACACTGAGAGCTCTGTCCAGATTCTGTCACTGAAAGTAATTGGGCAAAATATTCTATTTTCATTTAGCATCAAAATACACACACATGCACACCCAGAAATGACAGGAGAATGAATATTTAAAGTGCTAACTGTGTCGGGCGTGAGATTTCAGTGAAATCGTAGATTTTATTTTCCTTACTTGAATTATTTATCTTCTATTCTGAGTGCATATTATTTTAAATTTAAAAGTAGGACGTTAGACATGTAATATTTATTATAGCAGGCATCTTTCTTTACCTGCAGGTTTAGCGAATCATAAAAAAATAATTTTCTTCAGAAGAAACTACTTACTTATTACTGTTGTTATGTTGAGTTTTTAAATTTTTGGTTCTGTGGATCCCTGCCAACTAATCTTATTTCCTTAAAAAGTTTCTGAAGGCTTATTGCTTCTCAAGGATCATTTTAAAACCAAATCACAAAGCTGTTTTTCATTGGTGAAAGAATTTTGGTTTAACAAACTGTCCTTGCATGGAGGTATAACAAAGCTTCCCCCCCCCCCCGCGCCCCCCCGCCCATCCCCTTTGCACTCTTAAAAGGACCTTGACTATGTAGTAACAGTTTTCTTCAAAGGAACATTTCTCTAGCTAAAATTCCTCCTTTTGGGAAGCTTGAGAGAATTCTGAGTCTATGTAACATCTCCATGTTTTACCTTTAAGATGTTTTCCTTGCCCCAGAATTTTTGGATGGGAGGTTCACCTTAGCGTCCATGTGGAAATCAACATTGCTGTTTCTAAGAGAACTGTTTAAAGTGTCGGTGAAATTGTTTTTACGATGATGTCGATCGCATTGTAATTCCCTTGTTCATATCAGCAGGCACAGCTGTTTGGTCTAGAAATGGAGGGCAGGCCTCCTCATCTCCTAACTATGAAGGACCCTTGCACTCCTTGGTAAGTCATCTGCTCATCTCTGCTCCAGCCACTTTCAGAGCATGTTTCTCTTTTTGCCTCTAGTTCACTCCAAGATTAGACTGTGTTTGTTCCTGTTTGTAGATTGTAACCCAGATACTGCAGCCCTGTAAGCCCAGGGCTCTAAAGATCTAGGACCAGATAGAAGATTAAAAATCCTGGAAGGATAGTGGCCCCTTCCCATCTGGGGAAAGATCCCTGCTGGTGATTAAATTAATTCCCTGAGATGAGCTGCTGAATTCCCGGCTAATCTGTGTACTGCAGCACTTGAAGATCCTATATGTCTCTGCTCTGCTTCCCAGAATAACACGTTTATAGGCATTTTCCTCTTGACCTTGGAATCAGAAGCCTACTACTACTTCCTTATTCACTTTGGTTCTCATAGAAACCTAGTAATATCAGTACATCTCTGCTCTTCCAGTAGGTAAAGGCTGAACATTTGCATGGGGTTAATTAATATTATAAGTAGGTGATGATTCAGTGTCTGACTCTCTAGGCTTTCTCAAGTCTCAGCGATGGGACTGGAAATATGCGTGAAACACCACCACTCAGTGCAGTATCCAGGCTGTGTATGAACCAGATGGGGAGGGGTAGCAGCAAGGAGCTCTTCAGTCTTCCCATGTTGTTTCCCTTTGTTGAGGTGACATGGAAGAAGACATACATATCTCTCTCTATCTCATTTAATGTTGTCTTGTCAGCGTTTCAGGGTTGCCTTCTCTTCTGGCTTACTATTTAAATTAAGGAAAATCTGAAATTAAAAATACAAAGGTATATTTCCCCCTTGTTCTCTCCCTGCTGAAGCATATGAATCATCCAACTCTGCATTTTAGCCGGTAAATGCAACCACAGAGTGAGACGGCATATGCACTACCTACCCAGCCCCACTAATCTGCAGCCAGTGTTTACCTCCATCAGTTATTCTCTGGGACCCATCTATCAAAACTGGGCTTTGTCCAACTATGAAACTGTAAAGACTGGGCTTAAAGTTGTGAACTACAGCTTTAGTTCCTTTAAATTCTCAACACTCAAGAGGGGATTCGCACGCAGAAACTGCTCTCTCCTCCAGGAAGCTGTGAGCCAGAAAGGATGGTAGGCACATGTATTCTTTCTTTTCATGCTTACATTTACACTTGGAAGTGTATATATGTATGCATTCCTATTTTTAAAATTAAGAAGCGTCGACTCAAGGAAGTTAACAACTTTTCCAAGGTCATATTAGTAGCCATGCTAGTAGTTTAGGGGAAGTCCTGTAACACCAAAGGCCACCAAACCAGAATGCTCTGCACCATAGACTAAGTGTATTAGACACACATTCTTCCTGTCAGTGTGGAATAATTAGAAATGGTTCTTCTCATAGAGTAAAGCTGGTACATCTGTTTGCACAGCCCACTGAAAAGCAGAGCGGATTGAAGCATGTTGTAGTACAAAAGGACATTAGATTTGAAGTCAAAAGACTTAGATTTGAACCCTGACTTTATCATTCCCTGGTACTGTGACACTGATTAATTAATTCATTTAATTTCTTTGAGCCTCATTCGCACGTCTATGTGGAAGGGGTAATATTGTCTCCCCTGCTTGCCTCACTCATGTAGAATGAGGGCCCAGTGGGATGTTAGATGTTAAAGTATACACTGGAGAGTCCTATGCAGATGTGTATTTGATATAATTTATCATACTGGAAAAAAATGAATACACAACTACATGTCCATGTTCTTCACCAAAAACCACAGTACAGACATTATCTAGTTGCAGACAAGTTGGATCCTAATGGCTGGGATGAGAAAAAACGTTAAATTGGTTTTTAATCGTATACCTGTATAAGGGAGTAAATTCTATACTATAGTTAGAACTTTGAAATCATTTAGAAGCTCTGGTAAACATTAATTCAGTTCTTTGTGATTCTTCAGTTGTGAAATCTCATACCCTGTTGTTAACAGAATTTTTGTAACTTTTTTCTGTGATTACTTTGAGTCCCCACTCCCTTCTGTACACACACACACACACACACGCACACACACACATGCACACGCATGCACACACGTACACACTGATGCAAATAGATAGCAAGAAACACAGGTGAAAATCAATAGTACTCAAGAAATTACTGTCTGTCTGTATTTACCCATCCCTGACTTGATAGTTAGCACCGTATCATATGTCACAGAAGAAACCAAGGAATATACCTTCAAGAAGATAATTTAATTGAGGAACTATAAATAGGTCACCTTTTCATTGCTAATTTTTAAAAATCTTTTCACCAATGCCTGTCAGAATGTTTCTTAAATTCAATAAATGTTTTTCTTTTCTAAAGTAAATCTAAATTCTCTTTCAAGCTAATGCAATATAGTATAGCATATATACATCCAAATGTCCTGGAAGAATTACTGAATTTACTTTGTTCATGAAAAATAACACTATGATTATAACATTAACATTTGTCACCAGTTGTCTAGGAAGGATGCTATTCTTCTTAATATTTTAAGGAAATAAACTTTATTGGAAACATTTAGAAACTCAAAGTGGGATGTGTGTGAACTCAAGTTTTACTTATGTAACAAAATCACGCATTTCAAACTCAATCAAATTTCACATCATTTATTAACCAACAGCAAAGCCGGATTGAAGATCGTTTAGAAAGACTGGATGATGCTATTCATGTTCTCCGAAATCATGCAGTGGGCCCATCCACCGCTATGCCTGGCAGTCATGGGGACATGCATGGGATTATTGGACCTTCTCATAATGGAGCAATGGGTGGTCTGGGCTCAGGGTATGGAACCGGTCTTCTTTCAGCCAACAGACATTCACTCATGGTAAGTGATGAACTTTGTAGACTGTAGTTATTGTATAAAATTAGATTTTCAATTATAAACACTATTACTGCTGTTTTTCCCTTTTTAAAAATAGCTTTATTGGGGTATAGTCACTTAATATGCAATTCACCCATTTAAGGTTTATATTTCACTGTGTTTTAGTATATTCACAGGGTTGTGTAACCATTGCCACAGTCTAATTTTAGAACACTTTGCCCCCAGCAAAATGAAAAGAAATCTCCATTGCCATTAGCAGTCACTCTCCATTCTCCCCCCAACCCCTCCAGCCCTTGGCAATCCTGATATAATTTTTCTGTCAATAGATTTGCCTAATCTAGGTTTTTCCTATGAATGGAATCATACAACATGTGGTATCTTTTCTGACTGGCTTCTCCAGCTTAGCACAGTGTTTTCCAGGTTTATGCATGCTTTATCATATATCAGAGTGTCATCCACTTGTGTTGACAAACAATATTTCATTGTGTGCATTGTATTTACCTTCGTCGGGTGATGGATATTTGAATTATTTCCATTCTTGCTGTTATGAATAATGCTCCTATGAACATTCATGTACAGGCTTTAGTGTGGGCACGTCTTCATTTCACTGAAGTACATACCCAGGAGAGCATTGCCGGGTCATCACTGGTATTTTAAATTCTTCATCGTGGTGGCTTTGGCTAAAGGACCCAACCATCTTATGTTCATATTACATTGCTGGCATTTCATATATGAATAGGTTGAATTGTTTTTATTAAAGAAACGAATCAGTGCCTTTGAATTCTGAGTATAGGAGGCAGAAATATATGATGGGTTTGTCTGTCTAAATATCTGGTGTGGGTCTGTGTAATTAAAGTGCACAGTAGTAGTTTTACCACTGCCTATTCCTAAGTCTGTATTTGAATGCGGCTTAAGGAGATTTGTCCACATTACAGTTGGGATTTCAATGCTGCCCACTGCTATTGGTAAGGATTTGAGGGTGCATCCCTTTTTGGGATGGTTATGAAGATCCAGAGAATCTTCCTAACAAAATATTAAGTGATGACAATTAATGAGGTCCGAATGGGTGGAGGATTTAATGTTATTAGTGATTCTGTGTAAGTCCACTCCTTACAAACTCCTACCTGAGCAGTAAACACTTTTTTGTCCTGTTTCGTACCTTATAGACTCTTAAAAAAAGTTGCTTTCCTGTTATCCCTTAAAGTGTCTCTGGTTTAAAGATGATTCCGAGAGGAGAATGCAAAATAAGTGCAGGTCATTCTGAGGCTTCTTGCTCAGTTGTGTTCTTCTGCGTCCTTTCGACTTCTCTTAGTAAAAGACGGAGAGGACCATCCTGAGTGTGTGTTATGGAAACCTGCAACCAATTTGAAACCAAAAATACTGGTTTATAAATAGAAGCAATGAACTCACTTCTAAGACGTGGAAAGATATTTTTGAATGCCAAAGCTAAATCATTTTTTTCTTGTTCGCTTTTCCTTGACCTCTACCCCAAAAATTCATCATTGAGTAGAAATTGTTTGTCTATTCATGGCAGTTGCTAAGAGTTAACAAAAGGAAAATCTAGATTTTAATTTAGCTTGGCCTCAGGTAATGTGTTAAATACACTTGGGATGCATATAATATGAGATTTCAGTTTGTACAGCTCTTTTTTTTTAAACTACAATGTTTAAACAATACTGCTTTTAATTAAGAAATCTGGCTTTATTAAAAGCCAGATCTGTGACTTATAACCATTTCTGTATATCTGCTCTCAATCAAGAGAAAAATAGTTTAATTTCTGTTGCTGTGTTCGTTTTGCATATGTTAAACGGATGCCACATGCACCCAGGGCATTGCTTCAGAGCTGTTTTTTCCCCACAAATATGTAAAGTTTGCTCTTAAATACCAGATGTAGGTTAAGTGATTCTTTAAAATAATAAACTATACATAGATGCTGTTTGGAACTGTGTGACCTTTGAGTTGCCTCCTCTTTGAGGCTGACTCAGAGGTGGGATCGGAAGAGACTAGAATCATCTTTGGAGATGGGAAGTGGGATGGACCCAGGTGGAGGGGAAGGAGAGAACAGCAGAACTAATCAGCCAGTGTTACACAGGAGTGTCTTTCACTTTGAAAAACTGTGTAGACGCAATAAAGCGGCTAGTTTTGCTGATGAGGAAAAGTTCTTGCCCGCTCCTCTGAAGACATTTCTAATTCCATCAAGGACAACCACAGACCCCAAGACAGGAGAGCAACTCCAGAGCCATGACATGGCCACAACCTGCTGGCCTTTAAACCAAGTGGGACTGTGTGGTCTTTTTTTCTCAAAAATACTTAGCAGCCCCCAGAATCTGGCCTCCTCCACCTGAAACTCCGTCACGTGTGTGGACGAGATTGGATTGTCATTTTCTTGTGCAAACTGGTATAAATTTTCAAACAAAAACCTGAGAACAAAGGAAATAGTTTTTGAATTTAGTCAGTCTGAAGTTAGCCTTTGACCATTTGATGCATTCCACCATAAAAAGGAAGTTGAAGGGGAAGAGGGAAAAAAAAAACCCATCCCCCTCGACAACAACAAAAAAATTCAAGGAGGATCCTGGTAATGTTTTCCACATTTGAATTTTAATACATGAAACAGGCTATAAACGCTGGCCAGCTGCAGTAAATAAAGTAGCAGTGGGAGGTATGCACCGGAAACCTCGGAGCTGCCTGGGGGACTTTCCTTCCCAACTGCACACCTTCATTTGTTGCTCTGCAGTGGAAGCAAGTGGCAGTAACTGAACACCATCCCGGGGCAGGTTTGGTTTTGAGCAAATCTCCTTCCTAGCTCTCCTTAACAGTGCCTTCTGATTAAAGAACAGACAGCCTTGAATCCTCTTGACCTCCCCACTCTTCTCGTTTCCTCTCCCTGCCTTCCGAAAATAAAAACGAAATGGCTTGATAACTTGGAAGATGATATAAGCATTTCTTTCTGCAGCAGCCTGAAATCGTGGTGGGGAAAAGCCATGGTTCTGGATCGGCTATTATGTTATCTCATTTAATTGCTAACATATTGTACTTAGCTTTTGATTCATAAAATGTTTTCCTTGGAGTTCTGCAGTGGGTCTTCAGTGATTTACTGAGTATTAGTGTAATGAAAGGGACTTTTTCACAGCAGCATGGCTCATAACACTAGAGTGAATGGTGTAGACTCACGGGCTTTCTAGATGGTATGATTTGCCCATGCTCTCTCCTGCTCAAAGACCTTCACCAGCTTTCCATTAGCTACCAGATAAAGACAGTTTTCTAGCCCAGCTTTTAAAGTCCCATTACCATTTACCAAAAGCCTTATGTTTAGTTATTTCAATAAGTAAAAACTTTTCCAGCAAGACCAGTCTGTGCATATTACCAGAATTTGCCCTGTACATTCTTACTATGTACTTCTCTTATTTCTATCTGGATTGGCCGGCTCTACCCACTCCTCTCTGTCCATCTCATCCCACCATTCTCAAAGCTCTGGCTCAAATTCTGCCTCTTCCAGGAAGCCTTTCCTTGCTACCTCCTCCTGTGATAGTCACTTTCTTTTTATACTCATAGCACTACGGATCATACCATCAGCTAGATATTTATCTTGCCCAGTTATGTATAGCTATATATCTTTTGTAGGTATGACCTTTGCCTTCGCAACTATATTGTAAATTCCTTGAGTACTAGGTATTGCATTTTGTTTTTTTCCCAGTAAACAAATTATCACTCAGAAAGGAAGAAAGGCAACTAATATTTTCTGAGTGCTTGACAAGTTGCCAGCCCACTGCTAGGTGCATCATATACGTTAGGGAAGGCAGTCTTCTCAAGAGCCCAGTGAGGAGGAGGATGGTGTCCATTCTGGGTGAGAGTCAGCTGAGCCTCGGAAGATTTGAGTTGCCTCAAGTCCCAAAGTGAGATTTAAACTCAGACACTCTGACTCCAGTTTCCATGCTCCTTTTTACTACCATGAGTCCACCCCAGAGACCATCTGTAGACATGCCTTCTAATAATTCATTTCAGGTGGTAAGAGCTCTCGATCTTCAAATCTTGATAAATGTTTATTGATGAAAGAAATTTCCAGGTGTCTCATGGCCAAGTTCCCAGAGCAACTCTCTACCCAAATGTGGACGTGAAGAACTTTCCCTCCAATGCGGTAGCATTCGAGATTAAAATCCACATTGTCAAACACTTATTCCTAAATCAGTATGTCCATGCAAAGTGGCAAGAGGTGTGAGCTCTCCTTACGAGGGTCCTTCAAGCAATACATTTTAACCTAACTTTTCTACCATACCCACTCACTTTTCTAATGGAATCCAAGCAGGAACCTCTGAATGTGGGAGGACTTGGAAGCAGCTGGATTTGTCACTAACCCTGTTAGAATGTCTTATTCAGATATAATCTCCTCTCCAATATCTCCATGGTTAACCTGATATTAAATCATTAGATTTTTTTATAAGTTATTAAAGTGGCAGTTTCCAAATATAATTCCATTAATCATTCAGTGTTCAGGTTCACAGACAAAAACTGAAAGTCTTTCAGATGACCTAATCACTCCTTCTAACTGACTAAGAACAAAACACACATCAAAAATGTCTTCATGTGATTCTGTAGGTGCTCCAAATTACTTGTCAGTAGAGTCAGCAACTATAGGATCATTTAGCTAAAAAGTTCCTCTTCTATTAATATATAATATTAATGTGGTTTCCGGATCCTTTTTGCTTTTAGTCCACTTATTCATTTCAAAACCATTTATCAGATGGTAACCAAATGCCAGGCCCTATGCTAACAGGTGGTCTCTGCTCTCGAGGGGTTCACAGGCGAGTAGGAAAGGACACATATTTAAAAGCAAAGTGCTGCAGCAGTGGAGTTAGGCTCCACCAGAGAGGATGGACCCAACTCTGTTATCTGTGGGAAAGGATCACCCTGTCCCTTGGTAGAGGAGAAGTGATCTCGTAAGGATCGAGTTGCTCTAGTTGACTTGGAAGTGGAAGTGCCCAATGAACTTGCACCTGCACCTGTCCTCCATAGCATCCCTTTGGCCCCTTCCCAGAACCCCAAGTGGGGTTTGGCACATTTCAGAAAGCTCTGACATAAGCCAATATTTGCCCGGCTTCTCTCTTATCAATAACATTTTTAGTTTGACTTTGGATTGGAAAGAATTTATCAGAAGAACATTCATTAGGTGAAGAAGCACCTTTTATTTCATTGACATTAAACATAGGGGAACTTTTGCCACGTGGGGCCTCAGGATAAATGACTTAAATTTCATAGTTCTTTTGCTTTCATAGTTCTTAAGATTTAAGACCATTGGATTTTAGATTCTAAAAGTACCCAGAGGTCCTTTAGCTCATGGCCCTTATTTTACTGCTGAAGACTGAGGCCAAGAAAGTGGAAGTGACCCAAGCATGGGTACTCACTAGTTAATGGCCAAGCTAGGATTAAAAACCAGACAAGCCAGCTATGAGACCAGCACTCTTTGTGCTAAATACCACGCTGCTGCAACAAGCTTCCTCTCTAACCTAATACCATAGCAATTTCAACACTGTGGCTGGTATTACAAACGACTCTGTTACTCAGACTTAACTCATGAAACCCAAGAGAACTCTTCAGTTGCCCCCTGGCTCCCTGCCACATGTTGCTATTTAGCTTTGCTAATAATATTTGGCAATTAGAGACGGTAGTGGGCAGTGATGTGATATCTTGGGGAGCATTTCCTAGTATGTGGTTGTGGGAGTAGCAGACGTCAGGAAATTCTGTTTCTACGTGGACCTCTTCAACAGAGGTATGATCCATTGGGTCTTCACCATCTTCACTCTGAGGTTTTCACAGATTTTAATTTTCCACAAAATTCCGTGTATATTTTAGCACATACTTCATTTCTAAGCAGTTTTTACCATAGCATCTCAGAGACTTTGGAAGTCATCTCTATCCACATCCCTCTACAAATGCCCTGTCAAGCAGTCAGTAAGTCTCTATCAGCCTCCTTTTTTCAAGGCTGAGTAACTCCAAGTGACCACAGAGCCATTTCCAGCAAATGTTAGAAAATTCTTTCTGAGTCCAGCCCATATTTACTTCTCTGTGAAGTCTGTATTTTTCTGCTTAGAGTTACCCTAAGTCAATCTAACAAATATTTTTAAAAATTTCAGTTATTTGAAGACATCTATTCAATATTTTTTCTCTGGGCTAGACATTTATATTTTCAAATATTTACCCTAAAAATAGTTTTTGACTCTGATTTTCCAGTGCATTCTCTCCAGCATATAAAGGATGCTTTTCTTTTTCTAGGATCTTTTAGTTTGCAGAGTTTCAAACTGAACACAATGCTCAAGGAATTACCAGGGTGACTATGATGGACCTATCACCAAACCCATTCAGTATATTATATCTTTATTAAAGGCCACCTAACTAGATCCTATTAGCTATTTTTGATGACTTCATCATCCTGCTGATAAATATGGAACTTGTAATCAGCTGAAATCCTTAAGTCACACATCTCTCAACTATCCTCGTGCACTTTTTTGTTGTGCCAGACAGACTTCACAGAACACCTTTGATTTCAGCCTTCAGTCAGTTTCCAGCCTCAGGTCTCCTTTAGGTCCTCATTCAGTCACATATTCTGCCAGCTCTGTTGTTGGCAAATTTAAATGTGATGGGTGTCATTGATGCCCACCTCAAAGCCATGAATAAAAATGGTGACCAGGAAGGACATAGAGCCGAAAGCCTGAGGTTCAACACTACAGACACTCCGCACTCACATCGCGCCCCCGCCCCCGGCTCTTTGGGTTTGATATTTCCCCCTAACTTTTCTCCCATGCAGTCCACCTTTCCTCATTTTGTCCATAGCTTTATCACAAGACACAGGCATTCAGCATTCCCATGAATGAGGAAATGAGATCTGTTCAGAAAGACTTGTTCTTGGTGGAACCAAACTGAGTTTGTGAGGTCATTGCCTCTATCTCAGGGCACTTCAAACTCTTTTTTTAAATAGCTTTCACCCACGATCTTAGTCATCAGTGTCATCTTTCTATAGCTACTATGTTGTTTCTTTTTCTTTAATTAAGATATTTGCCCAGCACTTGTGTTCTACCATCTCTCCTAATCTCCACAACTATCAAATATTTCTGAGAGCAGATGAACACTTTCAATTGAAAGTTTTTAATTATATCTATGTGGTACTTTATTTTTTTTAATGTAAAAAAAACAGAACTGATAAAAAAGTGCTTAAAGAAATACACTTTATTTTTAATTTCCCACCTTTACTGAGATATTGTTGACATCTAACGTATGTAAGTTTAAGGTGTACAATGTGTTGCTTTGATACACCTACATATTGCAAAATGTTACCACGATAAAGGTAGTTGATGCCTCCATCTCCTCAATAATTACTTTTTTGTGTTTTATCATGAAGTAATTCAGTTATGTCATTCATACCAAAACAAAATACTGGAACAACTTGGCACGCTGTACATTAGATCCTCAGAACTTACTCATCTTCTAACTGGAAGTTTGTACCCTCCAAGCAACATCTCCCCATTTCTCCCACCTGGCCCAGCCCCCAGCAACCACCATTTTACTGTCTTATTTCTTTGAATTTGTGTTTTTGTTTTGTTTTGTTTTAGATTCTAGTTATAACTGAGAACATGCAGTATTTGTCTTTTTCTGACTTAAAGAAATCCTTTTAACTATGGATTAGTTACAATAGCTTCAGAATCCTTGAGCTCACCATTTGATATGTATGCTTTAACTCAAACAAAAGTCAAAAGCTTTTGAATAAAGCCATAGCACTGTGACCATTCACACTCCATTAGCAACCTCTAAAACAAGTGGTTGGGACATGACGCATGTCCAGATCTCACAGCAGAGGGTCCAAATTAGGAATATACCCTCTCCCCCCCCCCCCCACCTGTTTTACTAAAATTCAGGCCCTGTGACCTACAAACAAGAGTCAATTTCCATTGGACCATCATACCCAAAGAACAATCTTTCTCAATCTTCTAGGACAAGCCATTTTCTTATTTTTCCTCTACAGTATGCATTTAGCACTTTGGTATCATGAGCTTTGAATAAAAACAAAAACTTGTTGTCTTTCCCACTTTTAAAATATGAAAACATATTTAAAACAGACTGTATGATCTCATTATATTTGTACTTTGCTTTCTTCTTAAATAATAGAGGGAAAAACAAGTAGACCCTTTTAATAGCTCAGTCATCGTAATATTTTTTATTGAACTTTTATTGGGAACAAGGACACAGTGCTAAACCATCTTTTAGAAAAGGCCAACCCCTGCATTTAAACCAAGGGTGGGCAAACTTTTTGACTCGAGGGCCACAATGCGTTCTTAAACTGGACGGGAGGGCTGGAACAAAAGCATGGATGGAGTGTTTGTGTGAACTAATATAAATTCAAAGTAAAGGAGCGGAGGGGAGAGCAAGAGAACCCTCCGCTCTTTCGGCTCCGTGGGCTGGATAGAACAGCTGAACGGGCCAGATCCGGCCCGCGGGCCATAGTTTGCCCACGGCTGAAAACCCTTATTTTCTCAAGAAAGATTTGGAGTGGGGGAATATATAGTGTATATATTAGAAAATACACAGGTGCTCATTCACTCCTTTGGCGCCTCAGATCCTTTGGGGTACATACCCGTCTCTGATCCTGCGGACCCTTGACTGTGGGAGGGTGATAGCTCAAGTGTGTGCCTACCCGAAATGCAAAATAGAATTCCTAAGTGACCTAAGGAGCAATTCAGAAGAGGGTGAACATTGGCGTCTGTAGGTTTTTGACTGTTACAGGCTAGAAAGGGCACCACAGAACCATAGATAAACATGATTTTTTAAAATGCAGAAAATAGAGGATCTTATGTGGCCAGTGGAGGTAAGAAAATTGCCCCCTGGTAGCAGCCCTGCAGCACCCAGCCAGGGCTGCACTGGGCGCAGAGCCCCTCCTTGGAGCACAGCAGCTCCAACAATTGGCACGGATATTTCACATGAGAGTCCACAGGAAGAGCAAGTTTTCATGTATATTTTTTACATCCAAATTAAATTAACTCATGGAATTTTCCACCCTTAGGAATTAAAGTAGCAGCTCATGAAGTAATTCAGTTATGTCATTCATACCAAAACAGAAAATACTGGAGCAACTTGGCACTGTTTGAAAGCCAAAACTAGGCCGTGGCCATTTTATGTTTTTTTAAAACCTGTGGTCGTTGTGTTATTTTAACTTTTATTGTGGCTGCAAATTTTTTAAGTCAAAAGTATCTTAATTGCTTAGAAAACAGAAGTGTAAAATGGGTTCAAAATAAGAAGAAGTTTTAGGCAAAGCAGTTTTAGGAATGAAAACCTAAAAAAAAAAAAAAGGTTTAACCACATTTCTGAAAGGCGAGGATTCTACCTAATTGACATTTACAGTTGTGCATAATTATAGCTTCCTTTATATCCATAAATTGTCTTAAATTCTCCAAAGTTGAGTTTAATCACGAGATCTGTCCAATATTAATTCAATGACATCTTTGGGGAAGTATTGTCCTGATACAATAGCCATGTTCATTTTCAAGTGGGTAATTGGACATATTGTCAAAAACCAATGTATTGAGTTCCCACATTTTAATTTCTCATTTGCCTCCTCCCCAGCTTCTGCTCTCGGACGGTCTCTTTTGGAGCTGAAAGTGTGTGAAAGTTATTGGAGAAGGGTATTCTCTGGGTAATGTTTCTGTATGCTGCCCAAATTTCTCCCCCCTGTCATCGAGATGGGAAACAGCTGGTTTTTGTTTAAAAAGCTGTTTTGCGCAATGTCTGAATCTTGAGGTGTAGAGCTGAGGTCACCAGTGCAGCAGGTGCTCAGGAACAAGTGAGCAAGGCCCTGGGGACCGGCCGGCCCCGTCACCTTCTGCAGGGCACTTCCGTGTGGAGGAAAAGTGTTGAAGTTGGCTCCTTCGTTTAGGGCACAAACAGATCTAAGAAAGTAATCGCATTAGCGAGGCTATTGGAAGTGGAGTATCTTTGAACACAGCCAGCCCTTGAGTAAATAATTAGCTCAGTATGAAAGAAATCAAAATGGTCATTTCCCTCACAGGGTTTCATGCAAAAGTCTCGGCCTTAGCTTCCTTTAGATATTATAAGATTTTGAATTTCCTCTTTACATACACCAACACTAACAGAACTACAATTTTAAGTAAGTGCTCCCATAACCCAGTGTGTTTTTCAAGTTTATGGATGCCAGCTAAGCGAAAGGGAGAGAAGAAACCTGAGTTGGAGAGACCAGTACCGGAGCAGTTTTGAAAGAGGCAAAGTAAGAAACATGTGGAATCACTAACGTGCAGGGCACGTCAGATGTCCACCCGTCTGAAGATGAAAGGAAACAGCCTCCCCCCTGGGAGCTGGAGGTTATTAGCAGCTGTTTATCCAGTCGGGAATAGAGATTAACATTGTAATTTTTTTTAAGAACCAGAAGAAAATTTGTTTGGGAAGTTGGCTCTTCATACCAAGTCACTGTGCATTGCCAAAAAAAACTTCCTTTCTCAGAACTCATGTACTCAAGTTGAGCAATGTTAGGATTCTCTGAGAAACTCGGAATTATCAAAAAGTCTGTCTCCTTTAACTAGAACAGGGAAGGACAGGAATGGGTGGACGTCGGCCATTGACACATCGCCTTATACTCTAACTGGGAAGCTAGCTGTTTGGTGTGTTACCTGTTCTCCAGCCTGCCTCTAAATGGGGTGTTCTTTGCGCGCGCGCGCACGCGCGCGCACACACACACACACACACACACACACACACACACACACACACACACATATACCTCGCTTCCCCCTAACTTAATCTTTACCACTCTGCAGCAAACACAGATGGGTTTTGCACATGCCTACTGCTTGTAAAATGCCTTCTCATGACATACTGGGGAAGCTGCTTAGCACTCTGTGGAGCTTTATTCCAAAAAAAAAAAAAAAAAAGAGTTGGATATTGGTATTTTCCTCTGATTTAATGCTACTCTAAATGTCATTTTCTTTTATTAAATCCTTTCTTTCGCTTTTGATCTTCTTTATAGCAGAGCCACTGGTCATATGGAAACTATTATTGGGAGATGAAAGACTTCATTGCAGTTAAATAAGAGTGAATCATTTGGGCCAATAATACACACATCCAGTGAGGTACCATTTGTGTCCGAATGCCCTATGTTGTTCACTTTGTAGCAAAGCCATCGAGGTTTATAAAGGGATTTACAAAAACCTGCTTTTTGTCTGAAATGTGTAGTCTGACAACATGAAAACATTAATATGCAGTCCTTAACTCCTTATATATAAGATCAAAATAATGCCACTTTTCAATTTAAAACTGAGTCTTTCATTTAAAGTGGAGATACCACTTAATTAAAGTTAAATGTCAGTTTTTTAAAAATAAATTTAAATGATCTACATCAAAATTCTACCATCATTTGAAACCTGTCTAAGATGCCACCTTCCTTTTGAAGCAGCCCATGTTGTCTCCTCTGATAGGGTTTCACTCGCCCTTTCAAGTCCTGCACGACCTGCATCCCTTAGGACAGTGGTCGGCAAACTGCGGCTCACAAGCCGCGGTTTGCCATTCTGTTGACTAATGAGTTTGCCGACCACTGCCTTAGGACATTCATCTTACTTTGCCTCCAATAGTAATTATATTAATCCACCATTAAGATAAGAGCCTTGAAAGTAATAGTTATGTCTATATTTTATAATTTTTTTCCAAAAATGCCTAAATAGAATCAGGCATAAAGTAGACATTCAAAAGGCATTTGTTGAATTCAATGAAATGTTTATTACTTGATAGAAACATGCTAAATATATATTCAACAGTATCAAAAGGTGTTAGATTTCATAATGAGCCTCACAGACACATACGATTTGTGTCATCATCTATTATTAGGAAGCATCTAAGTGCACATGGTAAGACTACAATCCTATAACAGTGACCTCTGCACCCAGCTCTTGCCCTGGGGACACTTGCGTCTCAAGACAAGTGTAGGCTTTATGAATGGCAGAAAAACAGAATAATTGAAGTGTAAGCTCTGCCATATTAAAGGATGCCCTTCCCCCTTCCGCTCTTTAAAATCAATAAAAACATTTTAAAAAAAGAAGTGTCAGTGTAGATCTTAGACTTGATCCATAGAATA
Organism: Plecotus auritus; assembly: GCF_963455305.1. Taxonomy (NCBI): domain Eukaryota; kingdom Metazoa; phylum Chordata; class Mammalia; order Chiroptera; family Vespertilionidae; genus Plecotus; species Plecotus auritus. The sequence continues at coordinate 57,851,214 of NC_137782.1, forward strand.
AGGAAAACCCATGTCACAACCTTGATATGCAAGGTACCAAGTGATGGGCATTTAGAAGGTTAGTATTTAGAAAGTGACAGAAGAAACATTTCATTTTTTAGGTAAGCTTCTTTACCCTTCCACTTCCTTTCCAAGTATTTTGCAATAAGCATGTGTTACTTGATAAGAACAAGGGCATTTTAAAAATAAAGGGCAGTTAGGTAAGCAGAAATCCCTGGTGTTGGGCCTCCTGGACTAGCTGCAGGAGCTGTGTGGAAGGCAGACGTGACTGTGCACTCACATAGGTGTGCCTGCGTGCAGGGGTCTGAAAGAGCACCTTAAGTGTTCAGTTGTCTTTCCTGCTCACAGGTAATTGCAAACTTTCACCATAATCTCTGTGCCAGATGTGCTTCCTCACTAGGCATGTGGTAACTTTGGTTCCCTACTTATTAACCTGTACGTGGGTCAGGGGAGGGACTCTGTTAACCACCCCTCAAACTACCTCCTTGCTGGGCTGCATCCAGTTATGGTTTCCCCTCTATGAAAACGATGTAGAAAATTGGGGGCGAAGGACGGAGATACAGAGGAGAGAAATGAAACGGTTTTAATAGATGGAACTTATGAGTTAAGAAAAAGAAAAGATGAACTGAAATCAGATAACCATTTGCATCTCTTGAACTAGATCACAGAATCATTCATTTTAACCATTTTGTTGGACATCATGGGAGTTTCAGCCTAGTTGATCACATGACCAGTCAGCACTGCCAAGATTAAGGTCATTAAGATCATGTTTACATTCTCTTGAAACTTATCTTGTCATTTGGAGAAAATAAGCTTGAGAAAAATCTCCAAGAATTGCCCAATAAGGAATTACCTTAAATTGTAGGCAAAGTCGAAGTGAAGCTATGAGATTTCTGGGGGCGGGAGGGGGGGAATAGGTAGGTGTTCTTGAGACTTTTAGGAAGTCTCCCAGAAAACATTGCCTAAGAATTAAAATCCAAACAAAAGAATTGAATCCAGATCTGACTTTAGTGAAAAGTCCTTCAAATGTTTAATCCCATGAATTAAGAATATATACTCTGATTATTTATTTGTGGTTGAAAGGTATCCTGGATGTTAGAACTTTCTCACACAAAGGAGTTGGTTATTAGAGTCTTGTTTTCTATAGGTTCTGGGTGCCTCTGGTACTGTTTCTCATGGTAACATCTCCTGCTGCCATTTCATGAACTCCCAGGTTCCCACCGGGGAGCTAGTAAAAAAGTTTGCATGATCACTTCGCACCTCTTTAAGAGATTTTTGGATTAAACGGTATTTTGCACATTTGGAAAAATAAGTTTGCTCTCCTCTAATATGACAGAGATATGGCAAGATAATTGAAACTGAAATCTAGTACTCTACCACTGTCATGTATAATTGATATTTCATGGGGAGATTACAGTTACAGACACCAAAACTGTTTTCTGTGTCAATGGGTGTCTAATTACAGTAAAAGCCCATCAACTTTTTTTTTTTGTTCGTGAATATGGCAAAACAAGAGAAAGAGAAGAGACACAGGTAAAAACTCTCAGGACCTTTTTCTTGGCCCAGTTCTTTTTAAAAACCACGTATGTCACAAGAAAAATGTTGAAGCAGATGCCATTAATAACAAATTTCCATTTTGATATTACCGAAATGTCTCTAATAGCATATCTGGTTTTGTGTCATTTGGTCTAGAAACTGATGCCAGGTTTCCTACATTACCCATCCTACACTCTTTTAGGAGGAATATGGTAGAAGAGAAGGAACTAAGGTCTGAAAGCCTGTTTTGAAGCAGTTATCTCTGGAGATAACATTAACAAGGATTGAATAACTGCCAAATGAAATTTAATACATTTTCCCATCCATGAAATAGGCCTCTTAAATACAACAGAATAATTACTATCACAATACTCCCTGGAAACAAAGAGAGCAGACACACTGAATGTCTTTTTGTTTGTGGTGTTTGTTGTTAGCTGAGGATAGGGATGAGGGTGTCTACCAGGGTGCTGTGCATCCCCACATAAAACAGCCTTGCCAGCAGCCACCCAATTTGAAGCTGCCTATCTTTTAAATCAGCTTATGTTGGAGGGGTTGTGGCAGATATTAAATTTTGTAATTTAGTTAGACATCTTGGCGTTGGCCTGGCCTGAGTTGGTGAACCATGATGTTTTTTCCTCTATGATAAAACTAAAATGATTTCCATATCCATATCTATATCTATACACACACACACACACACACACACACACACACACACACACATACACACAATTCTAAAACAAAAGCTCCATAAGTAGATCCTTTTTCTCCCTTAAATCTATAAACAGGGTGAGGCAAAAGTAGGTTTACCGTTGTGAGTATGCGAAAGACAGACTTTATTCTTGTATTATTTATCAATTATTGTATTATTTTCCATAAGAACAACTGTACACTTACTTTGTCTCACCCTGTATTTATACCAAATAAAATTGTTCAATGTTATAAGTTTTCTGAGTTTAAAATTTGTTTCAGCCCTCTAACTGGATGTTCAGTCACTTAGCCATACTTCCAGCCTTAGCTTTCTTCTCTGTCAAATGAGGAATTTGGCCTAACTGGTTTCTAAGTGTCTCCAAGCCCTTAAACTCTATATACTATGATTTAAAAGTACTTCTGCTATATCAATCTTTTCCTCAAAAAGTAAGGTTATTTTACATTTATGGTGCTTACAGACTCAAAAGAAGTAATGTACTTCTAAAGTTATTTAATTCTACCCAATGATAAATTAACACAGGAGAATTTAAATAGCTGTGTCATAATTTGAATATGACTTGAGCTAAGATGAAATGTAACTTAGATATTTGCACATAACAGCCATGGTGTGCAGGGCCTGAAGAAGGGGCAGCGATATTGAGATCACATGATCTGGCCTCCTCTTCCTCTTTTGTAGCTCATGGGACTATTGTAGCTCATGGGACCACGAATGGGGATACCCGATCCTAGGTGGCTCATTCAAAGGATGGCCCACATCTGCTTCAAAATGAGCTGGGCCATCAGATGATCTTGACATTCTGAATTCAGAAATACTAAGACAAAGAGGGAGTTAGCAGCAGGCATGGATCCTGAAAGACTGTTCCACAAGATACCGTGAAGGAAGAGTCCAGCTGGAGTCATGAGGGGCAGAGTCAGGGAGACAGGTTCCAGCCGAGGAGGAGATAGGCTGGACCTGCTCATGAGATAGAAGGAGTGGCCTTAGGTCCTGAGAATCTTGGATCCAAAGCCTAAATTACAGAAACCTTCATGATAAATCTTTTTTTAATTTAATTTGTTGGTTAATAAAATTATATAGGTTTCAGTGTTCAAGTCTATAATACATCATCTGTATATTGTATTGTGTGTTCACCACCCAAAGCCAAGTCTTCTTCTGTTCCTATTTATCCCCCTATATTGTCTTCTAACGCCCTTCCCTCTGGTCATCACCATGCTGTTGTCTTTGTTTATGAGGTTTTGGTTGGGGTTTTATTTTCCTTAACCCCTTCACCTTTTTCACCCAGCCCCCCAGCCTTCCTCCCATCTGACAGCTGTATCTTGGGCAAGCTTAGTGAGGCTCTGGTTCTTACTATTAAAACTGCCTCACTAAATTGATCTCAGGGCACAAAGTCTCACAAAGGGTCACTGTAAGCTCACAAGGACAGGGGCCACATCCAGGCTCTTTGCCATGTGTCCCCAGTCCCTTGCAGAATTACAAGCATGGACTAGATTCATAAACATTGTGAATTAATAAATGTACACTTGGATCAATTAACAATTATTGAATATTTTTTTAGATTTTAGCTCTATCTTTTAGTTTTAGCATAAATATATCTAAAACCATATAGTATGTGACAGTAAGAAGGCTGTTCCTAAAGACTGCAAAAGCATTTGCAATCAATATTAATAAAGTGAACTGTTTTCATAGGCTGGCTTTTAACTTTAAACTATTGTTTATCTAGGTTGAAAGGTTATTATCAAAATGGGGCTCTAATTAAGTATGAATTTTCTTTTTTTTTTTTTTTAAAGGCGCCATCCCAAGAACCTATTTGTAAGTTTAAAAGAATCTGCTTTTTCTGGTTATATGATCACGTTATGTGGAAGGTTGATAGATCCTGACCCTGGCCTGTACAGATAGCAGTAGTGGTTCCTCTGGCTATTTCTGAGCTACCCTAGTGGTGGATTTGTGCTGGCCACGTACTGTCTTTCTTTCCTTGTATTTTACGTGACCAGAAGAAATGTTTCTGAAAGAGAAGTGAATAGGATGCTGTTTTGGTCAAGGAAACATGCAAAGGAAAGCTAATTCTTCAGATTAGAATATTATCTGATAGCCAGAGGCATTGGACTTGATCCTAAAGATTCAGGCTCATTACATATGGATCGGAACCTATCATCCACCCTTCATTTGAACTGAAATACACCTCGTTTACAAAGGAGGTCTTAAAACAGTAAGGATAACTTAGTCCCCAACTTTCCTTTTTTTTAAATATATATTTTATTGATTTTACAGAGAGGAAAGGAGAGGGTTAGAGAGTTAGAAACATCAATGAGAGAGAAACATCAATCAGTTGCCTCCTGCACGCCCCCTACTGGGGATGTGCCCACAACCAAGGTACATGCCCTTGACCGGAATCGAACCTGGGACCCATCAGTCCGCAGGCAGACGCTCTATCCGCTGTGCCAAACCGGTTAGGGCTCCCAACTTTCTTTATGGAAAATAATTGATGTATTGCTTGAGATGATCTAAAATGATCTATGGCAAATATATAAAATTAGGTAACATATATGGCTAAAATCTAAACAAAAACATAGTTGGAACAACTATAGTCTCAAACATATTTATAATAATAATAATCATGTAAGATTTTACTGTCATTGTGCAGGATAGAGATTTAAAATTAAATGGATGTGAACAAAATAGAGGCAAAGATGATTGGAAGTAAAGGCAGCTTGAGTTCTGAGGGTTCTGGAACTACTTAGACCCATATGGTAATGTATTACACACATATTTTCAGAACACAGAACACTCTCTATTATCACTGTGTACCAGTTGTTTGAAATATCTCTTCTTCTTGCATTTAACATGGGACTTGTTCTCTAAAACTTCTAGTATTATTTTCTCCATTTTGGGCTTTGAGTAACTTATCCATCATTATACAACTATTAAAGAAACCAGTTACACTTAGAATCTAGACTCTCATCATTGTATTATTTTCACTCAGTTACACTGTCTTTCATAATAGTTGAGGCAAAGAAAATAGAAGGGTAATTGGTTGTGAATTATTTTTTCCTCTTGTAAAAACTAATCTCAGTGTGACCAAGAAGAGGAAAGAAAAAATTGCAGGATCAATGTCTGAATATATTTTAAGTGAAAAGCAAAATATTAACCTTAAATTATATCATAAATGCCTACAAAGAAGGCTTGAAAGTTTTAATGGAATAATTCTAAAACATCTCTGCTATGCTCAGATCCATGGTTACCTTAGTGATTCCAACTTAGAATCCTTCTTTGTGGAAGTCCAAGAAATGAAATCCACTGGGAATACCAAAAAATATCAGTCAGCACTAAGGTAATTGTTAGGTTAACATTGACCGTTTGATCAAGGCCTGTGAAACTCATGCTTACAAGCTGACATCTTGGATGGAAAGGGTAATCATCGAAGGAATAAATCTGGGAAATGTACAAATTTAAAAATGGCAAATCAAAACCTGAATGGAAAATAGTTATCAGTCTTTGTTTGGAAGGAAAAAAAAAACATGTCCCAACAGTGAGTGAGAAATGGTTGGCGGAACTGTGGGCATGGTCTGCCTATAAGGGATCAGGCTTCAGTTACACATGAAAGACAGGAATGGCATGGCAATGGCATTACGTATGTGGGAAGGGCTTACATTTACTCCATGAACTCCAGGGGCTGAAACTAGAACCAGTGGTGGAATGCGCAAGGAGATTGACTTTGGGTGAAAATGGAATGGACTGCTTTGGGAGACCATCAGGGCCTCAGTGCATTTGCTGCACACTCAGGACCTAAATAATCACCATTTAGAATGATCCAGAAAGGGACTCAGGCACATAGGTGGCAGAGAGCACAGGCTTCCTCAGATCTCTTAGCTACAACATTCATTTATACTTCACGAGTCTTTCAATCCTGTACTATTCTTGCTATATTTTGAATCTGAGCAATTAGTATGACTTAATTGATCCTTTCCCCTGCTCCTGAATTATCTTCTTTGAATTGTCTGTAGCGGTGAGAACTGGATAGTGGGCTGCCTTAGCTAGCATGCCTCTGCTCAGTTCTGGGAATGCGACTGCTGTCAGCTCAGATTCTTGTTGTTGCATTCCTTAGAAATACTCTTTAAACATTTGGTAGCAAAAGAGTGGTGATTCTCCTTTGTGGCTTTATATTTTGGATTAGAAAAAATTCAAGTTTTTTATTTATAGCATTCTAAATTCGTAGATAGATATTTTCAGTGTTAGACTCATTGTCTTGTGTAAATGTTCACCTAACAACAAGCTAAGAAAACAACTAGTTGGAAATGCAAATGAAAATGCAACTTCTCAGGTTCCTCTTAGTTTGCAAAAGCTTAATGTTCTGCATTAAGGCCGAGTACCCTCTAAAGTCAGCAGTCGCAGTCTTCGTGTTGTGGGTTCAACATCTCTGGGCCCAGCGTAGGTAGTACTAGTTAATAGAAAGCTCAGCAGCAGGTTTTTCAGACCGAAGCATCATGCTGCACTCTATGATTTTATTCTTGGAAGCATAAAGACTGTTTACAATATGGTATCTTCCTGGGATCAGAATAGTGAAAAAAAAAAAAAATGGAACAATGTCCAAACTCTTTGGATGGCAATGATGGCATTACTGGTGTGTTTAATAAAACCTTTATTGGGACATTTTCCGGTGTGGTGGCATTGGCAGAAACGGTCCCCCTTTGGATTTGGAACTCGGCAGCTGATGAAATACAGTAAACATTAATTTGGAATGGGCTGCCAGTTTTGGAAAGCCAGGTGACATTTTATTATATTTACCGAGCAGGGGCTGCGTCCCATACTGCCGCAGTTTCCGCTGTCACAGGCTTAGCTGGCATTATGGAAAAAAAATGGCAGGCCTGAGAATCTTATCCCCTGAAATGAAAGTCGAATGCCAAATTGAAATTCCTGTAGGATTTCCGATAGCAATGGGGGAATTGAGAAGCCCACAATTAAGCATATGGGCATTAAGATAATTGTCAGATCTGTTGGCGGACATGATAGAAGACAGATGGGTACGAATCAGTGCGCTCCACTGCAGCACCCTGGGAGACAATTTGACGTTTTACCTGCCTGAGCTCCTCTGCCATATTTGTCACTGGATGTACAGCACGGCATCTTGCTGAGTGTTAAGTGGTTATGCAGGGCACTCTAGGTGTATGCGTGGTCCTTCAGCGCCCTCTAGTGAAATGCGTTTGGGAGTTTTGTTTTGCAAAGGCCAGTCTTCCTTCATTAGGTCCTGGCTACCCCAGTAAATAGCTGTCTCACCTCTGGTTCCCACTAAACTCTATGGTTCATCTCACCTTGCAGGTCGGGGCCCATCGTGAAGACGGAGTGGCCCTGAGAGGCAGCCATTCTCTTGTGCCAAACCAGGTTCCAGTCCCACAGCTTCCTGTCCAGTCGGCCACCTCCCCCGATTTGAACCCGCCCCAGGACCCGTACAGAGGTAGGTCCACTGGGGCCCTTCTGTCCTCACACAACAGCAGAGCTAGTGCTGATCCCCAGCTTACTTGGCATTCGTCCCTCAGGAAGCACTGGCAGAAACCCAAGAATCAAATTTGGCCCAAAAATGGTAAGTAAATGGGAAAGTATTTAGAACAGCTAATTGTGTTTCTTCAGTAGCTGTTTTCTTCAAACATCCCCTGAAATCCTGGTGCTGTTTCAGCAGGGACCAAGACAACAGACTGATGAGAGGAAATTTTATTTTAGCTATTTCCACATCTTACTCATTCAGCTCCTCTAATATGGTTAGTTGTAGCCTGAAAATGATATTTCCAAATGAATAGGAAGGAAGGAAACTGTTTTTGTTGTTGAAGATTGGAGGAAATATAGGCACATCTTTAAAAAAATGGAGTTGTTTGGACAATTTTCGGTACTGAGTCATCTAGCCCCAGAATGATTACCTCAATCATACTGCAGTGGGCTTTTCATGACCCTAGGAAGTTGTCCCTGTTGGGGCAAGACCTGGGTCCCAGGCTCCCTCTGCAACTGACTGAGAAGGTGATGAGGAGACACTTGAATAACATCTCATTCCCCTCACATTTAGAACAAGAATGATAACACTGCCACAGGAATATGTCTAAGCATTTTTCACCTGTTAAACATTGTACTCATCTGAGTATTAGTTATATATGAGGATGCCGCCCCATTTTTATTTGAATAGTAAGAATGTGGCAGACCATTCTTTTAAAGAGCCTTTGGTTTTTCTTTCTCTTTCCTAGATTAATGCTCCTTAAGCTTTAACGTGTATAAGCATGACTTGAGGTCTTGTTTAAATTCAGAATTTGACTCTGCAGGTGTGGGATTCTGCATTTCTAACGGGCTCCCAGGTGCAAGGATGCTCCTGGAACATGGACCAAATTTTGAGTGACAAGGTTCTAGACCACAGATTACAAATAGAGGGCAATACTCGATACACATGCTTCTACCCTATAAATAAAGGATTGCATTAGGGTCAAGTTTTAATGTGTGTTGTGATCTTGAAAGTTGAGCAACAAGAAAGATTGAAATTTCTTCAGCGAGCAGCTATCTGCTTTCCATATGTACCATTTTTAAATGCTGATTACTCTCTGAGGATAAGAGAAGCCTAATTTCAGAATATCATTAGGATATCTATTGAAGTCTTGACTGTACATATTTAGCATACTCCCTGGGAATTATATTTTAAGGACATTTTTCTATTAAATCATTGCATATGGAAGAAACTCAATATAATAGCTGATATTTACTTGGGTTCTTAATCAGAACATTGAGGTGTATGATTTTCATGATTATGATTTTCATTGCAATTAAGTTGATGTTTTGTAGACAGTGAAATTACCATCTACTCCAAAAGATTGCAAAATAGAATTTAACCTCAGAGCCAAGGCAGAGAAAACTTGTTTCCCCGCAGGTGCATTTTTGAAACTTCACCAGGTAGTACATACACACAAAAAAAGGCAGAAGGGTCACAGTTGAGCAGCATGAATTGCATCGCTAGCAGCTCCAAATCTGGAGTGCGAGTTGGTGCCTGGAGTCTTGGTGGAGATGTCACCTGGTCTCTCTGTTTCCGTAGGCATGCCCCCAGGCCTGCAGGGCCAGAGTGTCTCCTCCGGCAGCTCTGAGATCAAATCCGACGATGAGGGCGATGAGAACCTGCAAGACACGAAATCTTCCGAGGACAAGAAATTAGATGACGACAAGAAGGATATCAAATCAATTACTAGGTCAAGATCTAGGTAACAGTATATAATACTGTCGCTTCATTTAATTCCTTTATTGGACTTTGATGAAGTGAACAGAACAGGAAGAAACTATTCAGTTTTTTCCTGGCAGGTAAATCTATAGCTGAAAAGAAAATTAAAGGCCTACTCTAGAGGTACTGAAGTGTCGTTTAAGATACCTGTACTCTAGTGATGCCTGAAGTATCTTTGCATTTATGAATTTGGACCCAGGGCTAATTATACGCAGTAAAAACAATTTGTAACTGATTCAAACACAAAGAGTTGATTTTTAAGACTATACTTATTCTACAAATTTGGTCAGAAATGTTCTTTCTAAAATATTTCTAAAAAGATATCTTCATGATATTAAAAACTCAATTGATGTATATGCAACTGTAATGTTTTTCTTATCTCAAAAGTGAGAAAATGCTGATTTCCCAGCTATATTCTAAACATGTTGATATATATGTAAGAACAAAACCTAAATTGCTAATTTTTTTTTCTCCCAGATATTCCCTCCTATAGAAAAACAACTGCAGAACCTAACTGTCTCCTTGAACTTTAATCTGATAACCAGGTGGTTTTTTAATGCCATGGCACCCATATTTTTGATTTGCTAATTAAATGTACTAAAACGACACCTTCCTTTTAAAGGCTATAGTTCTTAAGGTTATATCTAGTGTCCTACAGGAATTAAGAAGATGTCACCTTTTCATATTGTCTTTATAATTATTATGATAAATTTTATTACATGCCCTATCACAAGTTCCAAAAACCCTAAAAGCTTCTAGCTTACACCTTTCATCATCACTGCGGTTCCCTGACTCTTGGCCACGTTGGTGAGAAATCCCCACGAAGGGCTTTCACATGCTCGCCATCTTCTCTGTTAGTCCAATCAATCAGTCCTCAGGAACTTAAGCAGTGGCCATATTTGCGCGTCTTCATTTACCTTGTGACGTTTCAGCACATTTTAACCTGCTGTTAAGAATCTGCGTATTTTAAAAGGTCACTCCTGTGACATTTACTTAAATCTCCAAAAATGTGTTGTAAGACATTGCTTTTCAAATCTAGGCAGTTTGATTTGCATAACCAATTCTAATTAATTACTAGCCCCAATAACTTTGGAAAACAATTCCCATTTTCAGGCCCACCCTTTGAAAGGTATGGCATGTGTTTGATACATAAAAATATCACCCAAAATTTTTAACTTCAAGACAGGCCCAGCAGAAACCTGACTATGTTCTCCTTTCACTTATTACATCCTATTTGTGTAGTGCAGCCTTGGGCAAACTACGGCCCGCGGGCTGGATCCGGCTGTTCTATCCGGTTCTCTTGCTCTCCCCTCCGCTCCTTTACTTTGAATTTATATTAGTTCACACAAACACTCCATCCATGCTTTTGTTCCGGCCCTCCGGTCCAGTTTAAGAGCCCATTGTGGCCCTCGAGTCAAAAAGTTTGCCCACCCCTGGTGTAGTGGAATGTAGTAGATGTGAATTAATAGGCAGCTTGATTTCCTTGGCAACAGTAGAGGTCAAGGGTGAGGGAGAGAAGGCTCAGCAGCGAAGACAGAGGATCAGATGGCAGAGCCTTTTCCGACTGGTTCAGTTCAGTTGTGTGTTCACTAGCACACATCCACAGCAGACGATCCCATCTGCAGGAGAGTGTAACCTCTGGGGAGCTGAGCCAAGTCTTACATCTTTCTCTGGTGCCTCCCTCCTACGCTCCCTTACAAGTGTTCTTAGCTTACATGGCCACCTTTATGTGCAGCATGTGCTTGCAACCCAAGAATAACACTTCCATTTTTGATCGATTGGGGCTTGTAAACCATAGTTGATCCTTATTGCACTCTGGAAGTTACCCAGAGATTCTCCGAAGTGGAAGATTTAGAGCCATGTAGTTTAAGCCGACTTCATTAAGTGTACATCACATTGACTAGATAACTTCCCACATGTCCTCCAGCTCTGAAGTGCTGTGATTAACACTTTTTCTATGAACATTTCAGATTCGTGGAATTTTAAAATAGAGCTTAACCTTCATGGTTCTTTAGAGCCATGCTTAAATCGCTAGGTAAACATCCTTATAGCTGGTCGCCTCCATATTGTTTGTTGTCATTGTTGTTGTCATGGAGAGCCTATTACTTTTGGTGAAGTTTACTTTATTTTTGATATCTCTCATGCCCCCAAACTCTTGCTCACATTAAATCCTCTTGCTCATATTAAATCAAACTCTTCTGCTCGAAGTTCTTCTTTTCTGTTCTGCCTTCCTGAAGCAAGACATCTCCCACGCCTCTTTTTTACATAATCGCCTGTGAAACACTTGAAGCCTTGATGCCATGAAACCTTCTTTATGCTATGCTTTCCAGATGGCTCATCCTTCTATTTGCCCTCCATTCAAAAGTTTCTTCTCATTTGTCAGCATGACACCCACAAACAGAAGTAATCTTGCCTTTCCAGACTCTACAGAGTCCAGCCATGCCTTTGGTATGAATCACACAATATTTCTGTTCTCACAGTCAGAGATTAGCTTTTGGCTTCATTTTTGACTCACAATGAGTCAGAAGCTCTAACCGGTAGAGTTTGAGTTTGTTTTGCTTTGTTTGTTTTACACAGCTCAAGTCAACTCAGGTTCCCCCTCGCTTGTTTTTGGATCATAAACACCCATCACGTTAAAGCCACGGAGATCATGTGTTTCTAACCTTTTTATTTAATGCATGGAGACAAGGAGACTCAGATACATTAAGTGGAATGACCAAACCTTCAAAGCAAATTCATGGAGAAACCTGGACAAAAGTCTTCATTCCCATTGCTCTGGTGTCGTCAATGTAGGACCTTCTTCTTAATCCTGATAGCTGCATCACGTTAATTTTGACGTATCAAACTGTTTTTGCAATCACTTATTTTCCTTAAGTTTCAGATGTCACGGTATGAAAGTTAAAAAAACAAACAAAAGAACAGCTTCTAAAACTGTTCTTTCTGGGTTGCCCTCCTGTGGGTGGCTTCAGCTGAAGTTGACTGTGGCCCGCTTTGCAGGGTGTAGCCTCGCCCTCCTGCATTAGTATGGGCACACCCTGGGCCCTAACTTTAACCTCTCCTGTTCCGTTTCAGTTTAATATCTAGGGTCTGTGACAGCCATCCAAAGCAATCCCAGCTCGAGTGCATGTAAAACTCTACTAAGGACAAGAGCTTGAGATGGAAACATTCCATGCAAACTCTGGAAGAAAGCAAAAGTAATTGAGTGACCGCCTTTTTCCCCCACACCGTTAGAAAATGTCCCGTCCCTTTTGTCCCGCAGCAATAACGATGACGAGGACCTGACACCAGAGCAGAAGGCAGAGCGTGAGAAGGAGCGGAGGATGGCCAACAATGCCCGCGAACGCCTGCGCGTCCGCGACATCAACGAGGCTTTCAAGGAGCTGGGCCGCATGGTGCAGCTCCACCTCAAGAGTGACAAGCCGCAGACCAAGCTCCTGATCCTCCACCAGGCCGTAGCCGTCATCCTCAGCCTGGAGCAGCAGGTCCGAGGTCAGTGCCAGGCAGCGGCTCCTTGGCAGAAGCCACGTGTCTCCTGGGGCTGGAGGGAGCGTGAAGGACTCGCCTGCCTTGATCAGGAGCAGAGAGGACACAGAAGCACAGCTCAGGATAGTTATGTCCATTGCAGACCACGACTGAATCTAGCAGGCAGCTCCCCTTTCTCCTTAAATTCAGTTATAGGATTCTCTTACCATTAAGACTGCAGTGTGAAGCTTCCCTGTACAGTCAGTCATCGGAGCTTAGTATTTGCTTCACCAGCTTTCTGATACCATAAAGGGCTCTGTGAATCCACCACGCAGCTCACTCTCTACTAGTGACTGAGGGAGGGAGTCTCTAGTGCACTCTCTAACTGTGCCTTCCTTCTGTCTGTAAACCTCAGGAAAGGGTCCTCAGAAGGGTACACACTGCCCTCTACCAGCAGCCTGGGCATTAACTGAAGGCTTTGTGCTTCCTTCTTCCACAGAGAGGAATCTGAATCCAAAAGCTGCGTGTCTGAAAAGAAGGGAGGAAGAAAAGGTATCCTCGGAGCCGCCCCCGCTGTCCTTGGCGGGCCCTCACCCTGGAATGGGAGACGCTTCGAACCACATGGGACAGATGTGAAAGGGCAAGTGAGCTCCCCTGCACCCAGCCTCCCCTGTGGTCCTCCAAGTGAGCTCCCCTGCATCCAGCCTCCCCTGTGGTCCTCCAAGTGAGCTCCCCGGCACCCAGCCTCCCCTGTGGGGCTCCAAGTGAGCTCCCCGGCACCCAGCCTCCCCTGTGGTCCTCCAAGTGAGCTCCCCTGCACCCAGCCTCCCCTGTGGTCCTCCAAGTGAGCTCCCCTGCACCCAGCCTCCCCTGTGGGGCTCCAAGTGAGCTCCCCTGCACCCAGCCTCCCCTGTGGTCCTCCAAGTGAGCTCCCCTGCACCCAGCCTCCCCTGTGGTCCTCCAAGTGAGCTCCCCTGCACCCAGCCTCCCCTGTGGTCCTCCAAGTGAGCTCCCCTGCACCCAGCCTCCCCTGTGGGGCTCCAAGTGAGCTCCCCTGCACCCAGCCTCCCCTGTGGTCCTCCAAGTGAGCTCCCCTGCACCCAGCCTCCCCTGTGGGGCTCCAAGTGAGCTCCCCTGCACTTGACCTTCCCAGTTACTCCCACCAAAGTAGTGGCCAGAACAGTCCATTTCCCCAGATTAACAGATTTTCCCCTTGATAAAGAGCTTGTGAATAAAACATTTACTTCTACTGTTGTCAATATATTAATTATTTCCCCTCTTCTTTTCCTTCTCAGGTCCAAGCTGCCACATTGCTTCATTAACACAAGAGACCACTTCCTTAACAGCTGTATTATCTTAAACCCACATAAACACTTCTCCCTAACCCCTTTTTTGTAATATAAGACAAGTCTGAGTAGTTACGAATCGCAGACGCAAGAGGTTTCAGCATTCCCAATTATCAAAAAACCGAAAAACAAACAAAAAAAAATGAAAGAAAAAAGTGCAACTAGATGACTCTCTCTAACATATCATTCAGAATGTGCAAAGCGGTGTGAGCAGGCTGAGATCAGCCCAGAGACTGAATGGCAATCCTTCCACACTGTGGAACAATGCATTTGTGCCTAAACTTCTTTTGGAAAAAAAATATAATTAATTTGTAAGTCTGAAAAAAATATTTAATTTAAAAATTGTAAACTTGCAATAATGAAAAAGTGTACTTCTGAAGAAAACTACATGAACGTTTTTGTTGGTAATCAAGTCAGCTAGTGTTTCTGATTCCTGGATAGCGAATGAGGGAAGCTCGGCTGCCCTAAAACAAAACCAGCAAACGTCCTGAGACAGCGAAGTGATGACATTAGCCATTCCTTAGGGTAGGAGGAACAGATGGATCTTATAGACCTATGACAAATATATATATAAATATATATATAAATATATATTAAAAATTTAGTGACTATGGTAAGCTTTTGTTCATTTGTTTCAGACTTTTTTCTCCTGTAAAAAAATAGTACTGATTAACTTTTTTAAAAGAAAGATTTTACTGTAAATACGGATTTTTTTTTTTGTCTTATTTCTGTCCCTTCCCGGTTTGTTATCGTAACCTGTAGTGCCAACTCTGCTTCCGGAGGGGTAGTGCAGGATGAAACGCTGACCCTGATGTTGCTTTTCATTCACAAATAAGTAGAACGTTGTTTCTCCAGTCTTTTGGGAACACAGGACTTAAAAGTCACATCATGTGTAGATATTACAAGCAGCATTACTGAGACATGGCAAAAGGAGTTTGTCCGAATTGTAATGTTGCGTGTGTGACCCTCTTCTGGGATTTTCAGAGGTACAAGGTTAGAATGCTACAATGTTACCACTGTGCCTTCCAATGTTTATATCATCGGAAACATAACATAATCAAAGTGGCTGTGATTTAACAAAATGATTAAAGTGTTACCTACATGTGTAGCCGAAGTAGTGTGCAGTGAGGCGTTTCTGAATACATGGTCAGATTTTTGGAAAAAAACAAAAACAAAAAAACAAGTAAAGTTCAAAAACCATCAAATGAGAAAATTGCAAGTAGTGTGACAGAGCTGATTTTGTTGCTTTCTTGATTTTTTTTTTCAAAATGGGTTTACTAAGATGTAGATGATACAACTGCCTCCTCCATCTGAAAAAATGCCAATATTCAATCATCATGCAGCATTATAACAAGCCTTATAAGTCCTAAAGCATTAAGTTGCACTTTCTTGAGGAGGGGTAGTGCAGTATTTCTCTGGCCAGTATGAATGAAGTTTATACCTAACATATTTGATAGAAACATAGATCAAGCTATGGCACAGCAACTCATCAGATAGCTAGCTTTGACGTCTGGGCACAATTGAACCAACTTCCAACGTGAATCTTTATAATGATTGAGTTTGGTGTATAGTGCAGTAAACAAATAGTGCTCCTAGTTAAGTATTTGTCAGCATCCTTTTGTCTCTAACTCGTTTCTATTTTTACAGCCACACAATCTTGGCATGTATTAAGAAAAAAAAATCCCTGTTCAAGTAGTTTTCTCCACCTATCAGCACTGAGTAAATGCCATAAATCCATCAAAATGGTCTAAATGTTCCATCTGTTCTCCTGTTTTGCCAGTTATATAGTAATGAAATACATTTGTAAATTTTATGCAACAAACGGCAAACGTATCATTATTTTGAATTTGTGTATGTAAAAGTTATATTTTTACACGTAGACTCTTGTTATTATGTGTTTTAATACATTGTATTGTTTGTTGTTTTTTTTTAACTGTGTGGTTTAAAAACGTCTCATTTAAATGAAATAGTGAGCTACAAGAATCTGAATTTTATGTTCATTTCTGAAAATGTAAGAACAAATAAGGTAGTTACCACGTGGTCATCTTTTACAAACCCATAAACATTTTGATTGTGCGTGTGTGTGTGTGTGTGTGTGTGTGTGTGTGTGTTGAAAACTGTAAATATGTTCAGTAGCGATAAAACTAAAATACTTTGATTTGTTGATAAGTTCCTAAAATGTGGAGGTGGATTAAAACCTTAGGAGAATAGCAGAAATCAAACTTCATGAAAAGTTATTTTGAGGCTTTCCTGTGAAATGTATGAACAAAGGGACTGCAAGAGGGCATGGAAGACAATGTTGTGTCCGCTCCCCTCCTCTGAAATAATGGAAACCATGTGTCTGTGTTCCCTCGGTATGTAAAGATTTCCTTTAGTGGTACATTCTGCACTCACTTTGTATAGTCTACCAAGGCGGGTATCCCTAGGAACAATATATAGGAAGCAGGTCTACTTTGATCACATTCAGGATAAGTGTACAGAAGAAAATACGGTGTTTACTCTTTAGGGAACTGGAAGCACTCCCGGTGTTGATGTACATTTTAAGAATGGCACTTTTGATACATGTTATCATAAAGGTGCTTAATAGAGCTGATTTAAAGGTTTGAAAATCTGTAAACAGAGCAAAAAACTAAATTGTAGTTATTTGATTATTTTTTAAATTGGTGCTTTATATTTTGTTCTCACTCCAACAGAGGAAAAGCTGCAATTTATTGTTCACCAGCTTTGATGTATTCATTACTCAGTAATGTAATACCTCTATTGTCGAATTCTCTTTGGAAAGAAGCGAAAAACTTTCTAATGGCCACCAAAAGCTGCTCAGTACTTGTTGCTTGGTGGAGAAACATCTGCACCTATCCATGTAATTGGGTTGTGTCCCCATTAAAAAAAAAGAAAGAAAAAGATGAAAGGGAATGTGGCCTTCTTAGTGTGTTTTTTCTCATTGTTTTGTAAATTATCAAACCCAGGTAAGATATTGGTATCCTGTGCTGGATTTTTCCAATGAAATTTAGCAGAAGACAGAATTAAAGAACTACACAAAAATGCCATAAGTGTCCATACTATATATGTGATGATACCTAGGCTGGGGATCTGTTCAAGAGACTTGGACATTAAAGCAACTTGGAACCATTGATCCACCTCCACATTCAAGTAATTTATGAATATGCAGAATAGGGATCTGTTCATCTAGAAAGTTTACCATTTGTCTTCTGTGTAGCTGCAAGGAACACTAATGTTTATACAACTGTCAGTCCACCCAGTGACGCAGCTGGTTCTGACTCAGTCTTCCGATTCCTTTCTGTTTTTCGCTTTTTTCCTATTTCTTGATTTTTTTTTATGTGTGATCTTTATTTTGATGAGGGGTTCGGGGTTGGGGAGGGAGTTGAACCAAGACTTGGGGTTAAGAGGATTTCGTCTTGGATCCAACAGGCAGAATATGATCTGTGTCCAAAAGTGAACTTGAGTCAGGAATGAAACATTTTCAGCATAAATAAGCACAAAAATTTAGTCTGCTGGCTGACTGGAAACAAAAAAAAAAAAGTCAAGATGGAATATGATGAATTCCAACACGATGGGGCACCAAGGCCGCTAGGCCTCTCTCTTTGTTTTGCTTTGGTTTTGTTTGTTTTTCTTTAGAGACATGCTCTTTCTCATGGGACTTGAAGTGGACTCATCTTCGTGCAGTGCTGGTTTTACCATCCTCATTTCAAGTATTATAGACATATGTAACGGTGAAATATATGAACTGTGGCCTTTTTCATTCTTGTTACTTGTGATGCAATTAAGTGAAGATAAGAAAAAAAAAAAAGCAGAGATTTACCATGTATCAGTGCCTGGCTTTTTGTTATAAAGCTTTGTTTGTCTAGTGCTCTTTTTGCTATAAAATAGACTGTAGTACACCCTAGTAAGAAAAAAAAAACTAAATTTAAAAATAAAAAATATATTTGGCTTATTTTTCGTAGGAGCAATCCTTTTATACCATGAATATTACAAAAAAAAATTGTCAGATTCTGAATATTTCTTCTTTGTAGATTTTTGGAATCATTATGAGTAAAGTTTGTTACTTTATTTTACTATTTAAAAGATGTTATTTTACCATGTGTTACTGAGATGAAACTGTATGGTAGCTTTTTTGTTTGTTTTTTTTTTTTTGTTTTGTTTCGTTGGTTTATTTTTTTAGTTGTAGGTCGCAGCGGGGAAATTTTTTGCGACTGTACACATAGCTGCAGCATTAAAAACTTAAAAAAAATTGTTAAAAAAAGAAAAAAAAGGGAAAACACTTCAAAAAAAAGATAAACAGTTACACCTTGTTTTCAATGTGTGGCTGAGTGCCTCGATTTTTTCATGTTTTTGGTGTATTTCTGATTTGTAGACGTGTCCAAACAGGTTGTGTGCTGGAGTTTCTTCAAGACAAAAGCGAGCCCAGCCTGGTCCAGGCCATTACCTGTCCCATCTGTAGTTATCGATGAAGTCATGTACATGACCGTTCTGTAGCAATAAATGTGCCATTTTTATAAACTGTTTCTGACACTTATTTCACTTCATTTTGCATTGTCCATAGAGCTCTGACTTTCTTCTGTGAGTGAAACCACATCTATATTTCATTTTCCAAGTGTTGGAGGTATTGACAGCTTAACAAACAAAACACACACACACACACAAAATCACAAAAACACATTGAAAGGCACATGAATGACCAAGGAGGAGATGCCCTTAATGAAAATGGAACGTGATGCATGAGAAACAAAAAGGAAACTGCCTAGAGGATTAACTAATGAAGGAATATAATGTGTGTGTGACACTGACGCGATGCCTTTGAAGAGCTCTGCCCGGCGCCATGCTGTTGGTTGGGCTGCAGTCGCTAAGCTGAGCCTGCCTAACCTTGGGATCAGTTGGTCGACTGCTTCGCAGAACCTTCTCGGCTAGATCTTTGCAGTCAAAAATCTAAGGGGATTTATTTTGTATCACTTTGTTAAGAGCTAAATACTGTTAACCACAATTACTATTACACTGTATGTCTTCCTTCTCAAACTATCCCCATCCTGCTACTTCTGGTTGACCTCTTTTGACTCTTAATCCAGATGTAAACAACCAGATGTGGGTTTTTTCCCAACTTGTACAAACACCTGTGTCACCTGTTGTGGGAGGGGGAAAAATGTACAGATTAAAATTATTCAGTGTTATGTACTGTAAGTTAATATTTTTGTAGAATGGACATCAATCTACTTTGCAAAACTTGGAGGCTGTTTTCATCCTTGCATTGTAGAAGTGTACAGTCATGCCTGCAATGGAATGAAAGCCCGAGGTAGATGAGCAGTTCCTGACAGAACGTCCTGGCCCGGTGCGTGGTGTTTGCCGGACGCCTCCATGATAGCTCTTGCGTTCTTTCTAATGGGGTTTAGTGACTAGTTTACCGGAAGGAGAATGTTAGCACCATGTGGTTCACGTGTGAAGTGCCCTCCATAGCCAAATGTTGGAATTTTTTCTTTTTGGTTGCAATGTTTGCAGATATTTAAATTTTATGGACTTTCCAAAGATTTTGGTTGATAACCCTTTTTCCTTCTAAATGACTTGATATGTTCTTATGTTCCTACTGTGTGTTTTAAATATATACAAAAGAGCCATGAGCATTTAGTCTTTTAGTATTATATTTGATCATATAGCTGTTAAAAAGGTGAGCAATGAGCTTGGGCACCACTTCAGTGAATCTTCTATAGTCTGTTCACAGGTTTTATTTCAAAGGAGTACCTTAAACCTTGACTTGGGTACATTTTCTAAAGGGAAGTTAAGTTGCTGGAGAAATTAAAATATCTGAAAGTTAAAAAGATCCCAATAATGTTAAAAATGAAGAATATCCAAAGAAGTTGAGACAGGGAATCATATTTTGTCTCATAACTGGGTCCATTCATATAAGACCAAGTGAAATGTGTATTCCAGGCTTTAATGATAGGCCATCTTTCTCTTGACTGACAGCCTAAGGTTGAGTAAGCCACCGTAGAGGACAGCTTGCAGACAAAACCAGCCAGAGTGCTGCTGATGTTCAAGTCACCCAGGAGCCTACATTTAAATCTCACGTGGGACCCTAATGCGCTGCCCTGCCAGCCAGAAGGCAGCACATTCAGTCGGGTGCGCCCCTACATCTCACTGGGTACACGCACACCTGCTTCCAGGTCAGGGCATATGTCATGCAGAAACACCCCAGGATGAGAAGGGCAAGAAGAGCCAGTTGCCTGGGTATCCACCCCTGAGAGATCCTTTACACTGAGATGGTTTGATGACCCCATGTGGCCTCGTGTCTCCAGGAGGAGAAGACTCGGTCCCACAGCTGGGAGAAAGCACCAGTGACAAGCATGATGCTTCGAGGTGCAGCCCTGGAAATACGTTGGGTGCTATGGGTCCAAACAGTGAAATCAACCAGCCAGCCGTTATCCGGGGTTTTCTGTTGTTGGTTTGAGTGCCATACCTTCACATGACCGAATCTTTACCTAATTACAGGGAGTGTGCTGTAGTGCAGGCTTTTGGCCATGGAGGCTGTATGTCTAAAGCAGTGCTTAGCATGCAGTGTGGACCCCTGAAGGTGAATTGAACACTGCCTAGAGAAAAGTACACACTGTGTTGTATATAATTTTTTTTACATGAACGTCACATTCAGCTTTAAGAAGGTGATGGATCTCTAGAGTCTGGGCACAGACACTTGTTCAAATCCCCAGTAAGAAACTGATACAAAGTAACTAAGGCTCCGGCGCTTGAAAAGGCAGATCGCCCCCCGCCCCGCCCCGCCCCGCCGCCCCCTTTCCCGTGACCTAGGAGCCTCCCAGAACCGCACTGGTGTCTGGCTGAAGAGGGAAAAGAAAGGCCCTTTGTGTAACAGAAAAGAACGCAGTCCTCGCTCACATCTGTTCCACTATATTTAGAAGTCGAATGGCTCTGGCTTTGGCATGAAGATCTTGTAAGAGGAAGCAGAGTCGTGCCAAGTGCAAAGTGAAAACGCTCCTGCCGAATCAGACCTGCGGCTCAAGGGTTTGATGGTAACCAGCCCGCGGCTGGGGCGCTCTCCCACGTGTGAGCACAAACGACAAAGTCTGAAACAGAACCACTCCATTTGTTTAAGGATTTACTTGACATCTGTTTGTTTGTGAGTTGGGCGGGGCCATTTTAAAGAAGAGGAAATGAAGGTCAAGAGATGTGCTCAAGTCAGAGAGAAAGCACTGCGCTGGCCGCCTCTCCCAAATGACCCATCTGGCTTCACATTTTAACGGGCCCTGCCCCGCCCCGCCCCCCGCCAAGCGCATCCAGGTCCGGTTTTTGTTTGTTTTGTTTTTATCTTTGCTGATGCCTTTTCACAGACACTTTACAGAAGCCTTTCGAAACTTCCCTGCAGACCTCATTTCCATTCTTTTTCTACAAATGGTTAGGATATAACTAGATGTGAGGATGTTCATGCAATAAGAGACTGCTAGCCAGACTAAAATTTGCACTCTGGCCCACTTTTTCTAAAATAAACTTTCTATTCTGGAATAATTTTAGATTTACAGAAACGTTGCAGAGATGACACATAGTGTTCCCATACACCCTTTACCCAGCCTCCTGTAAGGGTACATACAGTATTGCATAACCATGGCACGTTTGTCAAAATGCAGAATTCACATTGGTACTTTCTATTTGATTTCCCCAGTTGTCCACGTTTCCTTTTCCTGTCCAGGATGCAGTCCAGGGCCCCATCCAGCTATGGTCTGACCCACTCTGAGTTGGGGTGTGAGCACCACCAGCCGAGTGGAGCCTGCATAGTACCCCATGGTCTCTGGGTCTGATCCAAGTGAATACACCCCTCCCTAAATCACAGTGCAAAATTGGCTGACTCGCCTTTTACAATCCCCACCCCCTACCACCCCCCCCCATGCATTGCCTTCTCTCAGAGACCAACCCTCAGTGAGGGCAGGTATGGAACAGGAAGAAGGCAGGAAGGAACAGAAAGGGGGGAAGGGGAAACCTACAGCCCCTATGAACTGAATGGTTTAAGTAGGGAATCAGCGTGGCTCAGCAGTGGATTTACTACTGGGTGCTGCCCAGGTCGAAAGCACTGGGGAGAGACAGGGAGCAGTCCCACTTGGAAGAAGCCGGTTGGAAGGCCCCATGAATCTGTATGAGCAACAACAGTAATCGCCACGAGGCAAGGACAGAGGAGGCCAGGGATGGGGAGGCGCTAGGCAGGTCCTAGAGTAGACAGGACAAGTCACCTTGAGGTGTGACATGCTTTTAGACAGGCAGGGCAGGTAATGGGCTTAAAACAACCGCACTGCTTTCTGCACTGTTAGGGAGCAAGCTTACAGGAACTCGGGTTTGGGAGCTTAAATCATGACAATGCCTTTTTCAAATGTTCGTCCCTTTCCCGTCTCTCAGCCAGTATCTAGAAACTCATAGCTGACCTTTGGGTCCACAGGATGATCCAGGGCCTGTGTGCAAAGCCCTGTGGGTGAGGAGCAGTGGAAGCAACTGCACCCGCCCCCTTGATGATGGAGGGTCTACAGGGTCCTGGGCCAGCCACCTGGACAACAGCAGGCGAGGGAGGCCCGGTGCAGCTGCACGTCTACAGCCCGCCCTTCTCCAGCTCCTCACTCCCTGCCCAGGAATCCTGTGCCCTCCTGCCACCACAATGCCCTTCTTGCCCTCCAGATTGCACCACCAAGGGCACGTGCGAGCAACTGACACAGAACACATGTGACTGACTGACGGGCGCTGCGTAGTCCACAGTGAAGGAGCTGGACGGGTGGATGACTGAGAGGACGCTGGGCATCATATCCAGGCTGAGGGAGGGAGAGGATTCATGACGGAAAGCCTTCCTGAAGGAGGTGAACGCTGAGGGGATGGAAAAGGTGCAGGGTGGGGTCCAGGGACTCTCGCTGGTGAGAGGTGTGGGCCTCAGAGTCCAGGATGTGTCGGGTGTGGATACCCAAAGTGTGGTAAGCAAAGGGCAACTGGGAAAAAGTACCCCATGGGACGAAGCAATGCGAATGTTACTACACTATTAATTTCTATCGAGCCTCATTCTGAAAGGCTTCGAGATCACACTGACAACCATAAGTATCAGGGAGGTGAGAAAAGCTTCCTCCCCCACTAGCACAGTGTAAGCCAGCTGGTCAGGGCCCTACCCTCATAACACCCTTCATTGGTAGATGCTATCGAACCCGCCACTTAACCTCACTCATGACCCTGGGAGTCAATATTACAATGCATGTGGCCTGCTTCTCCCAATATCAATACCCAGAAAAGAACACATTACCTAGAGATTGGATGACCTGTAACTATGTGTGTGGCTATGGTCAAATCATAGGCAGTACTGGTCTCTGGTGCAACCTCTGGCCCCCAACTCTTCCCTCGTGGGCGGGAAAAGACATCTGGATTGTGCTGTTCCCCACATCTACCATGACTTCCCTTTCCTCTCGAACTCCCACCCGGCAAGCGGGAAGATCATCTAACATAACAGAACGATCGCTCGCATAAGGAAGGTGTTCAAACAGAGGCTCAGCCTGACAGTTCCGTTTCCAGATGACGGAGCGAACACAGGCATCGTCTAATTAACCCTCACGGCAAACCTAAGAAATCAGGGACTCCGCACCTCAGAAGGAGGGCGACAAGTCCCCAGGGCTGTGGTCAGTGCGAGTGACCAGGGCAGTCACCAGAGGCGAGTGCAGGGCTGCTGGCTCTGGGGCCCACGGACATGGCACCGCCCACGGCTGTCTGCTGGGAGGGGCCGCTGGCTGGATGACAGAGTGTCCACTGTCCTTTCTAATTGGGACGATGGCTCCACGTGTGGGCTTGCTGGCCGCCACCACCCTCCCTAATGCTGTTCTGCTGACCCAGCCCCTGTGGACTCTCCCCAACCAGACAGCACAGCACCCCCAGAGCTTCCATTCCTGAGCCTTTGCTCACCCCAGAGCCCTGCCTTCACCTTCAGCTGAAACACATCATTTCCACTGTCTGGATTCTGCTCCAGATCATCCCATCCCCTTAAAAATTTAACAAACAGTTTAATAACATCTGGGGCTCGCAGATCATGGGACAGAACCACTGTGTTGGGTACCAGGAAGAAAGCAAACATTTTCACAAGAACCTTAAAAATCTCTTGCAGATAAAAAGCATTCAAACACATATACAGAAAAAGAGAAAATATTGAAATTTTTGAGCACTTATTTTAGACCATCACACATGTCAGAAAGTATCCAGAGACCTGGAAGCATGAACACACAGGAATCTCAGAGGGAAGGGGGTGGGGTGGGAGGCAGGAAGAGACTAAGCAAAGAACGTGTATGCATACAAGCATAACCCATGGACACAGGCAATAGTGTGGGGAAGGCCTGGGGGCGGGGGGCGGGAACAGCGAGGAGAGGGGCAATGGGGAGAAAGCAGGGGTGGGGGGATCAGTAATATTTTCAACAACAAAAATAATTTTAAAATGCAAAAAAGGTATATATCTCAATGAACTAACTCACAAAGAATCATGAAAAACGATATCTCTCTCCTCCAAGGCCACTTTCTGCTTTATTTTTTAAAATTTTTAAAAAATATATTTTATTGATTTTTTTAGAGAGGAAAGGAGAGGGATAGAGAGTTAGAAATATCAATGAGATCGATCAGCTGCCTCCTGCACACCCCCTACTGGGGATGTACCTGCAACCGAGGTACATGCCCTTGACTGGAATCGAACCTGGGACCCTCCAGTCCACAGGCCGATGCTCTCTCCACTAAGCCAAACCGGTTAAGGCGACTTTCTGCTTTATTTTACTTAATCCACACAATTCTTTTCGCTGGGTATTCTTAGTATTCCCAGGTCCCAGATGAAGAAATGGAGGCTTAGAAGCGTCGTTAGGTAAAGGCAGATGGTCATAGAGGGAGGCAGGTCACTGACTTCTGATCCTGAAGCCAGTGAAAATGTTGCTATGGCTGTAGATATTATAACTGATAAGCTCTTTACTGTCCCGGCAATCCAGCGGGGCTCACAGAGAAACACAGGCCCAGAGACACCGGAAGTGCCTGAGATCACGCTCCCATCAGTGGCTGAGATGGGGTTTGAATGCAGACCCCTCTGACACCACGGTCTGCATCTAGTGCCCTAGACCAGTGGTCGGCTGACTGCAGCTCGCGAGCCACGGTTTGCCGCTCTGTTGACTAATGAGTTTGCCGACCACTGGGATAGGGGCTTAATCACAAGGAACAACAACAGCCTGTAATTATTGGAATCGAGAGTCTAGGTCAGTGGTCGGCAAACTCATTAGTCAACAGAGCCACAGTTTGCCGACCACTAGACCATGAGGGAGAGCAGGCGGCCAGGCCCTGGCGAGGCCAGACACCCTCCCTGGGAGAGAGTATGCAGGGTTGATTCTCTGCGGCACCCAGTGCCAGCAAGTGCTTGACTAGATGGGGTCACTTACCCTCCCTCAGCTCTCCGCTATCTGAGAGTGCCCGCCCCTCCCCCCCCCGCCCCCGCACCACCTGAGGTCACCAAGCTAGTGGCCCAATGGGTGAAAAGCAGGCTTCCTTCCAATGTGCCCAGCAAACTTGCAAGGAGAAATATGTTGCTGGATGGACAACAGTGACCTAGGTCTAACCCTCCCCTAAGGAGTTGACAGTCTAGGGAGGAGAGAGCTGGGGGAAGTTGGTGGTGGAGGGTGGGGGGGCGGGTCACGATCTTGAGGGAAGGGGAGCAGGAGAGAGAAAGAACTGACATGTGTGCTGATGGACATGGGCCCAGAGTGCTCTGGGGGACAGAAGAGGGTTGGGGACTGAGGAAGCAGAGGAAAGTAGCTAGAGAAGACCTCACAGTAAGCGTAGCAATTGCGATTAATCTTGGGGAACAAGGAAGAATTTCCACACCGGAGAAATAAGGAAGAAAACAGAAGGCACGGTGTGATGTGCAAATCCCATTCTTTTTTTTTTTTTTTTTTTTTACAGAGAGGGAGAGAGAGCTAGAAACATCGATGAGAGAGAAACATTGATCAGCCGCCTCCTGCACACCTCTTAACTGGGGATGTGCCAGCAACCAAGGTACATGCCCTTGACCGGAATCGAACCTGGGACCTTTCAGTCCGCAGGCCGACACTCTATCCACTGAGCCAAACCGGTTAGGGCAAAATCCCATTCTTGGAGCACCAAACAGCTCCGGGCATCTGTAGAAACAGGGCTCAGGGGTCTTCGTACCAATAAGGAATTGGACTGACCCGCAGGCAATGGGAGCCACCCGTTAGTTTAAGGAGACAAAGCATTGGCTCAGGTCTGCATTTTTAGAAGCCCCTCCCCCAGGGTGTGGCTCTCAGATGCAGGAGATGACACACCTCCCCGCTTGGGGTGCAGATCCCAGCTGTGCTTGCTGGGCCCCAGGAAGACACAGGACAGGGCGTTGGGAAGCTTCGGAGTCAAGAACAATGGCTGCACAGAGAATGGCTTTCCCAGCTCCCCTGGGAGTGTTCCAGAAAAACAGGGTATGAAGGATGAGTTCTGTGGATTGGTTCTGCATGTTATTGGTTCTGTGATCTGATTAGATTTAGAGACTTCAATGAACCCGTTTCCAGCCAGAAGCAGCATTGGCCATCCATGGACTGCAAAGGCAGGACAGTTCCGCAAACGGTCACTTACAGATCCCCGAAACCAAGAGCCGGTGGCAGGCGAGCTCTGGATGGCCCAGTAGTTGCTGGCAGAGACCACCTAATAAAATAAGGAGTGTGATGGGCTTGGTCGGGTGTTTCTAACGGTGCTAGAGAACCAGGGAAAAATAAAAGGACCAACTAAAGGCTTTAAACTCCCAGCTCAGCGTTGGCATACGGGATCTCGTGCTGCTTCTCCTCTCCTGAGGGAAGGTTATTGTCTGATTTCATTTGAAAACCAGACAAAAGCCCACCCCTGAATTGCAAAGCACACCAAACTTCCAACTTCCTGTCAGGGGTCTCCTCTGTTAAATTGGGGCCCTGATGGGAAAGGACCGGGTTCTGGGGTGGGACATCTATCAGGATGGGCACATTCTGATGGCTGGAGACCGTGAACCCTTGGGTTCCACCAAGTCCTCCTGTGAGAGACGGGTCATTGGGAAAGTTCAAGAGCTTCAGGGCCAGCCAGCAAGCTGGCAACCTGGGTGGGAGCTGAAGCTCTGTCTTAGAGAAGACTTCCTTCCTCTCTGCAAACCTGTGTTTCCTCTTAGGGCCCTTCAAGTGAGCAGGTGAGGCCCACCCAAACCAGCAAGGGCATCTCCTGCATTTACAGCCCACCAACTGCAGAGCTTAATCACACCCACAAAACACCTTCACAGCATCGCCACATGCGTGTCTGATTAAATAACTGGGTGCCACAGCCTAGCCAACACCTTATTCAGATGCCGGGTCCTGTGGAAGAATAGTTTCACACGAAGTCACCAGGTTGGTGGTAATTTGCTATGGAAGGAAGGCCCAGGACACGAAGGCAGTGTGCACTTTCTAACAGAGAGTGTGTTACAAAGCCGAGAGCTCTTCAGATGAAGTCCTTCTCCGTGGCAGGTGTGATGGGCAAACGGGTGCACCCCCCTGTCCCGTGCCATCGGGAATTCTTTCCAAAAATGTAGTGCATGTAGTTGACCTTCTGGGATTTGCAGTGTCGCTAAGGATTTAAGAAAGGCTTCCCTCCAAGACAGTGGTTCTCACCTGGGCTGCACATCAGAACCACCAGAGAAGATGTACAGAGTAGTTAATAACCACACCCACACACTCACAACCGAGAGGGGTCTGAGGGAGGAGCTGGACAAAGGCCACTCCTCCCTAAAGGGCCCCACAGGACTCGCCCCGCCAGGAGAGAATTCTTTCTTTCAGAGGGAGCGGGGGTCCTGGGCCGGCAGCGGCTGCAGAGGTGGGTCCGTGACTGTCAGTCACCAGCTAACGGGGTGTAGGAAATGCTGAAGTTCACCTCTCCCTCGCGTTCAGCAGGTCCGCAGTCGGGCAGTTGGTGCTGGGAGGATAGGCCAGCATGTTGGGGACCCGCGTTCCCCTGCTTTTCTGCTCCACTGTGCGTGCTGTCTATCCCCAGGGCTCTCTGGCTGCGGGGCTCCGGCCCCGAGTCCGCGCTCCAGCAGCAGGAGGGGTGGAGAGTGGGGAGCAGAGGGCACACAGCCGCCGAAAGGCCGCTGTCACTGCCCCTCCTGTCTGTGTGGCCTGGGTAAGACCGGGCCACGTGGCCATGCTTCGCTCTCAGGAGGCTGCAAAACAGTCTCCATTTTAAAACCCCCTTGTCCCCCTACGTTCATGGGATCTATGCAAACGGGGTGAGGAGATTTAGAAAAACCATGCTCAAGGGACTGGGTTGAAGCTTAAGTCCCACTTTTTGGAAGAGGCTTTCCTCCCACCCTCAAAGCAACGCCTCTCTCCCTGGCTCCCTGCTCTCTCTGCAGTGCTGACCTCGGGCTGGTTCGAGGGTCGTTTCCCAAAGAGCCAGCAGGGCCTGCCCGGGCCGAGTCTTTAGTCAGGGCCTCACGCCCACAGGGTCAGAGGCATCTGGAGTTCCCGAACTCCACACCCTAAGTTTAAAATGGCTCAAAATCTTAGCTATGGTGAGTTGTGCCGCTTTGGGTGCATAGATCCTTTCTGACTGGTGTTTCTAGTTTCTTGAAGTGCCCAGCGGCAGTTGAGTGGGTTAAAAAGCTGTGGTACATCTACACAATGGAATACTACGCTGTGGTAAAAAAGAAGGAGTTCTTACCATTTGCAACAGCATGGATAGAACTGGAGAGCATTATGCTAAGTGAAATAAGCCAGGCAGAGAAAGATAAATATCACATGATCTCACTCATTTGTGGAATATAATGAACATAAACTGATGAACAAAAACAGATCCAGAGACAGAGAAGCATCCATCAGACGGTCAAACCTCAGAGGGAAGGTAGGGGAGGGTGGGGGTAAGGGGGATAGATCAACCAAAAGACTTGTATGCATGCATATAAGCCTAACCAATGGACACAGACATCAGGGGGGTGAGGGCATGAGGGGGGGAGGCAATGGGGGGATAAGGACATATATGTAATACCTTAATCAATAAAGAAAAAAGAAGTTAAGGCGCTATATTGGCACTATTAATGGCCTGTCGCACCTAGTTTCAGGGCTTTAATTGATTTTGAAAGTCCTTTGTATTTTGAATACTATTTGTCTTTGTTTTCGAGTAGATTGTGCTATGGTGTGCTCAATATTTATGGAAAAAATATGAAACATACATTATGTAAGGGGAGAACAAGACTTCTCTTTCTGCAAGTACTCATTCCATTAGTTTTTCAGCAGGTGTCAATAAAGGCATACTAGCTAAGAGTGAAAAAAGAATAAAAATAAAATGGTTCGAAAGCACAACATTTCTAACCTATTGGAAATATAGGCACTTTGGGAATGAACAACTTTTAAGTTGTCTATTGAAATTTAGTAAATGCAACAGCAATTTAATACCACCACCATCCCTTTGGAAAATGTGCAACGAGCTCTTATTCAACTCAAGGTAATTTCACATCACGCATTGCCTCCTTAAACCTATATTTCCATTCAAGTTCTGCCACATAACTTTTTCCTAATGGAACATATTTTTATACTTAAAAGTCTTTATTTATCACCCTATCCAACACATCTGCATCAAAAATATGCATACAATCCAAGTGTATTTTATTTCTTGTCACCAGAATGCTCCAATAGTTTAATACAATTGTTCTGAATTGAGCTATAATTACAATTATTAGTGCACAACTAAGCAAAACATAAATGCAGCACAAATATTGATAAATATTAGACATAAAATGTAAAAAATAAAACAAATGGGGAAAGCATCTCCAATGAAATAAGTGGGAACTTTTCCCCTCTATTTTCTTGTGTCTGGGAATGAATAATACTTATTGCTTTAATAGGTGAGTACTCATGCCTTGACCACTGGTTCAATGGTTAGAGCACCAGCCCTCACACTGAAGGGTCATGGGTTCGATTCCCGGGTCAAGGGGAGGTACCTGGGTTGCGGGTTTTGTTCCCCACCCCAGTCGGGTGCGTGGGGGAGACAATCTGTGGTGGAATCAATGTTTCTCTCTCTCTCTCTCTCTCTCTCTCTCTCTCTCTCTCTCTCTCTCTCTCTCTCTCTCCCTCTCTCTCTCTCTCTTTTCGCCCCCCCCCTTTTCCTTCCACTCTCTCTGAAAAGCAATGGAAAAAATTTCCTCAGGTGAGGATTAACAACAACAACAAAAAACAGGGGCATATTCAGTGCCGATTTATTCCTGTTTTGGTTTTACAGCCGCATGCACGGGAAAGCTTGTACACATACACATGGAGATTGGAAGTCGTGTGGTGGCAGCAGTCTCAATTCTCTAAAGTTATGGGTGGGGTAAAGGGGGGGCAGTTCTTGTCAAAAATCACGTCCAGTCGTCTCTCAGCCGAGGACTGCCTGGGTCTTCTTCAGTGGTGAGGAAAGCACAGAGCTGGAGACGCCTGGAGTGTAAAGGGTCCTTACCTAATCATCAGAGCCCGGCATCATTTTCGCTTCTGGGAAATACATACCAACAAGGTTTTTCAAAGTCTTACGGAGCAACTCACAGAATTATACCTGTGACTCTGCCCCTTGGTGCCTTGTGTGTTCTCAGAACAAGTTGAGAAAATGGAAATACTGTTCATTTTCATACACCTTAGCCAATATAATTCGGTTGATGTAAAAAAAAAAAAACCTTCTTAAT
Organism: Plecotus auritus; assembly: GCF_963455305.1. Lineage (NCBI taxonomy): Eukaryota > Metazoa > Chordata > Mammalia > Chiroptera > Vespertilionidae > Plecotus > Plecotus auritus. The sequence goes on from NC_137782.1 coordinate 57,882,206, forward strand.
TTTAAATTGCTTTATGTATCTTTCCATAAGACCCTGGTGTTCAACACACACACACACACACACACACACACACACACCCATCATGCCAGCTAAGAAAGCCCACTTTTACCATAAAATCCCATCAGGCAAACCAAACTTACCTTCAGAAAAAATCTAATTTTATTTTTTAATTCCAATAAAAGCGTCCCCATAACAACCACCTTTCCCATGAATATAAGTTCTTTAAAAAAAGACGCAAAGCCGTGCTTTATTCCTGACATGCCCCGTGTTTGTCTCACAAAACCCTCCCCAGGAGCCCTGCATTCCCCACTTCCCCTCTTGTCTTGCTCTGCAGGTTCCCACACTCCGGGGCCAGGCACCAGGGAAGATGTGACAGGGCCAAGGGTTCTACTTTCTTAGTGAAATGTCAGAGGTGAGCTGGGAAGTGATTGCTGCAGGCAGGCACATGCACAGGCAAGATGGGTCCAAAGGAAAGTTGAGGACCTGAAAGTCACATCCCCTAACTCCCCGTGCAGGCACGCGCCCTGGAAACTTTCCTGCACCCTTGTAAACTTGTACCGTGAGTCCAACACACCGTGGTCCAAGTGTGTCTGTTGAGTCTATGATCAGCCAGGGACAGTGTTCTTCAGACACACGTGGGAAGGTAGATAGACAAGTTTCTTGCTTTTGACTTTGCTGGGAGCACAAAGGCGAGGCCTTACGTGTCCCAGGGAGCACTCCCTGGAAGAGGCAACTGCCCCGCTGAATCCGGGAATCCAGGTTTTCAATGAGCTCACAGCTGATTCTTGTGCTCACTGAAATTTGCAAAGGACCGCTATTGGATACAAGGTCTTGAAATCAAGAGAGAACTCAATTCTGTGGTCACTAAACAAGCGCCCATATTTCACCGGACCTGGAACAGAATACCTGCGAGTGGTTTCTAGCCTGACGCCAAGGCGGAGGTGACTACAATTCCATGTTTAATGTTTCTTTCCCTTTGATTTAAGCGAAGAGGATACCTGCCTTGCCGGTGGGGGTCCCTGGGCGCCGTGAGCGATGGCAGCATTTACAGTCCTCACACCTGGCTACCTGCTACTTATAGTGATGAGTGGGCTGATCACCTGGAATTCTTGTCCTTCTCCCTGAACCGACTCCAAAAACCTGGGATCTCTGAAAAATGGAAAGCCAAATCCCAGCCCCCAGAAAGGGGTCTGAAAATACCAAGCTTTTTACTTGCTATCCTTCCCCAGGGTCGCTGTGCGTGCCCACCCTGGCTGCCTTTGTGATTTGTCCTAACTAGACTCCTTGCAAATGGGGCCTCGGCTTCTCGGGGAAGCCGGTTTCAAAGCCCCAGACCCAGCTCTCACCCCACATGCTTACCCGATTCGAAGCTGTCCTGGCAGCACCTTGCCAGAACCCCCCAGCTAACCAGCCCCTGCCTGTTAGAGCTCACACCCTCTCCTACACCCAGAGATCGGAGACGTGTTGCTTGAGCCATATTTTTGGAAATTGCTAGTTAGTTGCAAAATGTTTCCTGAGGTAGAAAAAAAGCACCCAGGACTGTAATTATTGGATTGTTTCACTTTCCAGGCCAAGTAGCAGATGCTCTACTTTTCAGACTTGGACAAGTATTGTCACAAGTTAACTCCTCTGCTGCTGCCGCGGCGGAGCGTCCCGTTCCCCAGCTTCCCTGAAGAGCCCACCCCCCAGATCCGTTGAAGCACCGCCCAGGGTTTGGTGTGTGAGGCTCTTTAAAAAGCTGCCCCGGCCTGTAATCTGGTGATAATCAGATTTCAGTGTGATGTCGCCAGGAAAAATGGAGAAGTGGAATGCGAGACTAGCAAGGTTTCCGACCAAATTCCAAAGACGAAATTCATTCTGCAAATTATATGTCTTAAAAAACGTCGTTTGGGTAAAATAGGGAAATAGTTTCACGTTTCTGCTCTCGTGCTTCATCGAAGACCTGGAACGAACGTGACTTCCCTGAACTCGGAGCTAGCCCTGGTGCAGGTAACAGTGTGTCAAAACACCCAGTGCAGCTGGAAGAGGGAAAAATAGTCCATCGACTGCATTTCCCCCCTTCCTTCTTCTGAAATAGATGTATTCGAGCGACCCATATGTGCTGGTCTTGGGGGATTCATTTTGCAAGAGCCCATTTCTTTGCTGTCCACTTGGAGGTTAGTATCTAGGGGGCTGAGCAAGTAGTCAACAATCCTGCTCTTGTGTTGGGGAACCTGAACATCGTGAGAATCTAGAATTTCCTCTTCGTGCATAATGATGACCAAATTGTGTGCAGGGGTATTCACTGTGGAAAGTGGGATGACCAGCTGGCCTGGGTGGCCTGGGACCTGGGTTTTCTGAGATGCAGGCCTTTAAATGGGGGAGTGCTGGGTAAACGCGGAGCCGGTGTAGGGCCACCACTTGTAGGGCCCAACAAAACATGCGAATGAATTGGGAAATTATACCAAAGGCAAGGGGCAGCCTCAGGGAAGAAGACTGTCCATTATTCTCTGACTGCTCCCAACCTCAGGTGCACAAAGTAGGCCTGAGCAACGCCACCCCCCTGAGAGTGAACCCCAGTCATTCCTGGGAGTGCGGATATTCAATATGTACTAGAAATCTAAAATCCAGTAAAAAGGAGACATACAACTCAATGGAAGAATAGAAGAAAAGAACTGAGCACTCATAGGAAAAAACCCAAATAGTCAATGAACATGAGATGATGCACTACATGTGTAGCAGTTGTATAAACAGGATTAAACACAAAATGATTAATCCCAAACTCTCAGGATGGTAGAGCCCCTGGTGCAGGAGGAAGGGAAAAAGAAGAAAACAGGGCATTTCCATGGCGGCTGTGGTATATTACAGTTGATCTTGAACAATGTGGGGGTGAGGGGCGCCCATCACCATACAGTTGAAAAGCAGCTCGTAACTTTAACGTCCCCCAGAACTTAACTACTGAGAGCCTACTGTTCACTGGAAGCCTTACTGAGAACATAACAAGTCAACTAACACGTAATTTGCATGTTCTGTGTATTGCATACTATATTCTTAAAGGAGAAAATAAAAAGTTATTGAGAAAATGCACTTACAGTATTTATTGAAAAATTTTGCATACAAGTGGACCAGCTCGTTCAACCCTGTGTTGTTCAAGGGTGGGCTGTATTTCTTTTTTAAGAATATGAAGCAAATAAAGCAAAATGTTAAGCTTTGAAAGAGTTGTTCAGTGGGAGCGTCTTACATCGCTTTCTATACTTCTCTTCTGTTTAAACATTTCCTAAACATCTTACGGAGAAGTCTGCTGCTCATTTTTCTCTCAGTCCACTGCTCACCACTCTTTACCTGCTACCCCGTGCAATCTCCGTCCTCGCCTAAAAATATCTTGAAACATCTCTCTTGGTTCACCTGTGACTTCCCCGCTGCCAAAGCCCACGCGTGCACTTTCCCTGTTGTCTGCTCTGTCCTGTCTGTGGCATTTGGCACTGATGTCATTCCATTTTCTCCTCTTATTTGCTCCTCAGTTTTGGGGTTTATTCCCAACTCTACCTATTTCCGCTCAGTGCCCTTGGCAACTGTCTGTCCTCCTTGTCACTTAGACATCAGTGTCACCTCAGGCAAACAGGGGGCCTGCTCCACTTCCTGCCGATGACTCAGAAACTCCCTCCTCCACCGGAGAGCCCATTCCAAGTCTCAGACCCCGATGTGCAGTCACAGACTGGACACTTTCGCTCGGACCTCCCCCCCGCCCCCGCACCAGAAGCACATTTCCACTGAAATCGTCTCCCCAGGCCTCCACCTTCCCCTTCTAAACCTGCTCGTGCTGGGCAGGATAATGGCCCCCCAAGGATGTCCACATCTGCATCTCTGGAACCTGTGGACAGGTTCCCTTCGCGGTGAAAGGGGCGTTGCAGGAGTGGCTGGGAATCTGGAGATGGAAAGATGACCCAGACCGCCCAGGTGGGCCTGATGTCCTCTCAGGGATTCTGTGATGGAGTCCCAAGATGAAAAAAAGGAGGGAGGCGCGTCTGAGTTGGAGGAGGAGATGTGAGGATGGAGGCCGAGCCAGGAGTGCGGTGGGGCCATGAGCCAAGAAATGCCGGCAGCTTCCAGAAGTGTGAGCAGGGAAGTGGATTCTCTCCTAGAAACTCCAGAAAGAACACATCCTGCAGACACATTTTGGATTTCTGAGTTCCAGACCCATCAGATAATGAACATGTGTTGTTGGAAGCCACGAGGTTTGCGGTAGTTTGTTACAAAGAAAGAGGGAGCCCGCACATCCCCGAATGGCCTCTTCTCCGGGGCAGCGCTGCGAAAGTCACTCCGATGGATCCTCTCACCACTCACACCCCAGGCGGTGACTCAGGCTGTCCCTGCCGCTGCTTCTGGCTCTCGGGGTGCCTCCTGCCTAGCTCACTGCAATCACCTCCTGCGTTCGCCCCTCCACCCCCACCCCCACCCCCTTTCTTCCCCAGGCTGCCAAAGCAAGCTTTTGGAAACGTGTACCTGCTCATATGAATTTTTAATTAAAATCCTTTCCAGCTTTGCCATCAGGATTTGCTTTCAGGATAAAAGTTCAAATTCCTTAGGGCAGCACACAAAGCCATTGCTCAGGCTTTTTGACTCCCCTCTCTGACCACTCTCTCCGCTCCGGCCAGCGTTGCAGCTTGCTAAGGCAAAAGTTCTCAGCAAGGGGCTTGCACGAGAATCACCTACCCAGCACTTTAAAAACTGTCTAAGCATTTCCCCACTTTAAGGGATTCTTGCTCAGTAGGTCTGGGGACACCGAGGACAAAGCAGAGCGTCAGTAAAGGTCACAGGTGATGTTCGGCTTAAAATCCCTTGCCAGCGTGCGTCTGGCTGGTGAGAGTCCTCGCTGGCCCCCTCGCTGCGCCTGCTGCCGGGCGTCCCCTTTGGTCTCCGTGCTCTTGAAGACCCACATTCCTTCGTTGTTAGAGCTCTGCCACCTGTTCGGGTGCTCTTCTAAGAGCTCCCTGGAACCCAGCCCTTGCTTGCTGGTGACCTGCTGGTTTCCTTGCAGCCTCATTCCTATCCACCCCTCCTCTCCAACTTCCTGCTGCAGAATGGGGCCACCCTAGCAGCCAGCACGGTACCGGCCTTCAGTGACTGCTTCAGCACATGCACCATCACTCCCTCTGCCACCCTCTGTCTGAAGCACTCCCACACAAACACACATGGGGATTCTCATGTCTGGTCCCTTCTGTCCTACTTAGACCCACTGCCTCCCACCCCCTGGGGTGGCTCCTGGCTGTTCTCATCCCACAGTAACTCCAAGCCTCAGGTTCACAGAGGGCCCAAGAGGGTTTAGTCGGATGACATAGGTCAGAAGGACTTGGCTCCTATTATTTTCTGTCAGCCAGACAGCCAGTCATTGGCAGGAAGCCAGGCTGACCTTCTGGGGATGGGCGCCATGGTACCAATAGTCCAACCAGCCACGGTGGCTAGCCCCTCCCCCCGGGTTCTGAGAGTTGACCTATGCATTTGCCAGCGGGTAGGACTGAACTTTTTACTATATTCAGAGCAGGATAAATGGAGAAAGGGGCTGAGGAGAGAGGCTAATCTGTAGACACTTAAGCAAATATGGTGTTTTTTTCTCTCTCAAGGCCCCTCTGTACCAAACTGCAAGCTGTTGATCCTGTAGAAAATGCTTCCCCCTCCCACAGCCATGGGGCTTCGGCTATAAAATTAAAACACACATGAATTATTTAACATAGCTTTACGATAGTGGGTTAATTCGATAGAGCTTTCTCATGGAAACATTCAGTGAACAGCACAGAATTCTTTCTGTGATTACTTATTAAACGTGCAAAACACAAGTCTCCATTTAGCCTTGTGCGTCTGGACAGAGAAAAAACACCGCAGGGCCGTTGGATTTAGCGGTGCAGACCCTGGGGTCATTCCGACCAGGCACACAGCAGCTCTGCAATAATAAAGCAGTCGGGCCCTGAAGGGGAGAGAGCACGCTGCAACGTGGAATAGTTTCCACTACAAGTTGCCAATTTGAAATAATCTTTCTCTGACACGAACACTACTGAGGTCATTTCCTTTTAACTTGGTTCCATATAAGCAAAACTGCATTAACCAGTTAATTCAATTAAACAAACAGTTGAGTTGATTTTCTTTTTTAAAGAATGGCACTGACCGGTTATCTTCAGCTAACTGGTCTGCTTTCCCCCACACGGCATGCAGGTGCAGCCCAGCGCTAACACTGCTGCGTGGATAGGGAGGTGCTCACAGAATCCACACACCTGCCGGAGGCCGCCCGGGCCCTGGGCGCCGTGCAGGATGCAGAGATGCAGGACGTAGAAGATGATGCCAGGACTGAGCTCCTGATTTACGCGTGAAGACCAGTTACCATTTGGGGAAATGATCACAAACGTGCAAGGCAGGAGAGGGAGAAGCGTCACGGGCAATTTATAGTTTAGAAAGTAATAGAAGCTGGGTCTCTGGGAAGACTTTATGGAGAAATTAGGACTGAGTGATAGTGTTCGGCTGCGCAGAGGAAGGAGTGGGTGGAGAGAAAGGGGAGGGCATGGCAAGGGTTGGGTGCTGGAAGGTGGGCCAGGATTGGACAAATGGTGGAAAAAAAGGAATGAATGACAGGGACATGGAGCACAATGAAGGTCAAACCTGAAGGGCCTACATGACCACACTGGGCTTCAACATGGTAAGATGTGAGGGAAATGTCCTTGGAGGGCAGAACGCAGGTGACATCAGGGAAAATGTATGTGCTACTGTCCCGCAGTCGGTTTGCAGTGAGGATGAGCCCATCATATCATACCTCTCACATCACTTCTCCTTCCCCGTCAAAACTCTGCCTGTGTTAACCCTTTCTCAGCTTGACAAGTTAGAGGAAGGTCTTGACTTTTCGCAGACTCCTGCCCTTCCTCGAGAGAGTCCCTCCTTACACCACTAAGGGGAAAGTTGGGGAAATGGACAAGATAGACATCCAGAGATGTAAACTAAAAGACTAGCATGAACATAGTGAGATGGATTTTTCATATTCCTACATTTCACTCATGGTGGTTCATAATAATACCCTTTTGTAGAGTTGTCATTCAGATTAAGTAATAACATTTATTAAAATGGGCCTACCATTAAATAGTGACATACCGGGTATGCAGTGGCCATTAGCCACCCTTTGTCCTAGAAAGGTGAGTTGTATTGCCACGTTGTCATACTTTTTCTTTTTCACAGCAGCATCTCAAGTATCTCTTGTATGTTTCTCATACCCCACACACTGATGTATCCAGAAATGAGCACAGGACTTAGGCTGAGCCAATTAGTGTATTCTACCTTCCTAAACATGGTGTATAAGTCAAGATTGGACATGATCCAAGCCAACCCATGATACTCAGTCCCAGGATTTGAATTGCATCATTGGGGAAGAGAGTCTCTTGTCCCTCTGATAATATTAACTGTAGGGATTACTGAAGTTAGAGATACTGTAGGCCTCTATATGCAGAAGTATCCTGAGAATAAAGGGAGAGAGAGAGAGAGAGAGAAAGAGAGAGAGAGAGAGAGAGAGAGAGAGAGAGGAATTTGTGATACTTTTTGAGTCCCTTATATATCAGAGCAACTCCTGCATTTTACATGAGTCAATAAATTTTATCTTTGCCTAAGCTAGTTAGAGATGCTTCCCTTGCAATTTAAAGAATATTGACCATTGGAGAAACACATTATGACTTCCTTTTACAGAGAAAGAAACTGAATCCTGGAGAAAATAAGGACTTAGTGAAAGCCAGATGGCTGGTTAATAGGACAGTTCAGCAGTGATGAGACCAACCACGCACAGTCTTCAAATTCAGCAAGGACTCATGAGTCAGCCCCTTCCCTTGGTGGGTGTGTGTGTGTGACTGGCCAGCCTCAGCCCTTTAATCTCAGCAAGCTCCCCAGCTGCCATAACCTCTCCATCTGCAGACAAGGCAAGACAATGCCCTACATCCTCACTTTCCCATACTTTCAGTCTCCAGTTGTGCAGGAAACCCTCTCAACATGCCTCACATCCTCAGACTCTTTAATCAACCTCCGAAGTCCAAGCCTCCAAATTATTCATCATCACACGGATGAGTATCTCAGTATCCCAGTTTTTTTTAGAACCCCATGCATCTGACTCTGCTCCCAAAGATACCCTCCAGATCCCTGGATCCTGTGCCTGGGATGCACATTCCTCAGGTGGTCTCGGTGCGGTCTCAATTCATCCTATGACCCCATACTGAGACCTCCAGGGATGGTGTCTTCATGACTCGTGGCTATGTCCAATGACAAGCCTTGCACACTAGGTGGCCAATAAACTCACGATAATGGAAGGAGTAAAGTGCCTGTTGATGTCCAGGAAGCCAAAGGAAGTTGCAGGTTGTAACACACAGACCTCCAGGGAGGTCTTCTGAGAAGAAAAGGCTTAAAGTTGAAACAGGAATTCTGAACTGGGACAATGTATGAGGTGCAGGAGGTCTCATTCTCTGGAGATGTCTTGCAGGAGAAAGTAGAATTTCAGAAGCATAAAAGAAAGGGTGAAAGGGAGGGCGACATTTGAGGCTTAGGATGAAACTAACAGAAGCAGGGATTTGATCATCTGAGGAAGAGAGAATGCCTGGTTGGTGTCTTGAGAGGGGAGTGCAGACCAAATCAGGGAAATGTTGCTCAGATCCATATCATTCCGACAGGACTCACATTAGTGTAACTGCTCCCGTCCTCTCCCTAAACCCTCCCAAATGTCTTCATAGCCTAGACCAGACCTGGACACTCTGCAGTCATTATTTGAAGTGCTCTAAGCTAAGCTCTCTGCATGCAAATGCTGGGTGCAGGCTGGGAGGAGCCACCCAACATTTGGGATGGGGCGGGGGGTATTTTGAACATTTTTGGCCTTCAAGTTTACCATATGTACTTAATTGAGCTGGCGCTGTGGCTTCGATGCCATCCCCCACTCCCTCCCCCCGCCCCCCAAGTTGGTGCTTTTAAGCCCTGAGAGGCCTGTGGGCAGCACCATGCTGGGGGCCCATGAAGGTGAAACCAAGCCGACTTTGGAATTGAAGATTATTATTCCCAGCCTCTGCCTCTTACATATTAAGCAATTAATAGCTGTGCCATCCTGTGAGGACATGGGAAAGCACGCACATCTCCACACATGGGCCCCAGATGCCTGGACCGAGAGCTGTCTCGAGCGGCTGGTTTTAGCTTCCCTTTTAAAACATCAGTGAAAGCAGCAGAGGATGTGTCCAGAGCATTTGCCACATTGTGTAACAGGTTTCGTAGAGAAGAGCCTCACTTTTCTTTACCCCAGCACTAGATTTCATTCCTAGGTAGACAACCAAATATTGGAAGGAACTAGAAAGGACACGGTATCAAACTGCCTTAGCCTCAGTTTCTACATCTGTAAAAACATGGATGGTTAAACCCATTCTGCTGATAAGCTGTGAGGGTGGAAATCATATAGTAGATATTCGATAAAGAGGGGGTGCTCTTGCTGCTGCTGCTGCTGCTGTTGTTGATATTATTATTATTATTATTATTATTATTATTATTATTATTATTCTAGAGGCCCAGGGCATGAAATTCATGCATGGGGAGGATCCCCTCAGCCCAGCCTGCACCCTCTCCAATCCGGGACCCAGACCGGTAGTCGGACGTCCCTCTCACAATCCTGGACCGCTGGCTCCTAATAGCTCACCTGCCTGCCTGCCTGGTTGCCCCTAACTGCCCCCCCGCTGGCCAGGTTTCCCCCAACTGCCCCCCCCCCCCGCCAGCTTGATCAGCCCTAACTGCTCCCCCGCCAGCCTGGTTGCCCCTAACTGCACCCCTCTGCTGGCCTGGTCGCCCCTAACTGACCCCCCGCCACCGGCCTAATCACCCCCAACTTCCCCCCTTGCCAGTCTGGTTACCCCTCACGCCGCCCCCACCCCCACACCCCCAACGATCTGGTCACCCCATGCAGCCTGCTGTTCAGTCATTTGGTTGTCCCTCACTAACCCCCCTACCGGCCAGGTCAACCCATGCAGCCTGCTGCTCAGTCATTTGGTCGTCCCTCAGGCTGGCCCTGGGCGGCTGGGGGACTGAGGGGACTGGGGGACTCTGGAGGCAGGTGCACGGAGTGGCTGAACCTGCCTGGGAGTGGGCCCGGCTGTGCCGCACACCTGCCCGCCCCCCTCCCCTCCCCCCCCCCCCCCCCCCCCGCCAACAGGGCTGAGGGAACTGGGCACCACCATCTTGTGGCTGTGGGCGCTGCCATCTTTGAGGGCGTGGCAGTTAATTAGCATATTTCCTCCTTATTGGCTGTGGGCACCACCATCTTTGTGAGGATGTGATGGTCAATTAGCATATTCCTCTTTATTAGATAGGATACCTAGAAAAATTTGACTCAGAGGAGCTGGATTACTTGTTGATTAAGGTGGAGCAATAAAAACTTGCCATAGACGACAGGTGGATGAAATACTTAGGCTGCTTCCCTACTCAGAAGCCTGCTGAAGCCTATGCCTGCACTGACCATATCTCACACTGCTGTATCACTTCTTATTTCCAATAGCACTTTCCATTTCTTTTGAGACATCAGTCAGAAGAGGCTACATTATGGCTCAGTAACTAGCAATTTCCAAAATCTCTGTGACTTCAATGAACAAGGGTCTATCTCTCCTTTTTGTTATGTGTCCAGCATGGGTTGGCAGGGAGCCTTGGTCCCAGATTAACTCAGGAACCTTGGAGGATGGAGCCAGACTCTGATGGTTGTTGGTCACTGTGCCAGAGGGGAAGGGGACTCTGGAAGGTCTAGTCCTGGCAGTTCAATGCCGTGGCTTGAAAGTGACATGTGTGTGCCGAAACCAGTTTGGCTCAGTGGATAGAGCGTTGGCCTGCGGACTGAAGGGTCCCGGGTTCGATTCCGGTCAAGGGCATATACCTTGGTTGCGGGCACATCCCCAGTGGGAGGTGTGCAAGAGGCAGCTGATCTATGTTTCTCTCTCATTGATGTTTCTAGCTCTCTATCCCTCTCCCTTCCTCTCTGTAAAATATCAATAAAATATATTTTAAAAAAAAGAAAAAGAAAGTGACATGTGTTACTTCTGCTCACGACTCAACTATCTAATCACATGGCCTTGCTCACTCACAAAGGGCCTGAAGTACAGTCTTATGTGTGTCTGTTAGTGAAGAGCTAGAAGTTATTGAAGAGATTTGGGGATGGCCATATTTTGCTATCATAACCATTCCTTGAGGTGGGAAGAGCCAATATTGCCATTCAGATCTGACAGAAAAGGACAATTAGACTCAAAGAGAAGACTGCCAAACAATTACATAGTTGGAAGGGAAGGAGGGCTATTTTTGTCCAACAGAAATAAGGTTCCATATCCTCAGACTATGACATAAGAACCTTAATTTTTGGCACCCTTATGTCCCAGATACCTCCTATTATTTCTCCCACAAACTACTACTCTATTCCAACCCACTGGTTACCCTCCACTTGCTTACTTCTGTAATCAAGCATTTGTCAACTTTCTCTTGTGGAATTTCCTAAAAGCAGAGATATGTAGAGTTGTGGGAGACACGAGAAGCTAGTTTGAAGGTTACCTATTACTTTGTTGTAAACTACTTCATAGCTCAGTGGTTTAAAATAAGCATTTTATTTTACTCAGAGGTGTAGGTCAAGAATTCAAGACAGATTTGGGCTGGTGATTCATCTCTAACCCACATGGCATCATTTGGAGCAGCTGGGGGCGGTGGGCGCGGGGAGCTACTTCCAGAATGGCTTCCTCTCTCATGCGTCGGCCCCATGGTGCTCCTTGGCTGTTCTCTGTCTCCCTGTGTTATTCCTTGTTCTCTAGAACTTCTCAGAGGAGCTTGAGCTGCACACAGCCTGGCGGCCTTCATCTGGCAGCTCAGGGCTCCTGGGACGAGTGTCTCAGTGACCTTGGTTCAGAAGTCCCACAGGGTCATTTCCACGGCCTTCGGTTGGTCAAGTGAGTCACTGAGGGGCCCAGATTCAAACGAAGGGGATCGGACACACCTTATCCTGATGAAATGCATCCCCTACTCACAAATGTTTAGAAATGCTGAATGGCTTGCCAAAGCTTGACCGGTTGCTGGGCTCCCATTCAGTCTCTGGCCATTGACCACTTTTCCCTTCTCTCTGACAAACGACAGCCTTGCTCTGAGCCCAGTATTCTTACCTCATAAACATATGAAGCTGAAACGATGATCTCTAAGGTCACTTTCTCTCTAACATATATTTAGCGAGTCCTATAACTCCTGTAATTTGCATCTCTCTTTCAACTGTTCCTCAAAATTCTCCCCCCCATGAAAGCTCTTCTGATGAATAAAACCTGGCTTTAATCACACATTCCCCATTAGTGAATTTCCTCAGTACACATGTGGGCAGCTTTTGCACTAAGATCGAAGTTCTGTACTTGTTTTAATTCCACAAGCCTCAGTTCCCAGTCACTTCATCAGACATGGCTCTCTTCCTTCCAAAAATTCCTATTACATTTTTAGTTCAAACCACAGAATTTGGCATTTGAGAATATGGTATCTTGCATTGTCTTTGAATTGTTTCATGTGTACAAGTTATATCTTGCCAACTGGACTTCAGAGTTCATGGGCACTACTCATGGTTTATACTTTTAATTTTTTTTAAGTTTATATTTTTAAAAAGTTAGCAAGAAATGTGTTGTAAATGACTATTGATGATGTTTGAGTTTCTTCTTATGTCCTTATACATTATCATTTGGCTTGTCACCTCATTTATTGGTTAGTTTATCAAGAGCAGATGCTTTCCTTTATTTCATTGGTATCTCCCCAAAGAATCAGACACCCTATGGAATGTCATTCATGACACACACTTAATAAATATTCCTATGTATCTTCTTCCTTCTGATTTGCTAATCCAAGAGTTGTACCTATACCAAGGAATGTTTCTAAAACTTTCCCTCTGATCTTTTTAATCTACAAATGTTTCATTATCAAACTATGAAATTTAATATTGGTGCAATAATGTTACTTAATATACACTGAGTGGCCAGATTATTATGATCTCTGAACGCGTAATAATCTGGCCACTCAGTGTATAGCCTATATAATAAAAGACTAATATACAAATTGTCACCTCAACCAGGAGTTCAACCAGCAGGCAGCCTGGCCAACCGCCCATGTCCCCTCCCCCTGGCCCCCCTGGTTCCCACCCATGCACGAATTCATGCACCGGGCCTCTAAGATATATATATATATATATATATATATATATATATATATATACACACACACACTCACACACACACACTGAGTGGCCAGATTCTTATGTGTTCAGGGATCATAATAGTCTGGCCACTCAGTATATAGTCCATAATCCAACTTACCAAATTTTTTCAATACTTTTTTTCTTTATATGGTTTTGGTTTTTACCCAATCTAAAACCGCACATTGCCTTTAGTTGCCATGTTTCTTTAAACTCCTTTAGTCTTCATAAAATTGATATATTTAAAGATTCCTGATAATTTTGTAGGATATCTCTAGACCAGTGGTCGGCAAACTCATTAGTCAACAGAGCCAAATATCAACAGTACAACAACTGAAATTTCTTTTGAGAGCCAAATTTTTTAAACTTAAACTTCTTCTAATGCCACTTCTTTAAAATAGACTCACCCAGGCCGTGGTATTTTATGGAAGAGCCACATTCAAGGAGCCAAAGAGCCGCATGTGGCTCACCAGCCGCAGTTTGCTGACCACAGATCTAGACCCAAAAGATTACATACAGGTCAAATGTTTTGGACAGGAGGACTACACGGGTGATGTCTAATTCCCATCACCTCCTTAAGAAGGCACATAATTCCTGTTAGTCCCATTACCAGGGATGCTAAACTTGAATACTTTCTTATGGTGGTACTGACCAGATTTCTCCATTGTAAAGGTATCTCTTTCCCTTTCTCATTAAGTGAACCCAGGGGTGATATTTTGAGATTATGTATGTAACCTTTTCTCCCACAACTTTTTATCTGATGTTTTCAGTATCCACTGAGGATCCTTGCAGAGTAAATTATTACATTGATGATGTTATATTTACAGACAGTATTTCAATCCCCTGTTTTCAGTATCAATATCAACCTGTGAATTATTTCTCTGTTCAAAGTATTATAACTCTTTACCACAATTTTTGTTCGATGCTCAAATTGTTCCACATTTGGCTAATGAGAACTTCTTCTACCTGGTGCCCGGGCCATTTGGACCGTCTCCTCAGACTTTGAGATTTTCCTTGATTTCTAACTTGAGATATCTAGGCTTACCTGGTACTTCGCCTGCCACAGGCCAGTGTTCAGCCATATTTCCATGGACCCATTATTAGTTCTAGCAGAGACGGGTAAGGAGAAACCATGATTGGGCTGTTAGGGTGTCCTCACTGCTACTGAGGTGCAGTGAATTTTAATAGAATTTTATGAAAGATAAATGTACTGAAGTGAATTCTTTTTTGAGGAGGGCTCATAAGTTATTCAATTTTTGAAAGCTTTACTGGTTTCCTTTTCATCTTAATGACTCTTAGTGGGTTTGGTATTTTGGGTCAGTCTTTCCCTAAGAACTTGGCATCATTGTCTTCTGGTATTAGCTGCAGGAGGTTCAAGTCAGCCTGATAGTGTCCTCTTGTATATCATTTGCTTTTCTTATTTGCATAACTAACAATATCGTTATTTATTCTCCATTTTAGGACATATTTTAGTGATGAATGTTGTTTATCAGATTTTCTTGTAACGTGATGTGCCCATATTGCTTTTTGTGGAATTACTTTTCTTACATTATATTTACTAGTGCATCTTCTATTTCTTGGTTTTCATGCTTTAGAGATAATATTTTTTAAATTTTACTTAAAATGTTTTTATATTTTTCAATATTATATTAGTTTCAGGTGTATAGCATAGTGGTTAGACATTCATAACAACTTACAAAGTGATCCCCCCAATAAGCCTTGCACCCACGTGGCATGATACATAGTTATTACAATATTATTGACTATATTCCCTAAGCTTTACTCTACATCCTGCGACTATTTTGTAACTGCCAGTTTGGACTTTTTAATCCCTTCACCTTTTTTCATTCAACCCTCCAACACCCCTACCATCTGGCAACCACCAGTCTGTTCTCTGTATCTATAAGTTTGTTTCTGTTTTGTTTGCTCATTTATTTTGTTTTTAAGATTCCACATGTAAGTGAAATCATATGGTATTTGTGTTTCTCTGTCTGGCTTATTTCACACTAATTATTTTTATACATGTCCATCTTTAATTTTGTAATCCAATATGTTTAATCTTCCCATTTTTTCTTAATCTGCTTTCCCTGTGATGATCTGCACCTGTCCTTTATGTTATTGGTGGATTTTCCCGATGATATTCATCTTGTTTCTTATTTCTCATATCTATTATGCTGTTCTTCTGATCCTCAATTTCTTTCATTTGCTCTCTTGCCTCTCTGTTCATCTCATTTGGCTGTTTAACCTCTTAACTTTGAGATTTTATTCTGTTGAATTTGCTACGTTTTCTTAGTTGCTATTAAGACGTTGTGAATATATTCTTTATTTTTCTTAATTTCTTCTTCTTCTGTCTTTATGCATAGTCTCCATCCTGTGTCCTTTTCATAATATTTATGCTGGATATTGTGACATAATTGACATGTGCTTCTCTATATTTTTTCATGGTTAAGCAGCTTTCTCTCAAATTTCCACTTGTACTTCTACGGTGTGAGTGACTTCTTCACTCAGTTTCTTCCCTTTCTCATTTCTCCTTCCTTCTGAGGGACAGGCTGAGGGCTGGGTATTCTTTTCTTCTCCTACTTTTGTGTAGCTTGAGCTAATGGCAGTGTAAGGTCAGGCCAAAAAAAAATAATTTTTTAGAATACCTGGATTTGCTCTCTCCTCTGAGACAATCTTTAACATCTCATACAGAGGTTCATTCACCTAATCTTGGGATTGCTCCCACTCAAGTAGGCAAATATTCTCAGGGGTTAAGTCCTTTTTCAGTTCAATATGAGTCCCAGGAGATTTTATCTTCTGTGATGAGAGATAGCCCTGCTTTAAACACACACATACACATACACACACACACACACACACACACACACACACACACCAAAAACAACAACAACAAACCACACATTTTTATTGATTTTAGAGAGGAAAGGAGAGGGAGAGAGATAGAATCATTGATCACTGCCTCCTGCATTCCCCACAACCCCACACAAGCCCACAACCCAGGCATGTGTCCTGCCCGAGAATCGAACTGTGACCTCCTGGTTCATAGGTTGATGTTCAACCACTGAGCCACGCCTGCTGGGCAGAGATAGCCCTGCTCTTTGCTGTTCTCTAGTTTTCTAGCTCCTTCCTTCCCTCACCAGTCAGAAATGGAGGAAGATTATGCTATAATTCAATATCCTTCTCTATTTTGTTCTTTTTTAATCAGGGAGACTATTAGCAAGAATTTTCAACCTCAAATAATAGGACTTTGAGGAGGGGGTGTTGGGGGTGACATTAGGAACCAAACTTCCTTCAACTCTGCTCTCAATATAAGAACAGTAAATATTCTGTTCTTTCTTAGGCCATTACTTTGTGACATGTAAGATTTTAGGTTACTTCTTTCCTTGCTTGGTTGCATCAATAGATTTTTGTTTTTCTAAAATACTTTTGTTCATTTGATTAGCTATTAAGGAAGTGAGATAATGTGATGCAGTTCAGTTAACATAACATGGGAATTCCCCCTCCCCCCAGTTACAAAAGGCATTTGTGCCCATTGTAGAAAACACACAGAAAAGAAAGAGAAAGAGAAAGAGAAGGAAGGAAGGAAGGAAAAAATCAGTCATAATTGCAGATAAGTACTGTAATTTTGATACGTTATAGCTTTTTCTACAAATGTATGTTTAAAACCAAAACTTAGATTATATGTGTTTAAATCTTTGAGTCTTGCTTTTCTTATTTGATTCATTTTTACTAAGTCATTAATGTTCTTCAAAAATAAAACTTAAAGGCTATAAAATATTTTAAATATGGATCTCTTAGATTTTTCTCAATCATCAATGTGTTTCCATTATGGTTATTTCTAGTTTTTCAATATTCTAAATGATGTTGTAATGAGCATCTTTATTTATAAACTAGAGGCCTGGTGCATGAAATTTGTGCACGGTGGGGGGATCCCCTCAGCACAGCCTGCACCCTCTCCAATCCGGGACCCCTCGGGGGATGTCCAACTGCTGGTTTAGGCCCGATCAGGCTTAAACCGGCAGTCAGACATCCCTCTCACAATCCTGGACTGCTGGGTCACCTGCCTGCCTACCTGGTCGCCCTTAACTGCCCCCCCCCGCCCCCACTGGCCTGATCGCTTCTCACTGTCTCTGCATGCTGGCCTGATTGCCCCTAACTGCTCCCCTGCTAGCCTGGTAGCTCCTAACTGCCCCCCTACTGGCCTGGTTGCCCTCAACTACCCCCCCATTGGCCTAGTCACCCCTCACTGCCCCCCCGCCAGCCTAATCTCCCCCAACTGCCCCCCTTGCCAGCCTGGTCACCCCCAACTGCCCCCCCCAGCTGGCCTGGTTGCCCCACACAGCCTGCTTGTTGAGTCGTTTGGTCGTCCCTCACTAACCCCCCTGCCAGCCTGGTCATTAGGCAGCCATCTTGTGAGGACGTGAGGGTTAATTTGCATATTACCTCTTTATTATATAGGATCTTTGTCCTCAGTTGATTTATTTCTGTAGGATACATTTCTAGAATTGAAGTCATTGTACCCAAAAGCTAGGACTTTTAAAATCTCCTAATGCCCTTGTCCATTTCTTGGATCAGCAATGTTGACCTAGTCTAAATAATGTGAAGTAAAAATGCCCCCTTCACTTTATTCCTGACCTTGCTGTATAAGGTCCATTTCTGCTTTCTGGCCTGGGGGAGGGATTTGCACACAGTAGGTGCTCAGTGACTGCTTTCATGACTGGTGAGCTTTCACACTCCTCTCGGCATTTAAACTCGTTGCCTTAGTCTTCTTAGCAGATGATTGAAGACAACTATCCAAGGTGAAATCTGGCTGCCTGAGAGGCGCCCTCCCACCCTGCGTTGTTATCGGCCTCCTGTGGAGAGTCTGCGGGCACTCACTGCCCAGGGAGAGTGGAGCCCTGAGTGAGCCAGGGAGCTGAGAGCCTGGGGCCTCTGCAGAAGGAAGCCCTGCTCATTCTGGTGCAGGGAGCGGGCTGGGCAACCAGGATGCAGCCTTAGACTCAGGGCAGGAAGTACATGGCTCTATTGCCCTGGCCAAGGTGGCTTAGTTGGGTGAAGTGTTTCCCATATGCCAAAAGGTTGCGGGTTCTATTCCTGACCAGGATGCATAAAGGAGGCAACAGATCAATATGTTTCTCTCACATTGATGTTTCTCTTTCTCTCTCTCTCTTCCCCTCCCCTTTTCCCTCTCTCCTTTCTTCTCTCTCTAAAAATCAATAAAGCATATCCTCGGGTGAGGATTAAAAACATAAAAATAAATAGAAGTGATGAGGGTGCATGGGTGAGGGACCACTAGCCACACATCCCTGCAGCACGGAGCAGGGCCTCTGTCAGGAGAGCAGTGAACTGGGCATTCTCGCCCCTCCCTCCTGCCTCCCGAAGACCCTTATGTACCTCAGTGGGTTGTGAGGAACCTTGCAGGAGAAGGGGTCACGCACTAGCAGGAGGAGCGGTGCGCTGCTGAGGAGGGGTCTGTGAGGGCTGCTTTCAGCTTCCTGTGAGTCCAGGTCTCAGCTCCACCCGGCAAAGCCAACCTCCTCTTTCCAGAGACGCGGCCTCCCACACACACTGGCTGGCGGTTCATTTCTGAAACTTCCCTCTCACCGCTTTGCTTTTCCTGTCCTTTCTTTCTAAATTGTTCCTGAGCTCTGTCCGCGGTTCTTTCTTTCATGGCTCACTGTTGCTTAGCCATCTCATGTCTGAGATTTTCTAAATCAAAATTACGTGTTTCTCCCAGTGCTTCTCCCAGCCTTGGTGTCCTTCAGCGTGTGCTTAAAGAGTAGGTTGTGGTTTTTCCCTGCTTCGTGGCCATAGATTTTGGCCTGTTTCCATGTTCTGTAGGTCTGGAAATCTGAGTTATCTTTTCTTCTTCTGCGGTGGGTAGAATAAAAGGCCCCTCAGGCCCAGCCGGTGTGGCTCAGTGGTTGAGTGTCAACCTACAAACCAGGAGGTCACGGTTGAATTCCCGTTCAGGGCACATGCTTGGGCTGCGGGCTCGATCCCCAGTGTGGGGCGTGCAGGAGGCAGCCGATCAATGATTCTCTCTCATCAAGGATGTTTCTATCTCTCCCTCTCCCTTCCTCTCTGAAATTAACATGGACATTTTTCAAAAGGGCCCTCAGAGTTGTCACAGTCTCGCCCCCAGAACCTGTATGTATGTTATGCCGCATGGCAAAGGGGAATTAAGGCAGCGGATGTAATTAGTTTGCTTTTCAGATGGTGTTAAAATGGGGATACTGTTCTGGGCTCTCTGGTGGGTCACCTGTGATCACCAGGGCCCTTATCCATGGACGAGGGGGCGAAACGGGAGCGGAACAGGGTGCTGCTTGGAGATGCTAGCGTGCTGCCTTCGGGGATAGCGGGGGAATCTGAGCCGGAGCTCGCAGGAGGCCTCTGGAAGTGGGAACAAGCAAGGACACACCTTCCCTGGCGCCTCCGGGAGGGAGGAAGCCCCACTGACATCTTCATGTTACCCCGTGAGGCCATGCTGGACTTATGAATTCCACGAGGAAAGAAAAGAAAAGACATTTGTGTTCTTTTCAGTCATGTGACTTGTGATCGTTTGTGATAGCAGTAGCTGGAAGGAGGTCCTCTTAAGATACCTTCGCAATGTTATTGCTCAGGCAGGGCTCTTTTTTGTGGCCCGTTTGAGCTGAGATGTGCTGTCCCGGTTTGGAGGGAAAGCTGCGGGCCTTGCTCTGTGTCCCCATCCCTAGGAAGCCGCACCCCAAAGGGCTGACCCTCATGCCCTGGCCTGTGACGCACTCTCCTGCAAGGGAGTTGCCATAACAGAATCCTGTCCTTTACCTGTAACATCCCAGACAGTATTTTACTTCGCCTATACTTTGACCTGGAGACAAAATGGAAAGTGTAAATTTCCTGCTTTTTTTTCTTCTGTTTCTTTTTATCATCTTCCATCTTTGCCAAGTGGGCTAATCCATTCTGGTTTGGGTTTTTGGATTTGGGGTGGGAGAGGTGAGGAAGCAGAGCAGGAAAAAGAAGCTCGGCAAGTGAGTGAAGAGGAGACAGAAATGCTGAGGGAGCATTCATTGGCTCAGGCTGGGGATGGAGGGCAAGCTCTCTACAGCTGACTGGGGACCTCCCCCACACCCTAACGCTCACTTTCTTAGTCCGTGTGGCCCCCAAGTTCTGGAAATCATTCAGACTCCTGCATTTTGACAGAATTTTCAAACAAGCAATACTTAACGTTGAAAGACCCAAATTAAAGCATTGATACCATATGCACCACCTCTCATCTTTGCCACTCTGATTGCATGTGTGCGCGCACACACACACAAACACACACACACACACCTACCTATCAGTTACAGACTAGCTGAAGGCAAAATCCCTGTCAGACTGAGGAGCCTGGTGGTGTATAAAGAGCGTTTTGTTATGCACCGCCCAGGCTGGAGAAATGCAAATGAATTCAGGGGGGGAGGATGAGTTCCTGGGAGCAGCACCAAGGGGTAGGGATGCGGCTTGCTTAATAGATTCAGTTGCCCGTCCATCACTGATTTGCACCTGCAATTACCACTTCACACCTGGGGGTGCACAGGTTTTGTTGATTCCATTTCAGGAATGCTCCCTCAGCCTACATGTTTCCCAGAATAAAGAGCTTTCTAGAGCTCTGCGTTCAGACACCAAGGTGACAATCACTTGTGTTCTTGATCGTTTAAAAAAGAAAGTAGAGAAAGAAGGAAAAAAAAAAAAAAGAAGCTCAAGACACAAAAGGAAAAGTGAGAAAATTCTCATACCTGCCTTCAAAGAAAGCAAATTGACAAATCTGGGAACTTTTAGCCTTTGTTGCTTTTAAGTATTGGTGAACTCAACCCCCACTAACAAGATACAGTAATTCCACCAACAGCTCACAGGGCAGACTGCCATTTTCTGCAAAGGCGGCTGGAAATCATTTACACCCCAAGATCCTCTGTGGTGATAACAAGGTATTCAAAAGGAGAGTGAGTCTGAGACAATCTTCAAACGGTTCCGAGTGAGACCTGCCCCCACCCCTTAGAAGGGGCCCCTGGAAGAGGGCAGATGCAAGCACATCACGTCAGGTCGTTGAGACTGACATGATTTTCTGCACCTGTGTTTGAAGGTGCCCATCATTTCTGGATGAGGGGCATTGCCTGACATGGGGTTGAAATCCAGCTGACAGCATAGGTCAGGGAATCTGTTCCTTCCCTAGCCAAGAGCGAATGAACCACACTTTTAAGAAGGCAGCAGGTATTTCTTCGTTCTGAGTTTCTTCACATGTGGTTGAGTGTAGTTCAGATCTGGGTGACCCGACAGTAGCTCCAAACTACAAAGGTAGATGGTAAACATAGCAAGTGCTATCCTGTGGCCTCTGACTATACTGCAAATCTAAGGAACAGTGGTGTGGTCCCAAGTTCCAGGACAGCAGATTAAACAATATCTGTGAGGCTCTGCTGAGAATCGGAACCACTTATAGAAATTTAAAAGTGCATTTTTATTAATAAGAGCAGTGGTTCAGACGTACAGACTTAATCATACTGCATATATGCTAATCTCTTAACATGCAATTGCCCAATGCAACTTTCTTGAAAATTCTATGAGATGGCAACTTTTTTTTTTAAGAAATGTGGTAGAAAAATAAACAGTCATTCGCAGAATGTTGGTAGAAATATGAATGTTAAAGGTGCTGCTGGTGAGGGCTTAGAAAGCAACAAGGGGCGTGTAATTGGAAAGGGGAGGAAAGGTCTTGTTATATATCGACTGGAAGCTTGGTGGGCTTGTGCCCTTCAGTTGTGTGTCAAGCAGAACTTGCAAAGAATGAAGCTGGAGATTTAGCTGGGGAGATTTACAAGGAAAGTGTTGAAGGTGCTGCCTGGTTTCCTCTTGCTGCTTATAGTGAAATTCAAGACAAATGAGGTTTATTGAGAGAAGAAATCATAAGCATAAAGGATTTAGGACTTGTTGAGAAATGGGTGAAGGTGGTTGAAAGATACAAACTCCTATTGGATGGGAGAACATATTTGGCAATGATACATCTGATAAAGGGTTAATATCCAAAATATATATGGAACTCATGCAACTTAACAAAAGGAAGATAAACAATCCAATTTAAAAAAAAATGGGCAAAGGACCTAAATAGACACTTCTCCAAATCAACAAATGACAAGTGCTGGTGAAATTGTGGAGGAAAGGAAACCCTAGTACACTGCTGGTGGGAATGCAGACTGATCCAGCCATTATGGAAAG
This sequence comes from Plecotus auritus, assembly GCF_963455305.1. NCBI lineage: Eukaryota > Metazoa > Chordata > Mammalia > Chiroptera > Vespertilionidae > Plecotus > Plecotus auritus. The sequence goes on from NC_137782.1 coordinate 57,904,644, forward strand.
CAGTATGGAGTTTCCTCAAAAAGTTAAATATAGAACTGCCATTTTATCCAGTAATCCCACTTCTAGGAATACATCTTAAGAAACCAGAAACACAAATCAGAAAGAATGCATGCACCCCTATGTTCAGGGCATCACAATTTATAATAGCTAAGATCTGGAAACAGCCCAAGTGCCCATCAGTAGATGAGTGGATAAAAAAGCTGTGGTACATGTATACCATGGAACACTATGCAGCAGTAAAAAAGAAGGATCTCTTACCCTGGGAGACAGCATGGAGGGACCTGGAGAGTATTATCCTAAGCAAAATAAGCCAGTCAGAGAAAACAAGTGTCACATGATCTCACTCTATATGTGGAATCTAATGAAGAAAATAAACTGATGAAGAAAATAGATCCAGAGACATAGAAGCATGGAACAGACGGTTGAATCTCTGAGGGAAGGCGGGGGTGAGGGGTGATGGTGGGAAGAGATCAACTAAAGAACTTGTATGCATATATATATAACCTATGGACACAGACAATAGGATGGTGGAGGCCTGGGGTGGTGGGTGGGGATGGGCTATAAGAAAAAAGGGGAGCCTGCCGGCATGGTTCTGTGGTTGAGTGTTGACTTGTGAACCAGGAGGTCATGGTTCAATTCCTGGTCAGGGCACATGTCTGGGTTGCGGGCTCAATCCCCAGTGTGAGGTGTGCAGGAGGCAGCCAATCAATGATTTTCTCTCATCATTGATGTTTCTCTCTCTCTCTCCCTCTCCCTTCCTCTCTGAAATCAATAAAAAAATTTTTTTTTAAAGAAAAGAAAAAAGGGGACATATATAATACTTTCAACAATAAAGATTAAAAAGAAAGATATAAACTCTCAGTTATAAGATAGATCCATTCTGGAGATGTAATGTACAGCACGGTGACTATAGTCAACAATACTGTATTGTATATTTGAAAGTTGCTAAGAGTGTAAATCTTAAAAGTTTTCATATCAAGGAAAAAAAGTGTAAGTTTATGAGGTGATGGGTGTTAACCAATTGTGCTGATCATCTCCCACTATCCTATATAATAAAAGCCTAATATGCAAATTGTCCTCTCGGGCGGTCATTCGACCAAGAGACCGCCTGCTATGACGTGTGCTAACCACCAGGTGGTGGCGTGGAACATGGTGGGCACAGCAACATGGAGCTGGCAGCGGGAGGCAGTGGAGGCGCTGCTGGCCCTGATGGGCCCCAATGAGAGCGGGATCACAGTGAGATGGTGGAGTAGGTGAGCGGGCGATGCCAGGCTAAGGCGGGGTGCCAGGCAGGGCTGTAGGGCTGGGAGCATGAGCTGGGGCCCAATCTCCACAGGCCATCCTGAGGGATCCCACCTGTGCACAAATTCATGCACTGGGCCTCTAGTATACATATAATTGTATGTAAATGTATACAATGTTATGTGTCCATTACACATCAATAACACTGGGGGAAATGGGGCTGTGTGGTGCTAGATTATGAAGTGTGGTCAATTCCAGGTAAGAGTTTGAATTTCCTTCTGCATAAAGCAAGGAGTCTCTGCAAAGGGCAGTAGTAGACGTGAATGGGCTTCGGCAAAGCCAATGGAGTTTTGGAATAAACAAACCTCCATGTCCAGGCCTTGGTTCTGAGCCTAGAAAGTAACAATCAGTATTTAAAAGGAGGTGGCTGGTATGTTGATTTCAAACTCTTGGGATATTTAGACTCTTCTCGAGGCTTTTCTTCTGTCCAGAGCAGATGCTCCGGTTCAAGAGAACAGAAGGACTTCTAGAAGACAAGTGAGAACCCTTTACTTATGCTTCTCCAGAAAGAAGAGAGTGTGATTGCAAGGCTAACTATTAAGTTAGGATCTGAAAGGGAGGGGAGTGAACTATGGGCTTCAGGTCCCTCAAGTCAACACCTCTGCCTTTGGGATTAAGAGGGATCTTGCTGGTGGTTTATCACTTCACAAATGTCGTGGAGTGACCAGGATTAATATCAGCATTTACAGTTTAGGACACTAAGGCCTGAAGAACTCAAGTACTTTTCCTGGGGACTCCTGCGTATTAATTTTTAGAAAAAGTTTTTAAATTCAGAGGGCTTGACTCCAGAGAACAAGCTCTTAGTTACAACACACAATTCACAAATATATATTTATGGAGAGAAGGATGGTTTTAGCAAATTTTTCATCTTTGATACAATATTTGACATGGACCTAATATTGTATTTAAGGCACCAGGCTGTCATGGTTGGGAAAGCTTAATTGAGATAGGACCATTGAGAGAGATTTATTTTCCTAACATGCTGTTACTTTCATGTACTTTCTGAGCACTTAATGTGTTTAGAAGCATCCTTGATACACCCCTAACAGTCCATAGGCTAGCCAAGAATGTAATAAATGTGTGCACGGGAACCTCCATGGAGTGATTTCTCCATGGACCCATGGAATAAGTAAGACTCAAGCTAAGTTTCCTGCATTTCACTCAGCTGAAAGACTGGGGAATGTGGAGTGACTCCAGGAAATCAGAGATCAGTGGACAAGTCATATTTTTTTCCTGTGGTTGTCTTTCAGAAGGAAGACAGCAGGGTGAAATAAGGTGTACCTGGAATCAATGGAAAATATTTCTCCAGGGCACATTTGTGCTGTGTCAGTTTTTCAGTTGAAAAAATTTAGTTTCTGCTTTCCCTGTTTACTTTCCCTACTTGCTGAAAGAGACTGTAAATTCACAGTAGCAGATGGCACTTTCTCAGAAACACAGTTATGCAGACCTATAGAGCACAGGGGGACAGACTTTGGAAAGCAAGACAAAATCAGCATTAAAATTCCATGTTAAAGGGACAGTGTCCAAGTGTAGCAACATTGCCTACTTCCACAAATAAATAGGCATTTATTGAGTATCTGTTTGGCAAAGGCACCATGCTATGGTAATTTGCTGGTACAAAGGGAGAATTAAAAGATGAGAAAGAGGAACTATTCCTCTCTACAAAAAACTTACATTTTTATATGTAAGATGGACATATCCACCACCACCCATCATCCTATATAATAAAAGCCTAGTATGCTAAGTGTCCTACCGTTTGACCGTTCGACCAGTCTCTATGACAGGCACTGACCACCAGGAGGCAGATGCTCCGACCAGTAGGTTAGCTTGCTGCTGGGGTCTGGCTGATCGAGACTGGGCGAGACGGGCCAGAGCCCTCCCAAGGTGCACTGGTGGGGTCCCTCGGCCTGGCCTCCACTCTCTCGCAATCCAGGACCCCTTGGGGGATGTCAGAGAGCCAGTTTCAGCCCGATCCCTGCAGGCCTGGCTGAGGGACCCCACTGGTGCACGAATCCATGAACCGGGCCTCTAGTACAAATGTAAGTGCTAGAGAGTGGTACACTATTGGCTAAGAATTAAGAGTGTGTAATTTTGTTTAGTGGTTGCTGATAACAGAGTCAGTAGAGAGAAAAAGGAGAAGTTGCATAGGGTTGATACTTGTGTGGTTAAAGCACAGGATTTGTGAATGATTCAATGTTGAGGGGTTAGTGTGGTAAATGTGAGTTTGGTGACATTAAGATGGAGAAGCCATGTGTTCCAAATGTAAGACATTGCTTCAAAGGAAAGGAGAGAAGGTATGGAGGACTCACTACAAGTTCTTGACAAGAATGATGGGGCTCAGGAGCATCTTTTGCATATGAAGCTCAGCACTAATATTATTTCCTCCAAACATGATATTTGCTTACAATCATCAAGTCAGATATTAAAGCATAAGGTGAAATGACTTGCTGGAGTGCAAAGAATGATGAGGCTCTTTGATATCTTATTTTTATATTTGATTGATTGATTGATTGATTGATTCAACATTTCCTGCGTGGCTATGACCAGATATTGTGCTTAGCACTGAGGCTATTTCTCTCTGTAGCCCCAGTAAAATAAAGAGATAATCTAATGTTTTCCACTGAAAACCTGGTGGGATGCAGCATCATGGAGTTCAGCACTTTTGTTCTTATTTTCCAAGGTCCTCAGAATTGAGGTGGGGCTAGGCTTGATACTCAGTGTCTAGAATATCGATGTGACAATTCCCCCAATTTAGAAGTGAACTTGGGTCTTCTGGCCCATTCCTTCTACAACCATTCAAAGTTCCATTTTCCTACCTTTCTCCCAAACATCCACCCATAATGTGTGTTTGGGATTTTTCTCTTTCTGACCAGTTGGTTGTGTCTCTCTGGTTTAGAAAACAAACTTGTCTTAAAAAGGGGGGCTGCAATGATGTCATGACAAAGAGGGCACCTGAAAGGGGGTGCATGAAGGAGTGAGCTCTCCAACCAAAAGTATAGCAAGGGGCACCTAATGAAGACTTGAACTTCATATCCTCTGCGATTTGACAACTCAGAGGGCTTGCTCAGTATTCTGCAAACCCGTCCCCGTCCTCTTCTGTTGTTCATCATAACAGTTCTGTTTCTTATTTGGTGCATATTTATTTTCCAATAACCAACAGAGTTATTGTTTTAGCAACTTCCTGTGTCTCCTGTCTCACCAGGAGGATATGTGGAGAATGTGCCTTGCTCTGCAAGGACACTGGCACTGACCACAGTATCCATTGTATATGATCAGAGGAGGAGAGAGAAGGATTTGCACATCCCAAAGGGTGGTAGCATACATGGTCCAGTCCTCGACTTCATGGGACTAGAGGAGAACCCAGCAGAAGGTCCTGGGAAGGCCAAGCTTGGCAGGCTTCATGCCTGCTGACAGCGAAGGCCTTTATGGCAGAACATCTTAGAAAGTTGGGACCTTGTGAAAAATGACTTCAGGAAGTCATTTCAAGGAAATAGAAAGTCTTTGCTGACTCAACTTAGCAAATCCCAGATGTAGCTCATCTCTTAAGCCAAGTTGTCAGGGCTTTGGTAGCAGATAGTTTAAGCATCATATTTCTTTATCTTTAAAACACAGGATAACATTTCCTTCCCTAAAACCTGGTTTGAGGTTTCTTGTTTGGTCAGTAGCTGTAAGTGATGAATACCCCTGTCTCATCCCTGCGTTGTGGAACAGAGAGGACTTGGGATCATAGAATATGGGAGGCAGAGGGGACTTTGAGTTAACGCAGTTCAAATTCCTGATCTCGTAGATGAGTAAATAAGGCCAGAAATTCTAAGTAACTTTCTGAAGGGCACAATTAAGGACAACGTAAGGACGAGAGAGCAGGCTTCCCAGCGCCTGGTCAGGCTGTTTGATCAGCAACACCCTTGCTCTCCATATTCCCTGGCACCTGGGATTCTCCTCCTGCCTGAGTTACTTCCCAGCTAGCAAAGTGCTGCTTAGTACAAGAGTGGCTTCAGGTCCTAAACTGACTGCCTTCCCGGTAACTGAGTGAAACTTTCAATTTGTACTTATTTAATACTTGGTTAGATTATTTTACTTCTAAGACAGTGCTAACCAACAGAAATATATTGTGAGCCCCACCTATTATTTAAAAAATTTTAATTAGCCACATTAAAAAAAATAAAAAGATACAAGTGAAATTAATTTAATAATATCCTTTTAACTCAGTCTATCCAAAACATTATAATTTCAACAATATAATTAGCATAAACTGTTATTGCTGAGATATTGTACATTCTTAAAATATATTAACTCTTAGGAGTCTGGTGTCTATTTTTGTTTCAATAGCCACATAAGGCTAGTGGCTACCATGCTGGACATCATAGCTCTACAGGGGTGGGCAAACTTTTTGACTCGAGGGCCACAATGGGTTCTTAAACTGGACCGGAGGGCCGGAACAAAAGCATGGATGGAGTGTTTGTGTGAACTAATATAAATTCAAAGTAAAGGAGCGGAGGGGAGAGCAAGAGAACCGGATAGAACAGCCGGATCCGGCCCGCGGGCTGTAGTTTGCCCACGGCTGCAAGAATGAACACCATCCTTTTTGTGGTTTTCACCAAACCAAGCTGAAAGCAGGACTTCAAATTGTTTCAAAGAGGGTATTTCCTAAATCAAACCCCCAAATTAATAAGTTGCCTAGAAGATGTAGTGTAGAAACCAACATATTAAAATTTCTAGTACATTTACACAATGGAATACTATGCATCAGTAAAAAAGAAGGGCCTCTTATCCTTTGAGACAGCATGGAGGGCCCTGGAGAGTATCATGATAAGTGAAATAAGCCAGTCAGAGAAAGACAAGTACCACATGATCTCACTTATAAGTGGAATCTAATGAACATAATAAACTGATGAGCAAAATAGGTCCAGAGGCATGGAACAGACTGACATATCTCAGAGAGGAGGTGGGGGGAGATGGGAAATGATCAACCAAAGAACTTAGGCATAACCAATGAACACAGATAATAGTGTAGTGGGAGCCTGGGGTGGGGCAGGGCCTGGGATGAGATGGGTAATGGGATGAAAAATTAGGGGACATCTGTAATATTATCAACAACAATAAAAATATTTTTACTTTATTTTTATTTTTAATTGAATTTATTGGGGTGACATTGATTAATAAATTTATATAGGTTTCAGGTGTACAATTCTATACTGATGTCATAGAATTATATTGTATTGTGTGTTCAGCACTCCTCTGACTCCATGGTGCATAGTGTGCCTATGGATTTAGCACTCACACAAGAATAATCTAAAAGTGTCAGAGAGTTGAAACCCCGTGGAACAACCCTTTGCCAATGGGAGATAGAAACTGCAAGATAAATGCTTGTCCTTTCTGTCTGTCTGTCATCAGGTGCTGGCTCTGAGATTGACTTCCCAGGGCTCTTCAGGAGTCCCACATCCAGCAACCATGTCCCACCTGGTGGTCCACCCTCTAGTGCACCTTTGTTTTGTCTTTTCTTCCTTCTGATCTTCCCTCCCTCATTGTTTACCACTGCTCTGTGTGGCCACCCCTAACAGGTCCTTGTCACAGGCCTTCTGATGGGGCATCCTGGCTAACGAGGGACCCTGTCCTGATGTGATCCAACAGAAGTGGGCTTCAGATGCCAGTCAGCCTAGCAGTTCAACAGAGATGCACTGAGAATGGCTGAAGGGGTGGGTGGCATTCAACCATGACAGTGTGTGAGGGTTGGGGCAGTGTGTGTGTGTGTGTGTGTGTGTGTGTGTGTGTGTGTGTGTGTGTGTGTGTGTTTGAAGTGCTGGACTTGGAAAGGAAGATGCTCCCACTCTCCTCTGTCACAAACACCTGCTGGAGATGAGCCCCTTTGCCTCAGTGGGAGCTTAGCTCTCCCCCTTAAAACTCCCCTTCTTCCTGTCGCAACAGGGACTCTCTGGGAGTTCCATGGTGATGAGCGAAAGCTCTCCTATGCTAACTGACTTTGCAAGGCCAAATTTGGCTGGACACAAATGGTTTAGGCCAGGGGTGGGCAAACTTTTTGACTCGAGGGCCACAATGGGTTCTTAAACTGGACCGGAGGGCCGGAACAAAAGCATGGATGGAGTGTTTGTGTGAACTAATATAAATTCAAAGTAAAGGAGCGGAGGGGAGAGCAAGAGAACCGGATAGAACAGCCGGATCCGGCCCGCGGGCCGTAGTTTGCCCAAGGCTGGTTTAGGCTTACCAATGTTTCATGTTTAAAATGTAGATTGTGAGCAAACTGAGGACTGCATGTAAGAATTCCCACGGCATTAGCATGGGAATGGACTATATACCCTATCCAGAGTTGCTTTGTCCATTAGCATAATGTCCTTCTGAAACACTGAGGTGTTTGGGTGCTCTCATGGGGGTTCAGGGAGTAAGGAAGATGTCGGTGTGTGGGCAAAGTTTAATTTTTATGACATACTAGAGGCCCAGTGCATGAGAATTCATGCACTGGAAGGGGGATCCCTCAGCCTGGCCTGCCCCCTCTCACAGTCCGGGAGCCCTCAGGGGCAGGAGGCAACCTGTCAATCAGGGGAACGTGATGCCCCATCACACCTCTGCTGCTGCCACTGCCAGCAGCACAAGCCTTGGCTGGCCCTGGTTACCTGAGCCTCGGCGGCCCTGGGCAGCTGGGCAGCCACCATCCGAGGCTTGCCTGCACCTCAGGCAGGCCCTGGGCGGCTGGGGGGCTGAGGGGACTGGGGGACTCTGGAGCCAGGCACGCAGAGTGGCCAGGCCCGCCTCAGGGCATGCCTAGCCTTGCTGCACGCCTGCCGCCCCAGCTGGGCTAAGGGGACTGGGTGCCACCATCTTGTGGCTATGGGTGCTGCCATCTTTGAGGGCATGACAGTCAATTAGCATATTCCCTCCTTATTGCTGTGGGCGCTGCCATCTTTGCCACAGCATGAGGGTCAATTAGCATATTCTCTCTTTGTTAGATAGGATACCCAATGCCAAGGGCCATTGCATGTGGTCCGCTACCTCTTGAGTAAGAAAATGCTGTGGGCTTCCCTACTGATGAGCAGTTTTTCTTTGAGCTACTCATGTGCTTCTCCAGGGTCAGTCATTGCTGTGTCAGTTGCTTCATCAGCTCTGGTCAGTTTCTTGGACATTAGCTTGGCCTAATCAGACTTAACATCAGAGGCCACAGTAAGAGATCTTTCTTAAGAACAGTTCCTTCTAGATTTCTTTCTTTTCTGGGTGTGGGGTAGCTCTTTTATACCTGCATAGTGACTGGGAGATCACTGATCACAGCACTTCTAGCTTTTCCCTGGGTTGTCAGCTCACTCAAACAGGTCCTTAGTTTTCCCCCAAGAAGCATTAGGGCACCTTAAATATGTAAATGCAATACCCTCGCCACAAGAAACAAAGATCAGGGTCAAGTACACTAGGTGAGATCTCCTACTCATTTTATTTTACTCAAATGAATGAATCAAGCCTGCTGAACATCTGTGGGCCTGGATAACATGGCTGCTGAAAGTTGTAAGGTGGGTAGGAGCCCTTCAGAAGTGGTGTGTAAGATGTGGGTGGGAGTTCCCAAGGCAGCTTTCATCTAGATTGTTGGATTGACCTGCGTGGTCATTACCGAACCACAGACCACTCAAAGGCCCAAGCAATAATTGCCCTGGAACTATGATTAAAGAGTGTGGCTGGTCATTTATAGAAAAAGGCACCATAGTCATGTGGTTAAACCCAGTCTCTGCTGGCTGCCTATCACTTTATTAATTAATATGTATTTTGGCAATTAAATAAAGTCACATTTAAAAAGATAAATGCTGACTAGGAAACATAAAGAAAGCTTTTTAATTTTAAGAATTGCTTAAGTATTCTCTTTTAGAAAAGTCTTAGAAGTATGTAAAAAGAAATGCATACATTAGAATAACTTTGAAACTGCCTCTAGCCTGTACGTTAGACTAAACACATAGACATTCACTACTGTTTTCCCTCTGTTCATCAAAAGTTCCAGTTGTCAAAACAAGAAAAATAGATGCATTTATCATTGTACTAAATGTAAAATAAACTGGAAGCCACAACTTAGCATATGTCCATCTCTCTTATAGAAGAGTCATGAATCTTTAAAGCAAGATGGGTATTTGCTTTTTTTTAAAAAAATCAATGCATAACTGGTTCAACAATGAGGTATAATTAGTCCCAGGTGACAGGCTTATTTATTTCCCACAAAGGTTGGTCAGTGTCTCTTTCTTCTACAGCCACAGGTGCATCCCTAGGTCTGTCAGTCATCCACAATGTACACAGCTCCAGTCCGGCTTCCATCAGGCTAGAAGCAAATCCATCTCCTCTTCTAGCTAAATACCTCATATTAGTAGCTACATCCTACTGATGACATCACCTTCACACAGCAATGATGGCCCCTTTTTTCCTGCTAAACAATTGGGTACTCTAGTTACCCCAAAGTTTCCATTAACCTCGTTTGAAAATAGGAAGGGAGATACTGCTAAGAAAATATTACATCTCAAATTTTATGTGATTTTCAAGTTCATATTTGACATCGCCAAGCAGGGAAAAGTTTTGAAGTGCCAATGCTAATGTGACAACATACAGAGATCTTGGATGTGACAGCAACATTGCTCAAAGTCCCTGAAACACGTCTAGTCTGTACTTCTCTCTTTAAGTGAAGTTGGAGTGTGAAAAATCTTGTTTACTCTGCTATGACCGTTACTACATTATCAAAGTAAAAAAAAGTCAGCTGAGCATCTACCTCTTGAGGAATGAATGTGTTTCTCATGGATTTACAAATTAGATGTTTTATTTCATTTTAGACTAAAAGTAACTAGTGCAAATATATCCTCCATTAGTCAACTTTCTATGTAACCTATTGCAAATAAAACATAAATTCATTTTAGACCTAGCCTAGTAGGTTTATTACCAAATCTCTTAGAAAGGCCCTTTCTATAACTTTAAAAATACATTTTTGGACCCTACGAGGAGCATTTTATTAGGGTACTAAGGCAGTCTGCAGACTATGAAGCCTCAGCAATTTGAAGAGCTCAGTTTCAACTCCCAAATTCCCTTTTTGAAGAGGCCCCTGGGGTCCCTGACTTTTGATAGAAAAGACATTGCCACAGAAAGTTTGCCTGAAATGCTGGAACAAAGGAGAACTTCTTATCCCATCCCCATCCCAACTCCAAAACAGAGCATGAAGAATTTTCATCTTTATGGCTTCTTCCTCCTAATAGTAATGAAAGTCTTTAATTAAATCCTCAGAAGTGTGAAACCTGAGTTTCACCATATACCACACCATCGGTATTGGAGAGAATTATACAGGGGAGGTTGAGAGAGAATGAAGGACCGACCCCTCAACCTGCCTCTTTTTTCTGATTTAATAAAGTCTCAGCCTCCTGAGCCCACTGTGGTTTTCCTGAACTGCACAGCTGTTGCACAGCTGGCAACAACCTAGATGAATGCTGATCGTTGGCCAGAATGAAATGAAGGACTCCGTAGAATGGAACGCCAGTGCAGAGTCACTGGGAACGTCTGGTGTGTGCCCCCATGGAAGGCGAGAAGCCCAAAGAAGATGTACTGGACCTTAAAAGGAAATAAAAAAATTCTTCAAACAGTTGGCTTTGGAACAGATACATGAAGAAATTCACCAGAAGGCTTCTCATCTTTCATCCATTAGCCCCAATCCAAGGCAGTAGCAGTGAGAGAGACGAAAGGACTAGACTTCATGGAATGTGTATGTTAGAAAGATAGTCATTGACCATGCAGGCAGAAAACATCAATTCTTGGAATAAAGTCTCCAAGATGGCAGGGGCAGGTGGGTCCAGGGTATTGGCTGAAGGCTAAATCTTGAGTAAGGAAAGGTATACCGCTGCTCCAAATAAAGGGAAAGGAAGAAAGAATGGGCATCTAGGTAAACTCATGACTAATTTTGTTTTCAGTTGGAACTCCAGACTTGTTAGCTCATCCATCGTTCATTCATTTACTCATTGGAACAATACTGATTGCCAAATGTTGAACTACATGCTTGGTATACACCCTGGCTCCTTCATAACCCTTCCCCATGTCAAACTGAAATTTCCATGAAGATTAGAAACATGCCAGAAAGTATACTTGCACACTGTATCCCATTTCCTGAAATCTAAATCACCCCCAATCTAGTTATACTAACATTTGAAACATTTTCCCCCTAAGACACATTTACATTCCTCGAAGCCTTAGAGACTCTGTGAACCCAATGCTTTGAGTATAGGTTTTGGACCATGGCCATATTGCCTTTTTTTCTAATGTAATGTGAGACCAACAGCTTAGCCAAGGGGCTCCATGTTATTCTTCCCTAAAGTAGCAAACGCTCAACTCCTTCAGACTCTGCCCTCGCCAGGCTTTCCAGAGTTCACAGGGCCTGTAGTTAGCCAGTTCCTTCTGGAAATCACATAGTTTTACACAATGTTGAGCCCTGATGGGTGGAGAAGCAAGAATGCTTTCAGTGGTCTTGTCTGCAAGCCTTTGATGTTCTTTCTAAGTCATATTGTGTCCGCGGAAACATCGGTCTGAGGCGACTCTGGCAGTTCTCTTCAAAACACACAAATGTCGAGTGTGTGTTTTTAATGGCTTCAATTAAAATAATTTAGAAATAATTAGAAGTAGCAGCTCACTAAGCCGAGAAGGCTGAGTGCCTGGATGGCCACGGGCTTGATGCTGTGCCTGGGACAGTGTTGGGAAAGGGATGCTTAAGTCCATGGTGGTTCTTGGTGAAAAATTCCAGTGTAATCCAAATCAGCTGCTCCCTCTGTGGTGCAGATGCCCCTGCAATGGGTCATTAGAAATTAACTAGAGTCACGTGGTTCCTGAGGAAAACAACAGTTAAATACGAATGTAGGAATTAGCATATTAAATATATAAACACACACACTAAAAATAGTTATTTTTTCAAACTAGGAACCTATAGAAATGAAAGCCAAGCATCAAAATGTTTGGTCTAAGCAAATTCTCCAGGGGCACATAGGGAGGGTAGGGAGCTATACAGAAGGGAAGGAGATTTCCACAATCATGTAGGCAATGGTCAACCAAGGATAAAAGGCGTGGGTATGCCGTAAGCGCATTAAGATGATAAAAAAAAAAAAATTCCAGCATCAGAAGGAATAAAACAGTTGAAAGATCATTAACATGAATCAGAGATTAATCGAAATAAAAGTTAAGAAGGCTGAGCCCGGGTTATCTGCTATCAGTGGGACTTGTTTTAGCAGGGAATTTCAGAGGATTTGTCACCAGATAATATGGACAGAGAGTTGTTCTTAAGTCTTTAAAGGGATATAGCCAAATGAAGTAAGATGATTTTTAAGATGGTTTTACTGTAAGATGATTTTTCTTTTACAGCGACCCATATTCAAGACAAAAAAACATATATGTATCAGAACATCATGCCTTTTGCAAACAAATATGTAAAATATATCATCACTGTGCTTCATTATTTTTGAGCTTCAAAGAAAAATCTGTTTGGGGCTGTTTCTTGGAGAGAACCGAATTTGAATTTGAGCAGCCCTGCTCGCCAAATGAATTCATCCTTTCAATTATGTTAGAAGTTAGAAGGACACACAGAGGGGGGGAAATTCAAATCCTGATTCTGCTTGCTCCAATCAATTTACATTCTTTCCATTTTAGGAGAGCAGCAAAAACTTGGATATTCAGAAAGTCAGCTTCACCAGAAGCTTGAGTTTCTGAATTCTCGACAATGATTATAGGCAATTGTAGCTTTTATGTTTTTTCATTAATAACAAGGAAGAGCCAATTGAAACAAAACCAAAAAATTCTCATATGGCTTTCTCTTTTCCTCTTTATGGAATAGACTACCACGTATTTTTTTGCTTTCTACTCATTTGATATTTTGGTCAGAGGATGGACAATAAAGTAGGGTTCTACTCTTATCTACTTCTCACCCAGTGGGAACATTGGGCTCTTACTGTGATGGATTCGTCTTTATTTCCTCTCCAAATGCACTTATGGTGCATTTTTGCTCTATGTCTTTCCCGAGAATGTACGCCACACACACGTGTGATTTCACTTTCCTAAGGTCTTGGCCCCCAAGGTCTTCTCCAACCCTCAGAGTCATCAGCAGAAGCAGAAGTAGGGCTGGAATGTCTTAAGGTGTGACAGTCTCCTGGATACTTTGCTGATCTTCCAGAAGGGTGTGGTGCAAGGAAAAGGCCAAGTCAGACTGGCCAAGGCCCTGCAAGTCAGAGAGCCTGGCCAGGCTGGGCTGGACTGGGTAGAATGTTTTGATGGCTCGAACTACCAAAGGAAAATAACTTGCATGTAATTAGAGGAGCCACTCTGGCCAGGGTTTCCCTGCTGCGTCCCCTGTGCCCTAAAAGACTCCGGAGAGACTTAAAGTGTTGGCTACTGTGTTCCAGCCCTCGATACCCTCTGGAACTCAGAGGCAGCACACCGTAGAGGTTAAGGGCACAGATTTGGAATCATGTGGGCCTGAGAACTAGCCATTCATTCCAAAAAGGGCTCTTGAAACTTATAGAAGGGACAATAGGCTTGAGAGCCAGGTCTCCTAATTTCCAAGAGCTTGGTGTTTTGGAAAACAAAACACCTAACGAAATGTGAGCCTTCAATTGATGGTATAAAAAACACTTTGGAAAGAAAATTGGTAAAGGGCTCAACTAGCCTGTCTGCAAAGACCAGACAAAGGTTGGCAGAACTGAGGGAGGAGGAGCTATGGAGAGAGAAAAGACAGCTTGTGAATAGTTTTTTCTCTGAGAAGGGGTCCTGTTCCTTGCCCACTATCTCAGGGTCAGGGTGGAAGTAGGTTAGACAACAGAAATCCCAGATGAGTGGTCAGGTGACTCATTGCCTGGATGCCTGAAGGGATACTGGGCCTTGAAGAGCTCTCAATGTCAGCATGGAATACAGAATAGACTTGCCAGCCGACCAATTTTAAGCAGGAAAGGAAAAAGAGGGGTGTGAAAGTGCTAGAGCAGTGGGAGTTGGGGAGCTCTATTAGGACCCTGGACAATAGAGGTTGCCTGTGGACTGGATGTGGGTTCTTCCTGGTCCATTGCCTGCATGCTGTCAGCCACCCAGCCAGGAGAAGAGGAGGCACCAACCCAGAAGATACTGATATCAAATCAGAAAGCACTGAAGTGTCCGAATTTATCCCAATATCACTAGATTAAATATTTTGCCAGTAGACTAAATGGGGAATTAAAAGATAATTTCAGTTCTTTTATGGAAAAATAATCAAATTTTAGTGTTTATGTACCCAAATTTGTGGCTTGAAAATTTTGTCCCTGGTAAAGGACAGTATAGTTAACCTTTGGCAGAGAGTGACTAACACTTTTAAAATAATCACTAGAAATAAAATTTTGTGGCAGAAAGATGGGGAGAGAGCTTAGAGGTTTTGTGACTGATTAATGGTGAGAACAATATTCCGTGAGAAGAAAGTGAGAAGAAATAAGGTTTTGACTTTGAGACAATAATAAGGGATGTAAAGTACAGCATATGGAATGTAGTCAATAATCCTATATAATAAAAGCCTAATATGCAAATCAACTGAATGGTGGAAAGACCCATCGGGAGGGGGTGAGGCTGGTGAGTGGGTGGGGCCAGGCCAGCCAAGGCGGGTGCCAGCAGGCAGAGGGAGTGGATGGACATCAGGGGGGAGGAGGGAGGGGTGGTGGCAACTGGCAGCCAGCCGGTGCCATCCCCCCTGTTGCCTCCAGCACAGGGAGGCCACCAGTGAGGCAGCGATGGGGGGCCGCTCGCCAGCCGGCGCCTTCCTCCAAGGGCTCCTGGACTGTGATAGGGTGCAAGCTGGGCTGAGGGACCGCCCTGAGTGCACAAATTTTCATGCACTGGACCTCTAGTATCATAAAAACTAGGTATGGTGTTAGCTGGGTACTAGATTTACTAGGGTGATCACTTCCTAAGTTATATACATATCTAATTGCTATGTTGTACACCTGAAACTAATATAACATTACATCAAATGTAATTGAAAATAATTTTAAAATAAAAATTAAAGAGAGACAATCATAAAGAAAGAAAAGTATGGATTCAAGATACACCCTAAGTACTTAGAAGAATGAAGAACTATTTTAATGTAGAGTACAAAGTGAAGGGACAATTCAAATAATGGAAAAACCTCAGTACGTGGAACAACAGTGGTATCATCAGGGAAGGGCAGAAAAGCAGGTGACAATGTGGAAGATGATGAGTTTGTCTTTCAAATAGAGTATGAAGTGTTTTTACATCAATTAAAATAATCAGAATGGCCATGTGAGGAAAGCAGTAGAGTTTTGTAGATGCAAAAATGGATGTGCCAACTTATACATGAATGCTCATAGAAGCCATATCCACCACAGCCAGAAAGTACAGACAGCCCAAATCACATCAGCTGATGAACAGATAAACAAAATGAGGTACATCTATAGAATGGAATATTATTCATCCATAAAATGGAATGAAGAGCTGATACATGCTACACCATAGACAAACTTTGAATGCATTATGCCAAGTGAAAGAAGCCAGTCACAAAAGGCCACATGGTGTAAGGTTGTATTTATCTGAAATGTCTGGAATAGGGAAATCTATGGAGACAGAAATTACATTAGTGGTTGCCAGGGGCTAGGAGGGGGAGTGACAGCTAATGTGTATAGGATTTCTAATGGTGGACAAAAATGTTCTAAAATTGATTGTGTTGATGGTTGTACAACTCAGTGAATATACAAAAAAAAATTAATTTACACTTTCAATGGGTGAATTGCATGGTATGCAAATTATCTCTCAACTAGGGGCCCAGTGCACAAATTCGTGCACCTTGGAAGGAACTGTGGGCCATGAGGCTGCCATGGGCACAGGGACGGGTCTCGGCCTATCCTCTGCGCCCCTGCCTGGCCCCTCCCACTGCAGCCCCCCGTCCCCTGTCTGCTGGCAGCTCCTCTCCCGCTGCTGCTGCTCTCATGTGCTGATAGCACCGGCCCCGCTTGCATCCGCTGACGGCACGTAACTATTGGGGCCGGCATCAGCAGCAGGTGTGAGCAGGGCCGGCGCCTTCAGTGGGTGTGAGCGGCAGCTGCTGCCCCTAGGGGGAGGTAGAGAAGACCTCAGGGGCAATTGGGGCCAGCAGCCACCACTTGCACCCACTGATGGCACTGAGCGATCAGGACCGGTGTCAGGCGCCAGCAGCCTGTGCCAGCAGTGGCTCTGGTTCTGGTAGCGGGTGTGAGCGGGGCCGGCGCTGGCAGCAGGTGTGAGTGCTGGGTGGGACTGCAGCACGTGAAAGCAAAGAATTTTCAGTAACTGCCAGAGGCTCATCCTGATGACAGCAACTGGTGTCCCGCTTTAGTCTGGCGCCCCCGCTCACCTGCTTCACCATTCCACCATGGCTGATGCCCACCATGTTCTGCGCTCTGCTGCCTGCTGCCGATGCCTGCCATATTCCGTGTGCACCCTCTGGTGGTCAGTGCACATCACAGTGGCCGGTTGTTTGGTTGTTCGGTTGGTCTGCTGTTCGGTCCATTTGCATATTAGCATTTTATATATATATACTAGTGGCCCAGTGCATGAAATTCGTGGAAAGGGGTGGGGGCTGTTCCTCAGCCTGGACTGCACCCTCTCCAATCTGGGACTCCTCGAAGGATGTCCTACTGCTGGTTTGCAGGGATCAGGCCTAAACCGGCAGTTGGACATCCCTCTCACAATCTGGGACTGCTGGCTCCAGCCATTCACCTGCCTGCCTGCCTGATTGCCCCTAACCACTCTGCCTGCTGGCCCGATCGCCCCCAACTGACCCCTGTGTCAGCCTGCTCACCCCCAACTGCCCCCCATGATGGCCTGCTCACCCCCACCTTCCCTCCCTACTGGCCTGTTCACCCCCAACTGCCTCCTGCTGGCCTGCTCACTCCAAACTGTCCCCCCCACCGCTGGCCTGCTCACCCCCAACTGCCCCCTGCTGGCCTGCTCACTCCAAACTGTCCCCCCCACCGCTGGCCTGCTCACCCCCAACTGCCCCCTGCTGGCCTGCTTACCCCCAACAACCCCTGCTGTCCTATCCTAGCCTGATCACCCCCCAGTGACCAAGGTCCCAGCCCCTCCTTTTTTTCTTTTTCTTTTTTTTTCTTTTCAGCGCCTCCTTGAGCGGAGGCCAGGGCTGGCTGGAAGCAAGTATCTAGGATTTATTTATCTTCTATAATTGAAACTTTGTAGCCTTGAGTGGAGGCCAGGGCCTCCTGCTTGCTCTAGCTCCGTGGCCAGCCGCCATCTTGGTTGGGTTAATTTGCATACTCGCTCTTGATTGGCTGGTGGGCATGGCTTGTGGGTGTAGCAGATTGATGGTTAATTTGCATGTTTCTCTTTTATTAATGTAGATACTAGAGGCCTGATGCATGACAGTCGTGCAAGGGTAGGCCTTCCTTCCCCCTGGCTGCTGGCAGGCAATTGGGACCTGGGCTTCTCTCTGGCTGCTGGCAGGCATCCAGGAATCGGGCTTCCCTCTCAGCCCCGGCTTCCTCTGGAAGAACGTCCAGAAGGATGTCCGGTCTAATTAGCATATTATGCTTTTATTATTATAGACAGATTAACTTTTTTTTTAAGTGGATGTGTAGAGTGTAAGCAGTTTGTCCAGGCTGATTCACTAGTAAAGGGGCAGTGTCACTCCTTGATTTGCCCAGAGCTGAACACAGAGAGGTTCAAAAGCAATTTCAGGTCTGCCTCAAAGTGCATCATTTTTGAGACAGATCAGGTAGGCATTTTCATTTGACCTACTTTTCATGTACACTTGGCCAAAGTTGGTACCAAATCTGAATTCAAATCTATAATTGCCTGGACTTGCTCCTCAAGAATATAAGACTGTCATCATCTGGCCTCAATAGGATAAACAGAAGTGAAACTTGTTAGGATTAAGGCTTCTTTGATAAAATATATCAGATGATTAGATTTGTAAAGGTCAGGGAAAGAGAAGCTGTCTTATGAATAGCATTCTCTATAAAGTAGAACGTCAACTCTAGGCTGGATGGGGTGGTGGAGCCCCAATTTCTTTTGTTGCAGATAATCAGTCTGAGGTAGAATGTATTCAGTGACTTGCCCAAAGCTACTCGGGCCACTTGAGCTGATGTTAGAAACAAGGTCTAAAAACCTTTTTTAATGTATAGTGTTCTGACTCTATGCTATTGGGGGACGTTTCAAAGATTTTCTGAATTGCTGACAGCAGGTTTTTACATTTACCATCAGAAAACAATACCCTGATTCAGAATTTGCAAAAAAAAATTAATAATAATAATAATAACCAATGTGATTAAAACAATTGCATTATTTGAAAAGACAAAGGAAATTCTGGTCCTATAAATACTAAAGATCAATAGATTCCCTATATCCCATAGTTGTTTTCATTTCCCGTTACAGTAAAACCATCTTGAAACACTAAACCCTAAACATAGCCTGTACATGACAGCAAAGAAACTTTTAGAAAAAGAATAAATTGCTGAATTCAAGCGTGGACTGTAATTTCTTGACATGGAGTGGAAGCAGATGCGCCCAACTTAACATGTCGTTATTAAATTCACTTCCAACTGGCACTTTCTTCCCCTTTTGTGGGAGGGAGGGGTCTTGGCACAAAGCTCTCTTTCCTGTTAATCAAGCAGCCCTGTTTTTGTCTATGTCATGATAAGTTAATTGTGGGTCATACATTCATTATGAATAAAGGTTTAAGCGATAGACCGAAGTTCTGGATTTTGTCTCAGCTACACCTGGTTTTTTAAGACTGTTAAGTAAGTTGGACCACCTCTTCAAAAGCTATAGGATGTAATAGCCTGTTGTATCTTTAGCAGCCTTTAGTACCCCTTATTAAAGTAGAGTATAAACTTGCAAAAGACAAGCATCTTACATCGAGAATCTGTTTGGGGCAAACATAGGGCTGGGCCCATTGGCCACCTCATGGCTAATCTTTGTAAGAGTGACACAAGTTAGACATTTCCCTACTGGGCTGGAGGTGAGGAACTGAAGCTCTGGGAGGGTAAGGAACCTGTAGTCACAATTTGATAGCTCTGGACAGTGAAACACCAGGGCTCTCCACTATGCATGGAAACATGGAGACCAAACCCTCCCTCACTTTCCAGTAGAAGGACCGTAGTGAGGGAAAGTAAGGGACTGCCCAACATTGCACAGCCCGGCCAGGACAGGAACTGAGGTTTTCTGGGTGAAAGTGGGGGTGAGACCTCCCCGTGGTTTCACCTGGAGGAGGATGACAGGAGGCAAGAACTAAATGGCCAAGAATGTCACTTTTCAAGTTAAATGAAGATACTCCAATTCCATGCTTGTTGATGTGTTGATATGTTTTGAAGGCCTATTTCTAGCAGAGTGAGAGGAACTCTCAGCGTCTTCCATGGTGCACTCTCAGGGGCCAGACAGGGAGAGAAGCATGGCACAGTGAGCAGGGGCATGACTCCTGGAGCATGGATATCTATTGCTACTGGCCCAGGGATGTTGATTTATTTATTCATGATTCTTGCTCTTGTCTTCTTATGTAGAACCTTCTGTGGTAGGGAAAGAACATTGGAATCGTCATTATAATGCCTAGTTAGTGGGTTTGGAGCTTGACCCAACGAACCTGTGGGACTGAGGGGAGGTGACCTCACCCCTCTGTGACTCAGTTTCTTCACTTGTTAAACAGTATACTCTCCCACCTCTTAGGAATGTCCCTGTATATCAAATATGGCCACAACTCATATTCCTAGCATGGTGGATGTTTGAACTGTTCCATGCCAGGTCCCTGAAGTATTTTTACCTCTTATGATTGTGATCATGTGTTTGTGAGGCTGGTAGGCTGTGAGGAAGCCCATGGCTGGAGAACTGAGCAAAGCTCACGCGGAGGTCAACACACCAGGTCTGAGTTTATATGGATCCTTTGAAGACCATACGCTAATATTCTGAACTGCATATTAAATACAGGCCAATGGGACTTGGACCTGAGATGGTGATATATGAACACTTAAAATATATATAAGTCACTCAAAGGAATGGTTCAAATGGCTAATAAATTTGGAACAAATACAAAGAAATACTTTTCCATGCAGAGTGTGGTCGACCTGTGGAATCCACAGCTGCAGGAGGTAATTGAGTCAAATGCCGTGGGTGGATTTCATAAAGAGTTAGTGTGGCAGACAGCTGCCTAGGCAATGCAAATTGTGTTGTTAAAATTATGCACTGGTTAGGCATTTACCATTGTGGTGAGGGGACAGAGTCTCCAGCACTGGAGGTACAAGGAGGGTAGGGCAGCGGCTATTTTTACCAGAGAGCCCTTTATTTGCCAAAGCGCTTTATCACATTATTCCTCTGAAGTAAAACAAAACAAAACAAAAAAAGTGAAAAAGAGAGGGGGTGTGTAATGTCAACTTCTCTATGTCACTGTGTGTCAAGATGCACTGGGTATGCTTGTAGTGTTCCTCAAAAAAAAAAAAAAATGATGACTAGTTTATTTTTACCTCAGCTAAGTCTTGTAATTGTATGTTTCCAACTAAACTTTCCAAATCAAAGATTCTTCAAAGCAGTCCAATCACTTTTCCCCTGATCGTTCTTTAAAGATGGAAGCTCAAATCTCTTTTTGCCTTTAAGTAATTCTGATGGTTCATATGGGCCATGAGTATAGTGACTGGGCCATGAGTGTAGTGCCTGAAAGGGTTTTCAGGGGAGCCTGGTCCTCCAAGCCCATCTAGAACCTTCTTGAATCTTTCAGAAGCTCTCTGGGATTGCTACAACTCTTGAACTATGTATGTTCAGATAAAGGAAATAGGAAAAGAGAGAAAGTGTCTAGAGACTTTTGAAACATTTTTCTTTAGGACTGCATCCGACAGATGCATCAAAAAGAAAGATCCAAACATTCTGCTTTGTAGATGAAGTGTTGGTGTTCATAAGGACACAGCCACCTTCTCCCTTTCTGAGTATTCTTGTCCCTGGCATTAGCAATCTTTGGGAGTTGTAATGATGACAATGTGACTCTCCAGAGTATTTTGAAAAGCATGGATTGAAAGCTTGAGGTTGGCTCCCAGCCTAGGGACTACAGAAGGTCAGCCTGGATGCAAGTGTTGGCATCTGGGTCCAGGTTGTACAGTCCTGTATAGACTTGTATTTTTTAAAATGAACACTAATTCCTTTCACTGGTCCAAGGGGAGTCATGGTGTCAAATCCCAGGAAATAGGGCTTTTTAGCTCAAGGGGAAGGTAGAACCCACATTGCTTTTGGTCTTTCTCTAAATATAACCCTGTATTAACAGACACCTCTACTCATTGGGTTAAATAGACTCATGAAGCACTACAGATCCTCAAAGACAGATGATGGACAAACCTGCCATCATTTTGGGTCAGTCAAAAACTTCAGCTCATTTGCATATGTCTGAGTCAGTAAAACAAGAAACATATTTTTTCAAACACATTTCCACCCTCCCATTATTTTAAAAATTCTGTGTAATTTATGGGAAATTTAATCCATATGCTTTTGATTTGTTTACACTCATATCATCAAAATATGTTTTTAAAGAGCTTGTGGAGATCCCAAAAGGCTCCTCAGCCTTTTAAATGAGTCTTTTAAAGCTTTTTCCCCCTCTTAGTAACAGGAAGTTGCATGTTGGCAAGGGTAAATGAATTTGAAAATGAAGAGGTTTGTGCTGGGCTCAGAATTTTAAATCTATCCCTTCTGCTTGGGGGTTGAATTCTAAAATCAGCTCCTGGAGACTTGTTTTGTCTCCGCATTGTTACCTATCATGAGACTAACAGGGGACTTGTTCTCTAATAACTGGATGGGCAGAGAAAGGGCTGGAGAAGCTTCTTTAGAAAACTACAAGAAGAAAAGATGAGAATAATGTACACATGTTCCTTCTTCTTTCAAAAGAAAGAAAAAAAAAAGGGGGGGAAAGGAAAAAAGGAAAAAGAGAGAAAGATGGAAAGAAGAAAAGGAAGGAAGGAAGGAAGAAAGGAAAGAAAGAAAAAAGAAAAAAAGGAAAGAAGGAAAGAAGGAAGAAAGGAAAAACCCATCTCTAACAACCCAAAAGGCCCCATTCTTCCCAGGCCTAATGACCCTGTAAAGTTAGCCCAAGAGAGTACTGACATTGCCATATCCCCCTATATTTTTGGGACTATTAACTTTTCTCACAAAGCCCTCTGTATTACAGAAATCATTGACTCTTAGGGTTGAAAGGGCTTCCTGTTTTATGGATGAAGAGACTGAGACCCAATTTATACAGTTAGTGACGAGCAGTGCTGGGAATAGAGCTATTTTCTGACTCTGGCTCATTCTTTCTTCCTCCCTGCTGTGCTCTCACCCACAAGTCCATTTTACAGGTGAGAAAATATAAATGCTGAGTAGAATGGTACTTCTTCAGGAGTAGATAATCTATCTTCTTGGAATCTTCACATTGTCTAGCATCATGACTAGCACAAAAGGGGAGCTTCATCATTAACTGTTGGGAAAATCCATAATTAGAGCCATGTAAATTAGATAAAGAAACTCAGAAGTAAGTATGCACACACATGAATACATACACACATTCTTTGGCATCAGGAATTTGGTTTTGCTTGAATTATACAAGTCTCTTTTTTCTCTCTGATTTTTCTGTCCAGCCCCATTATCTGGCTTTGTCAGATATTTCAGGTCAAGTTATTTCCAGAATGGTGTCATCAGCCAGTTTTTCTTTCATATCAGAAATCAATGTCTTTAATCCTGTGACTCAAATAAGTGGAAGGAAAGGAAAAAGAAAGCTTACAAATGATCCCAGGATCATTCCTAAATGTGTCCTGGCTGGGTGGCTCTATCATTTCGTCTCATGGTGGGAAACGGTTGGACGGGAGCACCCAGCAAAAGCCTCAGTCTGGGGTTTCTATGTTGGCAAAATTCAAACTATTCAATTGGTCAAAAGCCTGTGAACTGTATGAGTTCGCAGATTTGTGCCTATGCTGAGATTTTTGTTTCTTTGTTTGTTTTAACCCAATGATGTGTGTGTTTCACTGAAGCCTTCCATTTTTTCTAGGTGGGAGTATTTAGCCTTTAAGAATAGTGTATTTAAACACTAATGATTTACCTTTGGAAGACATTGGAAATCCAAGTACAATTTTTGCTTTTCTTGGTTCAGCAACAACAACAAAATCCCCCTAAACCTATTTAACAGATCAGGTGAAAATTAGGTGGTATCTGTTTGTCTCTCTATTGAGATATAAATAGATGTTATTTCCACACGTTCATATATACCCAAAATTTACATGGAGTGAAATCATTCTATAATAGGCAAAAGTCTGCAGGGAATTAAGTTTCTATGAATTCTAGGAGTCCTCCACCTATCTAAATGGGAGTGGTTTTCTGCAGAAGGCCAGAAGAAACTGGTCAGATCAGTGGGCAAAGAATATTGATCACAGAAACAGAGCTTGGTAGGAGCCTTTGAGTTTTAGAAGCAAGATCATGTCTCTACTGATGTTTCTATTGCCTTGTCTCCCTTGATTTCACTTTACTTTAAAATATTCTTATAGTTAAAGAGCACGGCTCACTTAGTTCAGTATTTCCACAAGTTTCTAAAGACCCACCGAAGGTCCAGACCCCAATCCAGACCTACTAAGTCAGCATTTCCCAGGGAGAGGCCTGACTGAGAGCAAATGCAATAAGCCTTCTGGGAAGTCTGTATCATCAGGGAAGAAATACTGACCTAGGACCTGTGCACAAAGCTCAGTAGTTAGTGACCACGCTGGGAAGACATCAAGCCCCCCTCATCCTAAGCTGTGTTCTCTTCACTTTGCCCAGGTGTCCTTGGTGAGCAAAATCGAGCTTCTAGAAAGAGCCATGAGAAGGCTTTAGGAGGCTGAGGTTCTGGCCCTGTGTGTCCTCACAGTGTCTTCAATCCTCTGGGACTTGATATCGCAGCTGTGTAACTTAGAATTACAGCGGGGTCTTAGAGGCCTTTTCCAGAGTGCTGTGGGAAGAGACCATTGCAATGGTCCTGTATGTTCCGTGAAAGCAGAGGCTGCTTCTGTACGTCTCTGACTCCCAAGCGCCCGGCACATAAAGAAGCTCAATAAATGTTTGTTGAAGAAAAAGACCATATCAACGTAACATATTGAAATGTGTGGTCCGCAATACAAAACCCTTTTTTACGCTTTTATCTTTTCCAGGTTTTTATGGGTAGCAATGATTTTTATAACAGTAAGTCTCTTGTAACAGTAGGATTGCTATGGAGGTCCATGATGTACTTGGGTGTTTTGCTTCTCTGGCACATCCTTGAAAACTCAATACCTCTGGATTTGAGTAATTTAAAAATGAGTCGCTATCTTTTAAGAACCCCTAGAAAAGAAGCCTTTCACCTTTAATGGCCAACCTGAAATCATGAGACCTTTAAGTCACATCCTCTGTTTTCTTGAAAAAAGAAAAGCAGACAAAGCCGTTGTTTTCCATTTAGCATTTTCACGTGTCCTGGGGAACAGACCATTTCCAGGGAAGTATGTTACAACTTAAAGCCTTACGACTTCAAAATTCATTTAAAAACCCCGGGAGGTCAGCCCATCCTCTGCAAGGCTGCTTTTAATTCAAACCTCCTGTGTGGATACAACACAGGTGCAGGCTTTAAAGGAGTCAGGAAATGAAGCGATGGAAGACATCAAGGCACCAGCCGAAAACATGACTTCATGGCTCGCGGGGCGGCTGGAGCAGGAGCAGAACCAGAGGAGAATCACATGCGGGTAGAATTCGCCAGGTAGAGCTAGCGGATCGATAGGAGTTCTTTTCTCCATCTGGTCCGCACTGAGTGGCTTCAGGGGATGATAGAGGGAGGATGAAGAAGGGTGCAGAGGGCGGGCAGAGGTGAACCAGCCTGGATAGGCTGTGAGGTCCTCATGAAAGCTCTGCACTGGCTTAGTCTCAACCATTTTAAAAAGAGGTGAAATCCCCAATGCTGCAGCCTCTGGCAGGTTTTTTTACCCACATTTTGAGAAATGAACATAATCAAGGAAACAAGGAAAGCCAATGTGTAATACTTTGCAATGGGCGTGTGTGTCGGGGAGGAGGGAGCTATAAGAAGGGGAGGGAACTCTTTCTTTAGTATATGGTTCTGTGCTGTGATCATTTGGCCCCTTTTCAGGATTTTAAGTAAACCATTAGAGATGAAATTGTTAGCATCAGGGTTGTATCTGAAAGCCAACATTCGTGACTTGTCATTGGGTTTGTTATGAGACCTGTGGGGATGTTCTCTGTGAACTGAGCGTGTCAGGAACACTCCCAGGAAAGATCAGTATACCTTGGAGACTTCACAGAGACCACCAGCTTATGTCAGACATAACCTTTCATGGGCAGCGATGAAAATAAAGGTTCAGCTAACTTCCTGACTCGCATTCCAGGAGAACACGTTGGAAGAACATCTGAAGGGCACCACCCGGCCCCAGAAAACAAGTCATCTTATCTTCATTCCAACCTTTCTCCTGGCTGTCCACATAGCACTGACCTATCTCCAGTTCATCCCATTTCCAAAGACTGGAATTAATGTTTTTGCCTGTACACATTTCCAGGGATTGCATTCTATTGATAATTCTGTTATCTCAATTAGAATACAAGTACCTAAAGGGAAAGAAATACGCCCATCCTTTTACTTGTACCCAAGCATCTGCTACCTTACAAAATGCCCCATATGGACTCAAAATATAGTTGCTGATTTGACTGATAAGAAAACCTTGTCTGATTGGAGATTCTGCCTGATTTAAGCATTCAGAATTTATCACATTGTTACACTTATACAAATGCCCTGAATGGGCTCATGAGTTGCAACACCATTGACAAATCTTTCAGAAAAGTTAAAGTTGAGAAGTAGGCTTAGATTGAAGACACCCACCTTTAAAGAGGTTATTCTAGTTGTTTGTATGCATTCTCTATAAAACTGATGGCGAAGATCATGTCTCATTCATCTTTGAAATAACTGGTATAATGCTTTACTGGTATATACCAGTTATAGAATAGAATTGGGAAATATTTAGATCACTTCAATTTCTGTTGTAGCTTCTGTCTCATTCATTCTCTTTGGCTGAGATATAGTCTAAGATTAGACTGAACCTTCACTTGTTTATTTCAAGTGAGCCAGGTGTCCTTCCAAATGTGAAGAACCATAGGTCTCGGGGAAGCTGATGCCTGTGCACCTGAGTGTGCTCACCTAACCTGTCCCTTCATTCATGAGTGTCTTCACTTTCCCCTGGCCAATTGGGTTTTGGTGATAGAAGTCACCAACAACCTAATTGCATGAATGAAATGAAGAGCAAAGGTAAATAAAATACAGAGTATTCTCTTCAAACTAAATGAACTAAAGAACAATTGTAGCCAACATGAGATCATTCACATTCTGGATCTTTGGCCCCCCTGACTCCTAAGTTATTCCTAAAGGTCAGAAGAAAGATCTCCAAGGATAAAAGAGAGTGGAACAAGATGCTCTTCAGACCATCTGAGGAAGTTAGCAAGCTTTGCCATACCTTAGACCAGTTGTCGGCAAACCGCGGCTCGCAAGCCACATGCGGCTCTTTGGCCCCTTGAGTGTGGCTCTTCCACAAAATACCACGGCCTGGGCGAGTCTATTTTGAAGAAGTGGCGTTAGAAGAAGTTTATGTTTAAAAAATTTGGCTCTCAAAAGAAACTTCAATCGTTGTACTGTTGATATTTGGCTCTGTTGACTAATGAGTTTGCCGACCACTGCCTTAGACTAATATGCATTGGGGAGGTGGTTATAGCAAAGAAACCACTTGTACCCTGAAATACTGGTTTTTAGATTAAAAAACATTTTGCTTGTTGGACAGATCAATAACATCCACAGATCAGTCAGTGCTCCAGGTGCCTTATTTCTAAATGGTTCACAGGTTTGGGGTGGCAGGAAAAGAAGAAAATGGTGGTCCACAATTTGCATGTATGAAAATATCACATGCTGCTTCTGTTTTGTGGGTCTAGACATTTCTTTTTGGGCTTTGATAAGTGGGAATGTGAATTAATTGCAAGGCTGAGTCCTGTTTAGTAGTGGGCAGAAGATTGCGGGTATAAGGGAAATGCCAATGTGCAGACACCTCCCTCAGTGTAACCATCAGAGTCCATCATACAAAAGGCAAATGGAACCAGTTCTCACCACCTCCATGACTGCCCTCCCAATCCAAGCCACAGTCATATTTTATCTGGGTGATTCAGTAGCCCCTGTAATAGGTTTCCCTGCTTTTTATCTTGCCTTTCCACCCTCATTTTCAACACGGAGCCAAAGTAATTGTTTTACACTGAAAATCTAAATGTGTCAAGCTTCAGGACTTCCATAGGGTTGCCAGATAAAAATATAGGATGCCCAGTTAAATTTGAATTTTAGATAAATAATGAAAAAAAATGTTAAGCATAAATGTCTCAAAAGTCACATGGGCATTTTTACCCTAAAAAAATATTTTTTATTGCTTTCCTATTACTGCTATAACAAGTTTCCACAAACTTAGTGGCTTGAAAAAACCCACAAGTTCTGGAGACCAGAAGTCCCAAATGGGTCTTGGTGGGCTAAAAATCATGGTGTTGACAAGATTGAATTCTTCTGGCGGCTCATAAATGTATATATAAGCTTATATATTATGTTGATTGTCTCTATTTATACCTACTCTTTGTCTATCACAAAAATATACATTTCAAGAGAATTTCATTCCCTGATGGATCTCCTCAGCCTAAAGAGTCTCTAGCACATAGAGGTGCTCAATAAGTATTTGTTGGATGAATGATTGAATGAACAAACAAATATATGACATATTTCTGGAGTTGAAGAAGTTGTAGCATATCTTTATCTTACTGGATCTAAAAAGATATGGTTGCCTTTATATTCTACATTGAGGTGAATCCTAAACAAGCTACTCTAATAAACTCATCTAAAAATAGGAGTGATTCCTGCCTTGTGACTTCTGGGACTCTATTAATTACCACATGTGACTGGGAGATAAGCATCTACTATTGCTTTTCAACAGCTGCTACTCCCTTGCTCTTATACTTTTAGGCAGTTCTGAGCCAAAACTGTCCCATTTATCAGTTCAGTTGTTAGGCTTGGTTCTAGAGAATTAAAATTTTCATGGGATCTTTGTGATTAAATGAATACTAATAACAAACATGCCCCAAGAAGTAACTTTTCAGTCTTCTAGTTCAGTTTTCCTAAAATGTGCAGTACTTCTCTATTACAT
Source organism: Plecotus auritus (assembly GCF_963455305.1). NCBI lineage: Eukaryota > Metazoa > Chordata > Mammalia > Chiroptera > Vespertilionidae > Plecotus > Plecotus auritus. The sequence goes on from NC_137782.1 coordinate 57,933,128, forward strand.
CTATGGCTATGGCCTTTTATAGATTTAAATGGAACCATTCTAGGGAATTTAAATAAACCCTTTCCTTAGGGCCACAGGGCTTGACGGAGAATTGATAGGGGATGAGAGGAGAGAGGACTGATGCTTTCTTTCAGAATAAACCTTTCTAAGAAAATAATGCCATGTGCTTGAATTCCAGATCAGATCAGGTCACATACAAGGCTTGCTAACTGCATATTCTGAACCAGCATTTTTAACAAAATGATAATAGGGCTTCAAGAAAGGCAGATTTCAAAATAGTCCCAAACAAAGGTAATAAGGACAAAAGATTGTAATAGAAGTTTTGGCATACTTGAGTCTCTTAATAAATATTTGAATGAATGACGAAATGAATGCATCCGTGAATAAAAGCACTGAACAATGACCCCAGGGGTTACCCCAGAAAGTGAAGCAGCTGTGACTCTCAACATGGGTTGTGTCTTGCCTTTGTTGTAACTTTTGATGTAGATATTGTCTTTTATCTCAGGGTATAAACAGATCAAAGCCCTTTGGCCCAGATAGTTTTTAGAATGCAGACAATAAACATTTACATAGACAAGATGCCAGCTTTCTGAATTTTCCATGATTTGTCTTAGAGTCAGAAGCATGTTAGATGAATAGTTTATCTTTTTCTCCTGCTGACCTGGGAGGCAAATGATGGATTGATTGCCTGATATGAGATAGAAAAACACTTCTGTCCAAGTCACCTGTCTTTCTCCCGTCGTCCAGCCAACCAGATGGCTCCCTTCTCCAGATTCTGTAGCATTTAATGCATTCAATTTGGCGTTTTGACCCTAAGTTGCATCCTATGACATGTTTTCTCTCTTAAAGTATAAGTCTTGGGTACCCAAAAAAGACTGGACAGTATAAAGTTGTGGAAAGTTCTTGGGCTTTGGAGAGTGAGAGACACAGGCAAATCCTGGATCTGTTACTCAGTCAACGCAAGTGAATGCGTTTTCTGCATTTATTACAGGGGTGTATTGTGTCTCAAATCTGGAGCCCAAAAGTCTGAAATAAGGGTGTCAGCAGAGGCCTCTAGGGAAGGAGCCTTCCTTGCCTCATCAAACTTCCTCTAGTCCCAGGGCTTCCTTGGTCCAGTAGCACAACTCCAGTCTCCATCTCCATCTTCACATGGCCTCCTCCCTTGTGTCCACATGTCTTTGTCTTCACACAGCATCTCCCTGTGTGTGTGTGTGTGTGTGTGTGTGTGTGTGTGTACAAATCTCCCTCTTTTTATAAGGACACTGGTTGTATTGGATTAAAGCCTACCCCAATGATCCCATCTTCACTTGATTGCATCCACAAAGGCTATTTACAAAGATGATGCCACATTCACAGTTCTGGGGGTCATACCACATATCTTATCTGTTGGGAATAAAATGCAACCTAGTCCATCTGATTGTAGAATTCACTTTTTTAATGAATTCTCTCCTTGAGGTACATTCCTAAAAGACTTTACTCTGTGGCAGTCGACAGACTCTTGAGGACTCACTCATCCGAGAAGGGTGCCCATTTAGGTGCATAATTTCTGATCTCTTCAATTTACTGTCACCAGGTTTTTGTAGACACTATTCAAACCCACCATCAGACTCCATTAAACAAAGAAAATTAGTCTGTTCCAAATTCTGATCTGGGATTCCTTCCTCTCCTAAATTTTCACAAAAGTGCATTGGCCCCGGATGGTCCTGCTACAAGAGAAAGCAAGGGCTTCCTCCAGGGCCTGGGTGCTCAGAGACCCACATGGGCTGGGGCAGTGGGAGCCAGTAGGCTGCTCTTTCCCAGGCAGGGGGCACAGCATGCTGAATCGTCAGCGTCTAAGCTCTGTAGCCTGGGCATTCTTCACCTGTCTCCTCTCCTCTGGGCACAGATCCCTGCCACTAGACTGCTGGGGTAGCCAGACTGGAATCTTTTAAAAGGTTAGCAAGTTTGTCTGTAGCCATCTGTCTTTCTCTCTCTGTGTGTGTGCTCACTCATGATTCTGTACAATGTGCAAATTTAGAACTTACTTGGAACAATGCTGAGGGCACAAACCTCAGCTCTGGCTTTCAATCACCTGGAATCCAGGGGCACAGGAATTCCCACGGCATGTATATCTTTGACATGAGTAACAGGGACACAATTTTACAGCAACCACTTTGTTCAAACCCTTAAGTTTTCTGTTGATGAAATTGAGGACCACAGAATTGAAGTGTGTGACCTTTGCTCACAGCTAATTAAAGGAAAAGCTGGCCTAAGTCCTCGGTCTCTCTGATTCCCAATCCAGGGCTCTCTTCAATAAACTAATGAATTGGTCCGTTTTATATAGCTTTTCCTTTTTCAAAGGGTTTTCAAAGAGCATTCCATCTTTTCCTCCCCACAACGTCGTAATAAGAGAATTGATTTGACTCCATTAAGAGTAGCTCAGCATACAGCATATGTCCTTTCAAAGCAATCTGGATTTAATTCTGCAAATGTTCTCGCTCAAGTCATACATGTTTATGTTTATTCCTCTGTACCTTTGTATTGTGTTCAGGGTGAGCAAAGTTCAGAATTTGTTTTCTACTCAATAGATGGTTTTGGTTTCTGATAAGAATCCATACTCTCCAAAGCTTCATTGAGGTTATTATAGTGGTATACCTCAAGGCTTCTCCCGTGTGTTTATGACTGGTGGTGGCTGACTTTATTACTGCAGAGTCCTCTACCTCCATCTTTGTTTTTATGCTCATCTTTATACCCCTGGTGCTTGTTGCTTTTGCCATTTTTTTTGCTCTGCCATAAAGTATTGGAGAAGAATCTGGGCTTTGAGTCATATACCTGTGGGTTTGAACCTGGCACTGCCACTTACACATGACCTGTGTGTTCTCACATACACAAAATAAAACGAAACAGCAAGGGATATGCAACTTTTCTTAAGGTGTTAGGATGTTTAATAGTGTCACAAAGGTTGAGTGCCTGGCACATAGTAGGCATTGAACAAACACGAGCTTCCCTCTAAGAGACCACACTCGAAGGCTGTGCCGATGGGCCATGCTCTGTTTCTTCAGCTAAGGTTTGAGGTTATTCAAATTATGAAACAATAAAGAGAGGCACACACTGTATCAGCATCCAGAGCAGTGGCCTTGACACTCACTGAATTCAGTGAGAATGGGGGCAAATGCATGGCAAATGTCTCACCCCAATGACATGATGCCTGAGGGGCTCTTCCAGCTCTGGGACCATAGGGTGCTCCTGGTGTTGATTGTGAACACCTTTTAGAACAGCCTGGAAATGATTGTGACACTAAGAGAGAGACTTGGGGATAGTTTGGAAACTATGTACCCTTCACTGAAAGAACATTGCATTTGTTTCACATCTATCATATGCCGTGTGCTTCCTACTGTGTGCTTCCACACCTTATCCCATTTAGTCTTCAGCAGAACCCTGTAATGTGCATAATTATAATCCTATTTTTTTCCAGTGATAGAATTAAGGCTAAACTTGTCTTAGTGGCCTATACAAGGTGCACAGCTCATTTTGTGGCAGAGAGAAATGTGAATTCAGGTCTCACGGTCCATGATGTCTCTTTTGAAGGCTGGGCTGAGCAACATGCAGGTGGGGCCCACACGGAAGGTTTGGTTGAAAGGATCCAGGCAAATTGTGGGAGTCCCTTCACCTGAGTATATTAGCAGATGGCTTCCAAGAGCCACTAGAAGAAGGGCACAAATCCATTTTTGGGCATTTGTTTTGGATGATAAGCTCCATGGAGAGACATTATTGGGTAAGGGGACTGAAATCAATGAGGCCAGGCATCCTTGTTGGAGGGCATGGCGAGATGATGCTTAGAGTAGGCATTGCTGAGGTTCCAGGAGATGCACCTGCCTGAGCAGAGCAAGTCCAAGTGGCTGGTGCTCAGCTTTGTATCCCTCATGACTTAGAAATGCACCCAACTTATGTCCAGGGAGGTGAATTAGACAAAATAGCAACCACATTTGGAAATGAGAGACATTGATTATGCATAATATTTACTGCTTTTTAAAAGTGATTTGATTTTTCATACTATGCAGGTAATTAATTTATCTTAAAGATGATCCTATTTGGTGTGTTTGCTTCACAAAAAATGACCTGTGAGACATAAGAATTTATATGCAAATTTCTTCATAGAAAAGTAAACATCATCTCAGGGTTATCTGCTTGTACAAAAATCAAATTTTTATAGAAAGTTTTGGAAGAGTCATATTCTAACTTGATATTTTACTTTTCAAGCGACCTATTAAAATATTTTCTAATGCGTTTGACCTTGGTAATTTTATATCTTTAGGATCTCGGAGTTGATAAATCCTGACTTAAAAAATATCTGAGTTATGGTAACTGTGGATGTTTTACTCCTTAAACTTGGTGATCAGTGTGGGGACAAATATTGGGATGAATCAAATTGTATCCAAACCACTCACTTAAACCACCACTGATTACCTTGCAGCCTAAGCTGGTAATAAGTTACACTCAAGTCAAGGAAACCTTCACTCTTGGTTTGTGGAGCTCGGCTGCAGACCAGAGAGGGGTCTGAACCTCTGGGTCCAGTGGGTGTTGCCTCTAGATGGACCATATCTATTGAGCTTCTTCTTTAGCCCTGAATAAGTGAATTCATTTTTTTTTCTACCCAGGCAGAAACTGTTTCAAATCCCAAAGTAGAAAAAGAGTTTATTTTTCTTGTTGTGAGTTTCTTTGTTCCCATTTTATCAAATACCATCTGGAAAACATGGAGAGATATATTGTGTGTGAGATATGAATGTGTTCTACATCAGCCTTGGAATGAAGAGAGGGTTTAAAGCACAGTACAGGAGAAATTATGGGATGAGCCAGTGCATTTTAACAAGCTAATGATAGGACTATCAGCCATTTCAGGATATTCCCTAGAATTGTGTGTGCATTCAGATGTTTGTGCTTTAATATTTGTTGGATTTTAGAGTTTTTGTATGTATACTATTGAAAATACATGAAGATACCATAGTAATTAAAGTCAGGCAGGATGTATCATTCCTATAGATTTACACAGCAAGTGACTGTGTTATAGACAGTTGGCCTAGAGATTAACCTACGCTAGTTCTATAACTTACATGCAAGTGCTTCCAAGTTTATATAATTTTAACCCAAATCACTCCTGAGGATTGTAAGGAAAACAAATGATTGTTCTTGATACCACCATGCTATATTGGTGTGGCATTTGTCCTCAGCCAGTAAGATACTTTTGCCAAATGTACCTCTAATGGGTTTGAAAATTAATATCCACAAATTTCTTAGAAAATTTCTTTTTTTAATGGTGACTGATTAGAAATCGCAAGACAACCAATATTTGGTTGTCCCCTGGCATCCCTTCAATTAGTAGGACCTGGACCACTTTCCTCTTTGAAAGATCACATCCTCCTTGGGCATTTGGAGCCTGTGTTGTGGGATGTGGGGGTTGAGCCTGGGTAGCCCTGTGATGATTAGTTCTCCATGTTCTTGGGAGGTGTTTGAAGTCAGCTGGCACCCTGCTGATGGAGCTGCTGAGTGCAGCATCGCGTCAACATAATTTCATGATGCGTTTGCACTGAGGGCTTCGGTGCTGTTTCTGAGGGAGGTAAGCACTTTTGGAGGCAGTGTTGACAAAGTTACCTGCGTTACAGGGCCCTCTGTGTACGTCTGCTTCCTGGATGTCCTTCTCTCTTAGTTTTTCCACCAATGACAACTTCTAATGTGCCTTTTGGTGCTTATTGTTCAGTGATTTCCAAACTAAAATATAGAAAAGCAGGTTTTCTCTTGATATACCATCAATGGTGTAAACCAGAGAACTTCCTACAAATAATAGATGAAATATTCTTTACTGAGATGATGGAGTTTATTGGTCTCATTCAATTACTTTATAGGTTTCATTTATCTTGGGCTACTCTAGATTTAAATGGATTTCTTACTATTCATTAATGAGAATAATATAATTTTTCCTACTTTTATTTTAAGAATTAACCCTTCAATTAAAATCCTGGAAACTTGTGTGCATAGTGGGGAGATGGTTTCATTATTACAGCAATGTGATAGTCACATTGCATTAAAGTGATCCCTACCCCACCAGTAGAGGCTGATTTTATAGCAGAAACATTGAACTCAGTGGAAGACTCAATGTTTCCCTTTGTCACATGGGTAATAGGTGTCTTTTCCTCCAGTCCGTACTTTCCTGGTGGCAGATTTACTTTGCTGGTGCCTGGGAAGTCAGCACCTCAGTCCCACCACATCCCGGACACTATGTGCAAGTTACAAATTGTTTTGGGCTTTGTCTTCTTCTGTATAAGATCAGTTCCTTTCTCTCCTGGGAAGGCGATGTTTAAGTGAGAAATGAGTGGGAAAGGTCTGGCACAGTTGTTAGCACTTATCTGTCACTTGCCTATCCATATTATTCCTTTTTCCTCTAGGAAATGGTCCATATGACTATGCTTGAGGACCAACAGGAAGGAGCCTTCCCCATGGAAACTCCCTCCACCCTGGACACACTCACCAGGTATATCGTCACTGGTGTACACACCCAAAAGTCTTCTCGTTACTCAGCATGGAGTTGGAAATGCTACACTGGTGGTTTAGCCCTTTGGATGATGGACTAAGATTGCATGAACATTTAGCAATAGCTCTTTCTTCTTTCTGGGGGACTACAGTGTCCTATTGTGGTCAGGCTTGGCTATATTAGCTATTTTGACCAATGACATGGGAAGGAATGTGTCACTTCTAGACAAAGACCGTTAAGCCACTTAGTGCTTTGCCACACTCTCTTTCCTTCTGCCACAGCAACATGCCAGATGCTAGTGAGTGCCAGCCTAGGTTCCCCAGTGAGGTCACCTTGCAGAGCAGAGCTCTCTTTGCCCCATTGATTCACACTGGACATGCTGTGTGAGTGATAATAATCCTTTGTAGCTGTAACCCCCTGAGGTTTGGGGGTTGTTAGCAGAGTATAACCTAGTTATCTCGATGAAGATGGTATGATGGTTTCTAGGCCTTTATGATAATGCATTCAAGTCATCCTGGGAAGAGGATTAATCTCAGCCTCTACCACCTGATATTCTAGAACCATGGTCGGCAAACTGCAACTCGCGAGTCACATATGGCTCTTTGGCCCCTCGAGTGTGGCTCTTCCACAAAATACCACAGCCTGGGTGAGTCTATTTTGAAGAAGTGGCGTTAGAAGAAATTTAAGTTTAAAAAATTTGGCTCTCAAAAGAAATTTCAATTGTTGTACTGTTGATATTTGGCTCTGTTGACTAATGAGTTTTCTGACCACTGTCCTAGAATGGGGCCGGATGAAGAGATCCAGAGAGCAATTGGTGTGAACATGACACAGGAAAGAAATATAAAGGGTAGAGGAGCTGAAAGGAAATTGGAGAGGCTGTAACAGACTTGGCACGCTTCTTCCAATGGCCCGTTGCCACATTGCCTGTGCCCAGGAGGGCAGAGGCCGCAGTGAGCACCTGAAACAGAGCTCTCTGAGAGGGACACACTTCGTAAAGACCCTGGTGGGGCCAAGGAAATAGATAGAGGGCATAATTTCTAGTTTTCATAAAAACAAAGTCCCGTGGTTCTCAAACTTTAGCATTGTAGTCACACAGAGGGTTGTTCAAACCCAGATCACTGGGCCTCACCTCCAGAGTGTCCAGTTCAGGAGGTCTGGGGTGGGGCCCAACAATTTTCACTTCCTGTTCTCAGGCAATGCTGATGCCATTGATCCAGAGACCATCTTTTGAGAATCATTGCCTTAGTCCTACCAGGTAAATGAGGATCCCCTCCTTATGGTGAGAAAGGGAGACAGCTGAGGAGAAGTGGCCACCTTGCTCACTGTCATGGTTCTCCAGGTGACTCCTGGCTAAGCTGCCCTGAGCTGGCCCCCAGAGCTTCCTGCCAAGGAGTGGAAGTGACAGAGGACACAGGTAGGCTTTCCAAAGTGTCCCTCCACATCATGTGGGGATGCATCTCCGTGTCACATTCAGAAGTGTGATGAGGGCAGTGAATAGACAACTTCAGAAATGTTAGGCATAACAATTCAGAACGCTGAGGAACAGGGAGTGTTTTCTCCAGTTTATGCACCGCAAGGCACATGGGTCCTAGAGTGCAGGGCATGAAAAGCGATGTTGTTAAGGAGCCCCGAGGAAGTATTAGGAATACCCAATACAAGAAGTCTGAGTAAACACAGACGAGATTAAATGAATTCTACATTCCGCAGGGATAAAAATACCATGCGAGTTTCTCTCTCGGTGCAGCAAGGAAAGAAATCACAGAATCTGTGAAAATATTTAGGTAGCTGACATGGCCAATGCAGGATTGTACTTTTTTCCATTTGTGGTCTGGGAACCAGCAAGAAAAAGAAATCTAATCTAAGCTATTGCACAGACATTAAGAGGCACACAGAAACAGGAAATGAACTACGTATTAAAAATACAGAATTATGTCAAAATAAGTTAAAAATTGTGAATATAATTCAGAGTTTCACAAGGCAAAGTTCACTTTGGTATATACTATGTGCAGTGATCTAAAAAATTGCACAGCTTCTTTTAAAAGGGATGCAATAACTAAATTTATATTTGATTACTAAGCACTTTTATTCTGTGGGAATGACAAGACTATGCCAAATGAGGAAAGTTCTTACCTTCGAACCAAAACTAATTATCTTTACAGGTGAAGAATAAATTTGCCTCTTTCTTAAACAGTAACTTCCATTTTGGTGTGCCCTCTGAGTCTCATGATGTTCTGCCAGCATTAGATTTCTATAAACCTAGTAGAATTGATCATTTGAATGTAAGTAAAATGTAAAGGAAACTTCTTTGTAAATAAAGTGAGCAAACACTCTCACTGGTAAGCAAACTCTTGCAGGAAAGAGTATTCTAATGTGCTTTGCAGAGAACTAAAGCAACTCTCCACATATTAGCAACTCACGGTCACAGCGGGATGATGAGTACCTCAGTGTAATAGACAAACTGTGGGACCATTTTCCTTTAAAATGGTGAGTCTCCTATATGAAGAAGGAGCTCAGGGTGCTAGGGTCTAGCAAGCTAACGCATACAGGGAGGACTCACCCAGCGTTTGGGACACTCCCTTCCAGAGATTGTTACTCCTTTAGGGAGGAAATTGCAGTTTCATAAAGCTCCATGGCTTGCTGAAGAGAAAAAATAAAAATAGGACAAATAAAAATGTGGTGGGCCCTAGGCATTGCACAAACCGTGCCTAATAAGTAAGTGCACTCCCAGACCATATTTGTCTGCAAATTTAAAAAAACCCTCCTCATTCACATGGGGCTCATTAGCACAGGATCTGCACATAGGAAAATGGGAGATGCTTGAAGCAGAACGCCAGGCGACCCACGGGTACATGCATGAGCCCAGCCATGTCTAGCCTAGATCAGCAAAATCAATTGACACAAGAGAAATCAGTGTTATTTTATGCCACTGAGTTTTGGAGTGGTTTTATGTAGCAATAGCTAACTGACATATACAGTCTCAGCAGCTATTATATGGAGTTTGGAATTTTTTATTTTTCAGGATGCAATGTAAATCCATTGGACAGTTTTAAGCAGGGGAGCCACATGGCTTGGTTTATGTTTGACAAAGTTCACTCCGGCTGTAGAGAAGAGATTAGAGGAAATCTAGAGAATAGGAGATCAGTAGAGGGCTGTTGCGATAATCCAGATGAGGAGGGAGAGATGAGGTGCTGGTGGTTAAGCCTGGGCTAGGGGTGGGAGTGGTGATGGAGAGAAAGGAATGGGAATGCATGTTTTATTCAGATTCTGTTCTAGCTCCTGTGAAGGATGTGAAAAGACACAAGGAATTATAAAACTGTGCTGGGCCTTGATTAAAAAAAAATTAGAGGTACATTGTTCCTGGAGACAGGAATGGTGAGTCCATTAGTGGCTTCTCTGTTCCCATCCGAAAATCCTGTTCAGTGTTCCTAAACTCACGAAGGGCCAGATTGAACTTTTTAAATCTGTTTGTGGGAACCAAAGATGATGGCAGAGCAGATGGCTGTGAATACGGCTGTGGAGCCGCATTTTAACAGGATGGTAACGGGGCATTTTGAGCTTGTCTGGTCTGTGTCCTCTTCAGAATTCTCCATCCATCTCTCTGTCTTCCCTCCATTTCCATAATATGCATCCATTTTGTTTTCCCTCAAGGAAGTCTACTTTCAGAAAAATCGAGAGACCTTGAAGGGGCTGCTTGTTTACCTTTAATTCAGCCAAAAAAAAAAAAAAAATGCTCCAACATAACTGATTTCATTTCGCCATAGTGTACAATACTAAATGCCATTTCTTTATGAAATTCAAAGAAGTTGTTTCACAAATGGATCCTTAATTCATTCCCTAGAGGCACACAGGTTATCAGCAGCTTTCTTGTTCTAAGGTGTGAACTGAGGTCTAATGTGATAAAGCATCTTCCTAAGCACATTTGAGGCAAAATTGAAAAATGCTTTAAAACCTCTTAATACCTGGTCTAGGAGGCTCTACCCCCCATCAGGCCAGTATGGCAGGAATATATTATACACATTTGAAATCTACAAGCTTTCCAATAGGCAGGAAAGACATTGACCTTTTCTAAGCGATTTTTTATATTTTCCTTGTCTATTAGCATTGATATAAGATATTAAAAATAAAGCCAGATAATGCATTTCATTTGTACCAGAATCTTTTGGAAAAAAAGATTTTTTTATAGAAAGGTTTTATTTTATTGGATATCATTCATTGGTTAAAAGAAAATTAAACTGTCCAGAATAGTGTATAAGAAGGAAATCTACATATGCTTGAGGCAGAAAAATAAAGTTTCTGATGAAAACCATTGACAGTCTCTTAACAATAAATGTGGTGTTATTCCTAGTTTTATTATATTTTGATATGTGTCATACTTGGCCTTTATGTTCAGAATTACTTATAGTTCATTGTAATGCTAATGTTAGTTTGAGATTGAGCGATATTTACATTTGTTGGTACAAATGGGAGCAGACGTATTTATTTTGGGGGTAAGGCTTTGAAAAATTGGCCAAGTCATTTCTTCGTTTTTTTTCCTCCCAAACAGTTTTCATCTTTGAAACTTTTGTGTGTTTTGGCATCATTCAACTCTCCACTGTGCCTTATTCCTTATTAAGAAACTCAGCTCTTAATGAGCTTGCAGTCCCTTCATTTGAAATTCGTTCCATTTGATAACTCTGTTGCTTCTAGGACTGTTGGTGCAGCCTTGTGTGGGCTTCCATAACACAAAAGCCAGATGGATTTTTTAAAACAGATAAATTTAGTCTTGAATAGAGAACTGTGAATTTTTTTTAAAAAAAGAAGAGAAACATTAAAAAAAAAAAAACACAAAACAAAACAAACATCTTGGTCCTGATCAAAACCAGTGAGAAATCACAGATTCTCAAATTAGGGGAAAGAAATGAAACTTTCCCATCTCATTCCCCCTCCTCCTCTTCCTCCTCCTCCTTCTACTTTTTAATTTGTTTTTGGGCTCAAGAATTGAAAAGTTCTGTTCCCAATTAAAAATGGATCACATTTGGGTCTGAGAAGGAGTCAGCTGCCTCATGATATGAGTAGAAGACAGAAGGCTGTTGTCAGATTTTGAGCCCTTTGATAACCAACACCACTTTCTCTGTGTGCTAATTTGCAGAATGGGGAAAATATTGGCATGCTGCCTTTAGAATCCCTTGGAAGAAAAGCATTAGAAATATGAAAACATTAAAATTCTGTCCAAAGTATATATCTTATGTAACAAATTTATTGGGGAGTCTTGACATGTTATGAATATAAAAATGAAACCGTTTTATACTTATCCAATAACAGCTCCTTCAACTAGGATATGTTGACCTACCTATCCTGATGGGAAGTAACTCCTCTAAGAGGAAGTTGGCCAGCTCCTCCAATGCTCCTGTCACTTATTAGAATGGTCCATTTGTTAGTTAAGACTCAGTCTTGTTTATTTACTTCAGCCATAGAACAGACTCAACACTATGTTCTTTCTCTCCCCTGCGGTGTTGTCTCTCTTCCATTTCATGGCTCCAGTGGTTTAGAGGTTGGTGGTCTGTTCTTCATGTGTTTCCCTCCTTCCTCGTCTCTTTGAACTCCTTCCTTTCGACTTTAGCATCCTCCCGGAGCCCACTCTGGCCCATCGTGACTTGTCAGAAAGGAAGGAGCAGATGGACTGGAATGTGTGGTGACAGGAAGTTATCCTGGTCTAGCTCTCCTTTGGTCCTTCTGATGTTGGTTTCTCAGCTCATGTGTCAGCCCCCTTGTAGGTGGTAAATGTAAATGTCTGTGTATGTGTAAATGTGTGTGTGTGCATATGTGTGTGTTGAGGAGTAGCATTCAGTTCAGTTTTACCCCTAACCCCTCCATCACTGAGCTATGGGAACTACTGGTTCCTCTTCTGTGTTTCCCTGTTCCACAGAGACTAGAAATGGGATGGAGTTACCTGATCTCATTTCCAGGCATACAAGCCCTGATGACCCTAGACCAGGGGTGGGCAAACTTTTTGACTCGAGGGCCACAATGGGTTCTTAAACTGGACCGGAGGGCCGGAACAAAAGCATGGATGGAGTGTTTGTGTGAACTAATATAAATTCAAAGTAAAGGAGCAGAGGGGAGAGCAAGAGAACCCTCCGCTTTTTCGGCTCCGCGGGCCAGATAGAACAGCCGAATGGGCCGGATGCGGCCCGCGGGCCATAGTTTGCCTACGGCAGCCCTAGACCTACTGCCTTCGGAAATTTCAAAGTGAATATTGTTCTCTATACTCAAATACTCCACCCCGCAAAGACTGCAGGTGACACATATCAAATACTCTATCTGCTTGCCTTTGCAAGCATTAGGAAATGGAAAAGAGAGCGTGCCATATTCCATATTTCCTGGTATGTTCTCTCAGTGGCCCCTAAGGCCTCATTCCTGGGCTGCACCAGAGAAGACCTTGAGGTCTTATCTCAGCACTACCCATTCAGTCTCCCTTTTCTGAGTCCCCTTCAGTTTTATTCACAGTTCTCTTGGAGACTGCCTTACTTAGCTTTGGGGAGAGGGAGAGCTCCTTCATGACCACAAAATAATTGAAGAAAGACTTTCTTCATTGATATGGACTTCACTAAAGGCTGGTGACTCCTGTCCCCAACTCAGTTCTCTTTTTAATTTTACCAGGGGCAGTTCAGCAACAGAGCCTCTAGCAAGCCTTCTGGGGACGTGCTTACCAGCATTTTCAAGCTCAGCTTTTTACCTTGGCCATGGTTCTGGGACAACAGGAAACATCCCACTCTGCATTCTATTCTATTGGTGTCATACTTTGGAACCTATTGTCTTCAGTCACCAAACTCTTCCTGGTATTCTTCTCATCCCATGCTGGTTCAGACTGAGGTAGTGAGTCAGCAGTTTCCCAGGCGTACAGACTAGATCTCTAATCCTAACCAGTCGTCTACAAAACGTGTCCCACAAGCCGTGAGCAGGATAGCATGGTGTAAGGGAATGGACAGTCATAGCATAGGTCTAAACCTTGACCATGGGTCAGTGGCTGCCCACCTGTGACTGTGCTCTCTCTAGTCCTTTAGAAATCTGTTCTTAATTTCAAGAAGCAAAGCTAGGAATAGATTAATATTTTTCAAACTCCTTTTAGCAATTAAACCCATTTTTTTCAAATTGGCTGGTGAAACCTAGATTCTCTTTGATTCCCAGCTATAGTCCTTAAGGCATCTACATGAATTATAGGGGCTCCATGGTAAAAAATTGGAGACACACACTATCACATTCTTCTACTTCCAACTTTAAAATTACTTTAAGTATGCCTAGCTCTGCAAAAACAGAGTCCCCTATTAACATACAACTTTATGTTTACCCAACTTTCCAAGTGTTGGTTTCATAGCAGGCTCATGATCAGTCATAGATCTCTCTGTGTATTTTCAAATTGTTACAGATGCATCAAAAGTCAAAGTTGTTATGCTTATGGCTACTTCATTTTTTTTTTTTGTGAAGTTAATAATTAGAAAACTGTAACTTTCATAGCTCTAGAGTAGCATTTCCCAGTGAGTTGAACACTAGTCTCTTGAGAGGTGGTCTGAAACAAAAAGTTTTATGGTCAAAAATGTTTTTAAAAACGCAGTATTCCATGTCCTCCTCTTGGAGATAATTAAGGGCTCAGAGATATTCTATAGCAAGGCCATGTGTTTAGCTTTTCTTAACTCAGTATTTCCTAAACATTTGGCCACGGAACCCGGTGTTTTCCATATAACATTTATTGACATCCCATAGAAAATAGTGTTCCTTTGAATACATTTTGCAAATCATTGCCTTAGAGTAGAGATCAACACACTTTTTCTATAAAGGCCAGATGATAAATATTTTAGATTTTGTGAATTTTACTGACTCTTTTGCAACTACTCAACTCTAACATTGCAGCTCAAAAGCAGCCATGGCCAATATCTAAATAAATGGGGTGGCTGTGTTGCAATAGAACCTTATTTACAAGAACAAGCAGTGGTGCAGATTAGGTCTATGGGCTGTGGTTTGCTGACCCCAGTTCCTCCATTAGACAAGTGAGATTTACTCAGACTTGGGAAGGGATTACCACAAATAATGAAACAACAGCTTAGTTCTTCCCTGATTAATCACTCGAATTTTGCTGAGTGTTAGAGAATACACCACTGAGGATACGATCTTCCTCTGATCATCTTGATACTTGAAGCAGGCTAAGTGACTCATTCATGCTGCTTATTTTTACCAGATACGGATCTAGTTGTGAAATCATTGTCCAGCTCATGATCTATGTTGCTAACCATCAGCTAGTTTCACTCTGATGAAAGATAGACAGCAAAGGATGAATGTAGCACCCACCTCAGTGTCAACCCGATTATTATATCTGAAATAAACCATCCATATTTTTCAAGCTCACAGAAGGAAAATGTTATTAAACACAAACAGAGGCATTCAGATGATCTTGGCCATTTCCTGAATGGTTTACCATGATTAAATACCATGTAGTTATCTATTGCTACATAACAAATTATTCCAAAACTTTTGGTGGCTTAAAATAGCAAACATCTGTGATTTCCAGGTTAGAATGGATTAGGAATCTTGGCAGCTTAGCTCAGTTCTCTGACTCTGGGCTCTCAAGTCTGCCATTAAGGGGTTGGTCAGGGCTATGGTCACATTTTAGGCTACAACTGGGGAAGAATCTACTTCCAAACTCACTCACCTGGTATGTCTCAGGTCCTCAAAATATCATTTTCCATGTGGGCTTCTACAAAGGGCTGTTCACAGCCTATCAGCTAGATCCCCCCCAAAGATAAGGCTGAGAGAGAGAGAGAGAGAGAGAGAGAGAGAGAGAGAGAGAGAGAGAACCCACAGGACAGAACCTAGAGGTTGTTTGTAACCTAAGCTTGGAAGTGACAAACCATTAGAAAACATGTCGCTAGATCCAGCCTGAATTCGAGGACAAGGACTCCACATGTGTGTGGACACCAGGAGGCAAAGATCAGGGGAGGCTATCTAAGAAGCTGTCTACCATGTATACTAAATTCATCTAAGATATTTTTTATTATTTCTCTCTGCGGTGAGGTTTTAAAGCTTCTAGTCTTTGAGTAGCAGAGGAAGATGCCACAGTGATAGTATAAGCATTAAGTTGTGTCTTTATTAGGACTCAGATGAGAGGGAAACAGAGGGTACAAGGGTGTGGGTTGCAAGGTGGTAGAAGGAGAAAAGAACAACAAGGCAAGAGGTTATGGAGATACATTTTTTTTAGAATAATTTGTCCTCACTTGGAAGAGGAGAAGAATTAAGCTGCCTGGAACAGATTTTGCCAGTTGACTCCTCCACAAACTCCTTTTCCTGCTATTCCACAAGCATGGATCCCCCTTTCCCATTCCTTCCTCAGTTTTGGGGGGTTTCATTTATCTCAAGGATCCTAGGACCACATGTTCCAATCACCCACATGTGTTTATCACTTAATAAATATGATCTGTTATTACCAAAGGAATTGGATGAAGTTTTATAGTATTGGTTATCCAATTGGCCAAAAAAGAAATGAACGGAAAAGAAAAAGAAAAAAAATAATCAAATCAGTCGCATATTAGGTACTAAAGAGAATACAATAATATAATATATCTCCTGCTTTTGAAGATCTTATATTTCAATTATGAAAACAATACAAACATATGGAAACAGTTATGTTAAAATTAAAGATTTAAATAACAGTTCAAGGTAACAATAGAAAGAATACCATAAAGCAGCGTATGATTAATTACCAGCCAAATTGTATAGAATTCATTACTATTGGAATTCAGGGGAGAGGGAGGATCATTGTGAGTGAGGTGTTTGGGGAACATATTGTGAAGCAAATGAGAAGGATTTGGAGAGGGAGAGCTAAGTGAGGGCATTCCAGGTGGAGGGAATGGCATGAGTAAAAATAAGAAAGCGGGACAGGTGTTTTGGGGGAACAATGAGTTAACCGGTTTAGAGAGTGGGTTTTTGGAGGCGAGGAGTCTGAGATGAGGTAAATGGTAAGTCAGACAGCCACGCAGGAACAGGTTGAGTTTAATTATCTAACCTGTGCTCGGTCCCTGAGGCAGATGGCTTGCCAACAAACGTGCATGAATTACCCTCTATTAGAATTTTTAAAAAGGGGTAAGTTCCAGGTTGATTTTCTGAACATCTTGGGCTCACAATCCGTGCCTGTCTTTTAATAGCAAGTGGTGGCAAATGGAAACTGTACCTGTGCTTTGTCTCCATAGCAGCGATGCAGAAAAGCTTTGATGGCTTCCAGCTGAAAGAGACTGAACCGTTGTCACCCCCCACGGAAAGCTGAGGAGGTGATAAAGAGAAGAAGCATGGCTGTCATTTCAAGAGACTGCTGGGATCAAGGAGACGGGTGTCCCTGAGCCCCAAGAGATCCCACCTGAGGTACAGTTGGGAAGAGGACTCAACGTTAGGGCAGCAGCAAAGGGGGCCACTGGGCCACTTCACACTCCACCAGCCAGAAACCAAGGAGAACCTGACACTGGGAAGAAGGGTCCCAGGACCTTCAGAAATGCCCATGCATTTCTTAACCTACCTGTTACTTAACCTCTCCAAATTCTATTTTCTCATATGCAAAATAGGGATAATAGTATTACTTCTTTCATCCACAGGGCTGTTTTTAGAATTCAGGGAGTACCTGCATGGAAAAGGCTTACAAAGTGACTTATAAAAAGTTCTCAGTAACCATCAGGGACTGTACTATTGCCATTGTTATTCTGGTTTTTTTTCCAACTTCTCTCTGCCTTTGTTACAAAGGCACAGAACAAGACAATGGGTTGTAAAATTATTGTTTTCTCTTAAAAATTAGATCACTTTGAATGACCCACAGAGGCTTTAACATTTGAACATCTCTGGGATTTGGAATGTCAGAACACTTTTTTCCCTCCCTTTCCTCTCCTTCCTCTCTCCTTCTTTCAGCAAACTATAGTTAGTCATGTCTGTGCCAGGTACTTTTCTAAATGTTTCTAGCATTTCTAGGCTCTGGCCATGCAAACTTGATCAAGGACAAGAATTAATCCCCGGTTTCTGAGGGGTAAATGATCACATTCAGGTGTGAATTCTGAAAAAGTGAGTTAGGAGGGCCCCTCAGTAGGTAAAGAAAAGATGATTTTACTTTAAGAAAGAAGAGGATATGTGGCCAATGAGTGCAGTTTGGAGGTAAATTCCAGTTGTGTATCTGGAGCAGGATGGGGAAGCTGCAGGGTGTCCACAGATGACTGGCCAGAGGTCAAGTAGCACTGGGCTTGAGACCAAGGCCTCCTGACGCAGGACAGATGTGCAGACAGCAAGCAGCACCTCCATGCACAACCCGGTGCCTCATCTCTGCACCCAGCCCAGCCTCCATCCCCGTCAGCTGCTGAGTTGTGGGGAGGAGAATACCATGAAGGCAATGGCCCCATCTTCTTCTAATTATTATCCTATGGTATTAAGATGATGAGTCCTATTTAATACATTCTGACTGGCAACAATGTGCCAAGTGCTCTGTAGACCACAGAATTAAGCATGGCTGTTGGCTGTTAAATAAGGGGCTGAAATCTTAATTCTATAGACACAAGGTCCTCAGACAGAAAAGGGAAGACTCTCAAGGCCTGAGGGTAAACAGCAGGATGGTAGCAACCAGTCCTGAACTTGGTGGCCTTTATCTCAGGCTCCCTCCAGAGGACCCTCTCCAGGATGGCCCCCAAAGGACAATGATTTCTGATACCCCTGGAAACTGTTTTCAAAATGAATGAACATTCAGAATATACCGGAAAAATATTAAGGAGTTATTTAGTTTCAGATATCCAGGATAACAGGAAGGCTGCATGGAGAAGGGACCCCAAAACAAATTATATGATCAATAATAGCTGGAACTATAACATTTCCCATTTTGCAAGTAACCAGGAGGTTAACAGCTGACATGTACTTGGTTCAGATTTTGCCTGACATTTTTGCCATCCCAAATTAGCAGCAAGTGTCATCAAGCCTATGAAATGGGAGGAATACCAGAGGAACCAAGTCATTGCTCTCCAAACAGACAGAGAGAGAGGATGTAGTGAGGGGTCAGAAGTGAGGGGACAGTCACAGGAAACCTTTGTGGTGTCATATCTGTCCCAGAACAGGATGCCGGAAGGAGAGGGGTCAAAGCAAAGGGAAGTCTAGCATCACAGTACAAAATGTTATCAGGACTGATTGGATTTTAATTGTTTCATTCTTTAAGGCAAGTGCTGCATGATCACTTAGCCACTGACTCTATTGTGTTAAAAATTTTAAAGTTTATTTTTAATTTAAAGTCAGTAATTGAAAGGTTGAGCAAACAAGGGTAGAGGTGGGGTGAAGTTGAGGAGTTCTTGTTAAATGATCCAAGAAAAGAATAAAAATGGAGAGACTTTTGTATAGGGTTGTCTCTAGCTTCTTGGCCCACTGAATATCTGGGTTATTACTCAGAGTTTCTGGCTTGTGGCTCTACTCAGATTCTCTGGGTCTCCAGCCTACCAAGTCATCTGACCCACATGAGCTTATCTGATAAACTCCAACCACCCCCTGGTGGAACATGAAGAGGAGGACTCTTCAGTGGGCCAAAGAGACTGAGAAGAAACTCCTAGAATCCCCTGGGCTGCCTGAGGTTCCCTTCCCCCATGCAATTCCTGATGCTTAGCACAAAAAGACAGTTCATAGCAGCACCCCCTCAAGTCTATGAAGATACCACAGAATGACATATCCCTTTAGAAAATTAATTTTTCACAGAAGATCCCAGTCTATATCCACTAAGGAGAAGGAGCTTATGGCTTATCTAATGCCACCCAAAGTCACATGCCCCCAGAGGGAAGAGTTTACAAACATGCTTTTGGAACATGGAAAGATCTCAGCAACTGAAAGTGTTCTTCCAGGATGCTGCAAGTTATTCCAGTACCTCCCAAACTCAGTCTGAAGTCTTTGTAACAAACTGCGTGGGAGTTGGGGTACCCACCTGCCATCATCCTACTTGTGTTTTAATTGTTGGACTCTAGTCCAGGGAATCTACTCTAAATCACCCTCTATTCCCTGGTCGAGCACAGCAAACTCTGTTTTGGGATTTTCCTACACCCACATTCTCCCATCTCTTCAGGACAACACTAAGACTGGGACACAAAGAGCTGAGTGTAGGCATGACACGGGATGGCAAATGATGGGCTTGATCAAATGGAGGTACCCCTACCTCCTTTCACAGGAAAGCAGGTCTAGCCACTCAGCCCAAGATATAAAGCTTAGCCACTTTCTGAATATAAAGGATATATAAGAAATATACACTGCCTTTAGAAAATTCAGTCGTTATATCCTCAACTCTCACATCAGGCTAATGGATGGCAAAGATATGAGAAGGGTGAACATCATTTATTCATTCACTCAACAAATACTCATTGGATATCTAACATGGGCCAGGTACTCTGTTAGGTGCTGGGAATACAAGAGGCAACTAACTAGACCCGTGGTCAGCAAACTGTGGCTCGCGAGCCACATGCAGCTCTTTGGCTCCTTGAGTGTGGCTCTTCCACAAAATACCACAGCCTGGGCGAGTCTATTTTGAAGAAGTGGCGTTAGAAGAAGTTTAAGTTTAAAAAATTTGGCTCTCAAAAGAAATTTCAATCGTTGTACTGTTGATATTTGGCTCTGTTGACTAATGAGTTTGCCGACCACTGAATAGACTGACACCTGTCAGCCCATAAAGATAAAATACAACACACCAAGAGAATGATTTTAAATTGTGTTAAGTGCCATGAAGGTAACCAGCAGGGGATTGAGGTAGAGGGAGGAAATCCTGGGTGGTCAAGTCCTGTTTGAAGAGGTGACATTTAACCCGAAAAGGATGGGAAAGAGTCTTTTAGGCAAAAAGAAGGGATGGAAGAGGAGGGCGAGAGCACTGCATCGAGAGCAGGAAGCATGGGCACAGTCTTGAAGTGAGAAAGGGCCTGTACTTCTAGGAAATGAATGAAGAAGCCCAGCGGAGGGCTATGACTCCAGGGGAAGAGGAGCAGGAGCCAAGACTAGAAAGAGAAACAGGGGCAGGTCAAGGGATGGACTTTAAAAGCCAGAGTGAGGAATTGCGGTTGTATTGTTTTATTGAAAATATATTTTTATTGATTTCAGAGAGGATGGAAAAGGGAGAGAGAGAAAGAAACATCAACGATGAGAGAAAACCATTGATCAGCTGTCTCCTGCACACCCCACACTGGGGATTGAGCCCGCAACCCGAGCATATGCATATGCCCTGACCAGGACCTCCTGGTTTATAGGTGGATGCTCAACCACTGATCCATGCTTGCTGGGCTGGGATTGTATTCTTAATGTTATGGGAGGCAGTCAAAAGTTGTGATTCAGGCTTATTACATGAATGAAGGGGAGTGATGTGATCCAATTAATATTCCTTCATTTGTGCTTCTTTGCAGAGAATAGATTGCAGGGGTGAGAAGAGAAGCAGAGACCAGCTGGGCGCTTTTTCCTAATCCAGGTGAGAGAAATGGTGGCTGGGCAGTGGAGATAGAGAGAAGGCATATAACTGATTTAAATCCACCAGGTGCTTGATTCAAATAATGCCAAATGATTTTATTGCCATCTCTTCACACTTTACATTCAGATCATTTCTGCATAAAGCCACATAGAAAATAAGGGGGAAAAGGGGTAAAATGTTAATATGAAAACAGTAAAATTCTTCACTAGTTGATTTCCAAATATTTTTCTGAACTCCATCAAGATTTTTTCAAAGTCATTTTTGTGTGTAGGCACATCTTCTCTGGGCTGAAACAAACAGTATTTGTCTTTGGGGAGGTGCGGCTTCAGTCAAAATGGCCAACAGGCAATGCAAGAATTTGAGATCTATGTCGTCCAAATGTGGAAAAAAATCTGGAGTCCTGGTATGGGCATCTTTCCAAAGTACTACTAGTTTAATTACAAATTGATTTACAAATGACATTGTCTGGTATGGTAGATTGAAAGAATCATATTTTTACACATCTGCCACATTTTAAATGATATTTTTCAGAAAAGCACAGAGACAATTTGACTCATGATCATGAAATTTTCAAATTCACATATCCTGATGAAGACAGGAAAAGACTTTCTATGGAAAACCGTTGGACAACACCTGACCTTGGACCCTATGCTGTTTGCCTTTCTCAATCACACTCTGTCTGGTTCTCCAAGTCTCACCACTAAAATAATCAGAACATTATTACAAAATGTTGTCATAGACCCCTAGTTATCTCAATAACATTACTCGTAATGTTAAAGACTTTTAGAGATATCTTTCATGGTGTGTGCTTTGCTTGAGAGGAAAGATGTCTTTGATTAAAGTTTGAAACCCTTACCTTAATAACACTGAACACTACATAAACCACACTTTTCTGAATTAGAAATTTTAAGATCTAAGGATATCTACTGGTTCATATTTCTAGATACTTTTTGATCTTATTCTTCCTTTACTTTGTTGAGAGATCCAGACAAAAGCTTAAAGGTAATTTATTTCACTTTTATGCTTTCATGTTATTATGCTTCTACTTATATCACCACTGTCTTGGTGAAAAAATTAATGGCTCAATATTTTTCAAGTTTACCATAGAATGGTCTTAAAATTTGTGTCTATTACACACACTCCAATCTGAAGTATGACTTATAGCACTTGTTAGCAACTAATTAACTTCCCTCACCCCTGAAAGCAAATTTGATTGGTTCTCATAATCTTCATCCTTGTTGGTTAAAGCTTTCATTTTAACTTTGTTGGTTAAAGCTTTCATTAGATGCTAAAAAGCCAATGAATTGTTTGCCTTTGGTCAGGTGCCCACACATTGTCAAATCAGCTGAGGCCAGATTATACTAGCGAACTATGTCCAAAGAATGTGTAAGGGGTCTCCTAGAGCAGCCTTACTCAGCAGGGGCTATGGACCTTAGAAAGATTTGTGGTTATGATGGGCATTGGAAGGCTTGGCCCATGTGGTAGATGATGCAAGAATACTTATTGAAAAAGCACCTTATAAATAAGCCTTTTCATTGTCATATACACTGAAAAAAGCAGTACAGTGAGGCTTCAGGAGCTCAAAGGATCCTGTGATCAGAAATAAAAAATTCATATTGAATATATATATATATATATATATATATATATATATATATATATATATATATACATACATACACACACATTAGAGGATTAGAGGCCCGGTGCACGGATTCATGTACATTGAAAGGAAATTAATTAGAAGGTGGCCAACGGGGCAGGACTGGGTGAGACGGGTCAGACACGCCCTGGAGCCAACCTCCCTAAGTCCCTTCCTGGACAGCTGCACCTGGGGCAGTGCTGGGGGTCAAAGGGTGTCTGCAGAGTGAGCGGGGTCCCTCTGGCAGGTGGAGTCCCTCAGCCTGGCCTGCAGGGAATCAGGCTGAAACTGGCAGTCCGACATCCCCCAAGGGGTCCCAGAGTGCGAGAGGGCACTCTGCAAAGTTGCTGTCACTCGGCAGCTCCTGCGTTGAGCGTCTGCCCTCTGGTGGTCATAGCATGCATATCATAGCTACCAGTTGGACGGTCGAATGGTTGGACAGTAACTTAGGCATATATATATATATATATATATATATATATATATATATATATTTAAATATATCCTACAAATATTGAATATATATGTATACATATATTCTACAAGTAATTTAAGCAAAGTAGCTTTGAACTAAGTTCTGCTGATTAACAGAAGAAACCGTAAAATATTATTTCATGGAAAGGTCATTGCTCTAGGAATCAGGAAGCATGGTTAGTTCTGGCTCTGAGACTTTCCATATGGTCTCAGAGAAACCATGTCAGATTTCTAGCCCCCAATGTTAGCCCTAGTCTACAAAATGAGTGTTGTAATAGATTAGCCATCCTTGACCTAAAATTTGAGAAAAAGAATGTGAGTCCAAATGATATAGAAGTCCAAGGGACACTAACAGCTATTTATGGAGCATATACTGTAATATTCCATGTGCTTTACATATATTGACTTCTTATTCCTCAAAAATGCACTATGAGTTTATCTCCATTTTACAGAAGAAGAAAGGAAGGAATTTTAAGATGCCTCACCCCCATATTAATTATAAACAATGAAACAATGCAAATTTATTAAGTTTCCCCCATCAAAATAAAAACACTTTTCATTATACCTAATCCTTTCTTAAATGCAGGGAGAAATGAATGCATAGGGAAAGGAGGCAGGTAAAAACATGAATGTTCTTCTGAGGAGTAATGTTTGCATCTTCACTATCATGACGTGGAGCCGGAGTTCAGATTTTGAAGTGTGACTCAAAGTTTGAACCTTTTCACTGATTGTTTTTGCTGGGATTTTATGAAATCCGTCGGTGTGTGAGTTAGCAAGGAGCGCCTCAGCACTTCCCTGGCCTGCATAAACATCTACAGGCAAACCCAGCAAGGAGCGCACTGTTTATCACAGCTGCAGTCAAGCCAACAAAACTGTTCCTACCACTGAGGTTGGAATTTGTAAACTGCTCTCTCCCAAATACATAATGTGACATGAAGTAAACTGCTTACGTGGTTGCCATTCCATAGGGGCTTGATCACAAGGAACAACAACAGCCTGTAATTATTGGAATCGAGAGTCTAGGTCAGTGGTCGGCAAACTCATTAGTCAACAGAGCGGCAAACCGCGGCTCGCGAGCCGCAGTTTGCCGACCACTGGACTAGACTAAATGTTACCGTGTAGTTGGAAGCTGTGAGGACTAGGCAATTGTGGCATATTGTGTGCAAAGAGGTAAAGGGTAGTATATGACAGTGGTTGGCAAACTCACTAGTCAACAGAGCGGCAAACCGCGGCTCGCGAGCCGCATGTGGCTCACGAGCCGCAGTTTGCCGACTACTGCACTAGGTTATCTGCTCAAATGCCCTGTTTCTATGTTTCCTTTGAAGTCTCTCCAAGGATTGGAACACGAAAGGAGAGTCAGGTTCAAGGTTTTAAGTGTGAAAGTTGCTTTAAACAACCAATCAGCCAACCAACCACGCAAACAAAAACACCAGATTAAAGCAGCATAGAAGTCTTTGCCTCCTGTTTATAGCATGCATCTCTTTGTTCACGAAAGGCAAATGAGAATGCTAAGCGCAATGGAAATCAAAGACCTAAGATCTTACATGTATACACACTAGTGTTGTGCAACTTTTCAAAACCCTATCTCTTTTGGAAAAGCCTAAATATTTGTCACAGCCCTATCTGCACACAAGGAGCTGCCACCAGATGAGAAACAACATTGAAGGCTTTATTGAGCTTTGCTTTCCAAATAAAAATGTAGTTTGAGTCGTTTTTCAAACAGCCCAGAAATTTGGAGTGTTTTTTTTTTTTTTTCCCCAGGAAAGCTTGTCTCTCTGCACTGACAACTATGGCATGTGAATTTCTACAAGTTGATTCTTTCGCCAGCTCTGTGAGATTGGTAAGTAGAGGAGATACTGTTAAATTCAGTTGCACCCAAGGAAACTGAGGCTCAGAAAATACAGTTCCTTTCCCAAATGATCCAGTTAATAAGCAGTGAAGCCAGAACTTAGTCCTAGGTCAGTTCTTTCCATTAAGCTCTTACCACTTTGGCATATGATATGACTAGAGGCCCAGCATGCAAAATTGTACGAGACCCAGGCCCGCCCCGCCACGGGACCCAGACCCACCGCAGTGTGGGACCCAGACCTGCTGCGCTGTGAGATCCATCAATGTACCTCTTGGTGACCAGTCGTTTGGTCATATGGCATTACGGTCACTGGCTTTTTATAATATAGATTAATCAAAGCAAGAACATAAGAGAAGACAGCATTTATTTGGTAAACAGGAGTTTATATATGACTGCACTAAGAAATCTGATCAATTTCTCCTCTGATGCTACTATGCTACTCTTTTGAAGAACAACGGTCCACATTTTCTTTCATTCTGTGAAAGTATAAAAATCCACCACAAAGATGGCTGATGATGCACCTCTGGAAGACTCTGTCTAGAATTTATCTCTGTGTTATTCTGAGAGCTGGCACAGGTGGATGACATGAAGGTTCCAATTCTTTTCTTAGTATTTCAAACACAAGCAGAGCAGCTAGCTGTCCATGTGGGATGATTTCAGGGTACTGGGACTTGCTCATTTCCCCCTGCCCTGTTCATTCTGAGTTCTCCACTGGTCTATGAATGAATGAGCTGCACCTGTACACCAAGACCTAGTCCCATTCTGGAGTTAGTCCTCACCAGGGCACCATTAATTTACAGTCTTAATCTGCCAACTGGTGGAGTTCAGAATTAAAAATCTTCCCCCATAGGTTTGATTTCGGTGAGCCCGGGCAGCCCCGTTGCTTTTGTTGCCATGGGCCAACCTTCAAGGTTGAACCTTGCTTCTTCCTGTGTCTGTTCTTGCTCTGGTCCTTGGTACCTACCCAAACTCCCTTTTAGGGACTGAGCTCTTCCTTGAACTGTAGCCTTTTTGGCTGGAGTCTGGTTACTCTTCCCTTCTCTTCCCCCTTTCTTAGATGAGTTGCTAGAATTTTCCCACCATATCACCATTTCCTGGAAGGCATTCTATTCTATGAGGACTGATAACATCTTAGCCCCTTGACTTAAACTCTTATTTGCCATATGGACTGCCCTGGCCATTGTTAATTTCCTGGGTCACTGAGAGCTTGGACCCTGTGCCATGTACTGCCACTTTGCTCTCATCAAGGATAGCTTCTGCATCTGTGCTGTCTACTCAGGCCCCATCTCACCAGCACTAATATCCACCCTGCTCTGTACAGACCTGGATTGGGAGAGTCTACATGTCTTAGTAAAACTGAAAGGATCTTATATTATTACGCGCACCCCCCCCCCAAAAAAAAAAACAAAAAAAACTACCAAAAAGCAAACACAACAAAATACCTCTTTCACCCTTAAGTTTTGCCTGCAATTCTACCTATCACAGTTTTTAAGCTTTAAAGAAGAGATTGTAAACAGGATCTAACCTGAACAGGTGTTTGGTTTAACCCACATAGTATTTATATTTATTTTAAAAGCCTGTTTTCAGCATTGACAAATCAATTATGAATTTTTTTATTCTCTTAAAGATCAAAAGTTCTGGCATTGCTGGACCAATGTGCCCCCTGGCAACAATTGACTGGAACAGAGTAAAATTGATCCCTTGGGAAGCACCTTTTGTAGGGTCACAAGCTCTCAGACTCCCAGGAGGCCTGGTCTCCCTATTGTCTGCCTTCCTCTAGGCATTTGGATTTTCTACAGCTGCTTTAAGTTCTTGCTATTTTTGAAACAGTGCAATTTTCTCACTCTTCCTCTCTCGGCCCACCCAAATTGACACACTTCACCAATGTCACCCATTTTCACCTTATTTTTAAATATAAATCTCTATGTAGATATAGATAGTGAAATATGGAGCTGGAGGCAGAAGGGGAGGTGATAGAAAGAGGACATGGTAACAGAAGTGGTGAGGGAGAAAAATCACATCCTTGTTGTAAAGTATCTGTATATAGTTTTTCATCTTCTTCAGGACATATTCCATAGCCAAATACCCCCGACGCTTTATGTAAGTCATCAGTCAAGATAACACATCAGACAGACACAGTCTTGAAGAAAGGATGGAAAACACTTCATACTATAGCCTTATCTACACCCCTCCCGGAATTCCTGTAGATGTAAGATATTACTTGCCAGGATCTGGTTTTGTTGACTTGTCTTGTTTAAGTAATACTGATAAGCCCTAGAAGGTTAGAATTGAGAGATCAGTGTTTCTTAACCCTAGTTACCTGTCAACACCACTCCGGGGAGCATTAAAAAATCTGGATGCCTGAGTTGTATCCTAAAGGGGTTAAATCAGGAAATCTGAAGGTGGGGCCAGGCACCAGCACTTTAAAATAATGCTTCTTGGATGATTTACTGACCTAGATCTTAGATCTTGCCTAAAAAAAAGCTTGATTTTACACACATAAGGAATCTGAAATCAGTGGTTTACCCAAGTAATTAATTCAAGACCCCAGGAGCCTCATATTCCCAATTACTATGCCTGTAGCAAAAGTTGAACAGTGAAGAAGGCTGATAGAAAAAAAATTGATTCATTTGAAATATGATGTTAGAGGAGAGCTCTGTGGATGCCCTGGACATCCAGAAAGACAAACAAGTGGGTCCCAGAGCAAATTAAGCCTGAAACATCACTAGAGGCAAAAAATGACAAAGCTAAAGCATCATGAGAAGGCAGGATGCTTTGGGAAAAGACAATAATGCTGGGGAAATATGAGGCAGCAGGAAAAGAGCAAGACCAAATATAATGTAGATTGACTCCATAAAAGAAGCCATAGGTATGAATGCGTAGGAGCTGAGTAAGGCTGTTAAGAGGACAGGCATTGTGGACATCAGTCATTCACCGGGTCTCCAAGAGATAGAGCTGACTCAATGGCATGTAATACACACCAAGGCCCAAGGAAGGAAGAACTGAGACAAGAATCCATGTGCTCTTATTCCTCCTCATCCAAAATTCTCTACTTAGGTGGTATGCAGAATTCTCTCCAATATTCCTCCACAAATCCTGCAAGGTAGCAGAGAACCATTTTGTTAGTTATTGAAGAAACAGGCACAGCATTGGATAACCACTGGCTCAAGATCACAAAGGAGAAACGTTTGGGGTAGCATTCTAGGGGAAGCTTCTACAGGGTATGGTCAGCACCAAATGGAAGTGGTAGTTAAGTAGTAAGATGCTCTATTTTATTTATACGATGACTTTCAGTACTCTGAAAGACCTATCAATGCATTGACAGTCATCATGATTACTAGTAGAGAACTTAACAAGTTGGCAAGGAAAAACTTATTATCACTCTTTTAAAAAAAACCTAGAATGGGAAAATATATTAGGATTATTTTAATAAGATATCTCTGTTGCTTTTTTAAAAAAAAATTATTTTCATCCAATTGTAGACAGAGAAAAGTTGCAAAAATGACACAAAGTTACTGTATACCTCTCACCCATCTTCCTAAGTTAACATAAGTATGGTATAATTATTAAACCCATACAACATTATTGGTATGATACTACTAACTAAACTATAGACTTTATTTAGATTTCACCAGTTTTTGTTAATGTCCTTTTTCTGTCCAAGGATCCAATCTGGAACCCACATTGCATTTAAATATTTTTTTCTGCTTCATCTTTTCCAATCAGTGGCAGTTCTTCAGCCTTCCTCTGTCTTTCATGACCTTGACATTTACTAGTTAATATTGTAGATTGTTCCTCTATTTGGGTTCATCTGATATTTTTTCATGATTAGATTGAGTTTGTGCATTTTTGGTGAGAATATCACAGAAATGAGGCCGTATCTTTGTCAGTGCATCTTTTCTATTACTAGAAACCTTAACATTGAATACTTGGTTGTAGTAAAATCTCTGTATTTCTGGTGATCCAAATGAACAATCTAGAAAACTTGGCACAAGAGAAACACATACATAGAACCTTACGCTTTGGTGGAAAAAATTACTCTGTGGAATGATCTCAAGGGGGCTGAGATTGCTCTAGTCTCTCCCCATTCTACAACCAAATCCTTCTCCTGCATGGGCTCCTCCCTAAAATTCTACCATTACAACTTCATCCATTTAGCCAAGGCTTTGATTCCTATTAAAATGCAGATGTGGAGGGAGGAATACCATGCACTGTATTCAGTTTCTCTGGAAGCACCTTTGGAGATGAATTGGAAGAAAGGCAATATAGCATTTCTGCTTCCTTTTGACTATGGAGGCAGTGAGGTTCCTGAAAAGATCCTGAAAATATTTGCTACATAAGTGCCCAGGTGATCTCTCGGAAGCATGTGTCTGATCTCAGAACTTTATGCTGACACTTTCTGCTGGCTCTTCATTTTCCTCTGGATGAGCCTCTTTATGCTGTGTTGATTTGAGCTTCACCCATCTTTTCCACCATGGCTTTCTCCAACCCAGTGATCCAGCCCTTTTTCAGTTCCCAACCTCTGAATTGTTAATTGTCCTCTCACCTCTGAATTGTGACAAGTGCCTTTTTCTTTCCTTGACACATCCTTCCCCAATTCTCTTCACTGGTTTGCCTCTTACCGACCCATCAGGTCTTAACTTAGTTATCATGTGCCTCCAAAAGCCTTCCATGAACTTTCAAATCAGGCAAGTTGTCCTTCTCTGACCTCTAATAGTCCTTGGTACTTCCTCCTCATTACAGTTATCACCCTGGTTTGTAATTTTCTCTAAACTTAAAGGTGTCTCCCTCTAGACTAGGGTTAGCAAACTATAGCCCATGGGTCAAATCTGGCCCCCCTTCTGTGTTTTTAAATAAAGTTTTATTGAGTTATGCTCATTTTAAAAAATGTATTGTTTATGATCCTTTCATGCTATAAGGCAGAGTCAAGAAGTTATGAGAGAGGTAGTATGGCTTGCAAAGCATAAAATATATACTCTCTGGCCATGTACAAAAAAAGTTGGCCAACCTCTTTCTAGAATATGCATTAGCCTTGAGCCCCTATTCTAATGCATCATGATCAATAATTGCATTAATCTCCTCTGCTCTTGAATTTGTAACTATCAAATCTAGCTCATATCTTCATGAAATATTTGCCCAGATCTTCATGAAATATTTGTTGAACAAAGACAAATCTCACAATTTTGCTCTAGTCCTGACTTACCTACACATTATAACCAATTAGAGTGGCTAATATAAAAAGTTAAATTAAAAAAAATCTGCCATATTTTATATTTGTTTCTGAGGAAAAACTTACCCATGGAAGAGTGCCTACAGCTTATTCTTGTAGTTTATATTGCATATATCAACTGCAATAAGAAAGGGGATGGCTTCTAGTTTAGTTAAGCCCACAGACTTCATTAGGAAGGTGGTATTATATTCACATGATCTAACTGCAGGTTAGACCAATACTGGACCAGGTTCACTGCTATTAGTGGGATTTCTTCTGACTCAATAGCATATCCTGGCCTAGGCCAAATTTTAAAATATACACTGAGTGGCCAGATTATTATGATCTCTGAACGCATAATAATCTGGCCACTCCGTGTACTTCTCTTGAGTACCTTATTTATTTGATATCAAAGATACGTGCACCTGATCATTTCTCCCCTTTGCAGAGTGGACAGCTGCAATCCTACAGTCCTAGGGTGGAGTTGCCAGCACGGAAGTCAGGTTGCCAGGTAAAGCTCAGGGCAAATAGGTGGTTGATCTCCAGCAAAAGTCTAAAATACTTTTGGTACACATTTGAGATACAAATACATTGAGTGGTCAGATTATTATGCGTTCAGAGATCATAATTATCTGGCCATTCAGTGTAATTTGGATTACCAGAGAGTTTCCTGTTGAAAATGCCAAATCTAACCAGATTACGTACCATTCAATAAGGCCATGGAGGAATGAAGAAGATTCCCCATACAAGTGATTAGCCAAAATAAAAATGAACAAATTTAAGCTCTGGTTGAGTAGCTTAGTTGGTAGAGCATTGTCCCAATACACCAAGGTTATGGGTTTGATCCCCGGTCAGGGCACATACAAGGATGAACCAATGAAAGCATAAATGAATGAAACAAAAAATTGATGTACCTCTTTCTCTCTCTTTCTCTCTTTCTCTTTTTCTCTTTCTCTCTTTCCCTTCTCTAAAATCAATGAAAACATTTAAAAACAAAAAATAAATTTAAAGGGTGGGCAGAGAGAATCCTGTTTCTTCGCTCACTCTGACGTCTTGGAAATAGACTTCACATTCACTCTGGGAAGTCTTGCTTACACCTGCCTCTAGTGGAGGACTGTGGATTCCATTACCCTAAAATATATTTTAAAAAAATGTAGATTTCGTTTTTAGACTCTTGACTTCCTCTGGGAGAGGGCTTAACATCAAAGCAACTATGTCTACAAACATTTAAAACATCTTTTTTCTTCCTGCTTGCCTTCCCCCTACTGCTTTGCTTTTGGAAACACTAAACACACCCAGTTTTCCAGACTCCGATGGCCCAACAGCACTCCTTTTCCTTAGCAAGGACCACATTACTGCCGTGATTTATGGCTGGTGAATAATTAGGAGCCTGTTGCTATGGTCTGGGGTTGAGATCAAAAGAACCATGTGTCAAAGTGAAGGGAGGGGTGGCTGGAGCAGAGGCAAGGGTGGTGGTGTTTGTTTGTAATCCTAACCAGAGGGAAGCAGGGCCACAGCTTAATTGGGAAAAGGCGCGGTGTCTGAAGAAAGCAGAGCCTGTTCTATGAAAAGAATCCCTGTGTTTTGCAAATCAACAATATTTAGTGATAGGTGAACCCCTAGGGGGCCTGGAGGCTGGACGGTTTGAATTAGTACTCAAAGGTTTGGAGCAAAATGTGAAATATATAAATATTGAGTATAAAAAAATTGTCCAAATGGGCTCGCTTATGAGATTTCTGGTATTTCCTTCTTCTGGTCAAGAGGAAATGCCAAGGAAAGGGCTGCAGTATTTCAGTTCTGTATCTGTCATCCAATTTCCCAATGAATATCGATTCTCTGGTTTCCCTTTGTCGTTCCCCCTTCCTGCCCTTGGAGAAGGGGGCCCTGGGAGCAGAGGGATGGACGCGGGGGTGGGGGGAGGGCTCCGAGGGCTCTGAGGTTTCATCTGCTGTATATTAATGACTCTGTAAATCACACGGGAGCAATGGGAGACGCCCTGGACAGCGTGTCGGGAGGCCAGTTCCAGTCGTGGCCGTGGCTTCTAACAAGCTGTGTGGCCTTGGGCAAATCTGGATGTTTGGATCTCAGTTTCCTTCTCTGTCCAATGAGATGGACTGACTTGAATGAAATGTTAAGCTTCCTCTCATCTCCCAATGTTATGTCAGATATCTCTCCCTAAGCCCTTGACATTGTAGTAGACACTCCAGGTCTGAGCACAGGTCCCATTGGAGGTTGACTTTCTTCTTAGCTGGGAATGTTGAGCCAGGGTGTGACTAGAAGGCATCTGTAAATGAAGTATTCAGTTCTGCAAAAGGAGCATTTGGATTCAGACACATTCTGTGTGTGTGCAGATTGCAGGAACTGAGCTAAAAGGACCTTCCTTGTCAGCATCCACAAAGTGAGCTTAAGGCAACTGGAGACCTCACTCACCCTGTAAAACCACAAGTATCCAGAGGAAGATCCTGGGAATGAGGCTGCACAAAGTGAAAGCCCTTGCATGATGCGTGTGAGACACCCACAGTGCCGCAGAGCGGCCGGCTGCAATCCTACAGTCCTAGGGTGGAGTTGCCAGCACGCAAGTCAGGTTGCCAGGTAGAGTCACAGATGGCACTTGAGAAGCTGGGACCCTTTAGAAGTTGTGTGTGTGTGTGCGTGTGTGTGTGTGTGTGTGTGTGTGTGTGTGTGTGTGTGTTCTGTGACTGAGCCCTGTGGCTCTGGCTGCTGGGGCCTCAGCTCTTCCCACATGACCCTTTTTCATGCTGCCACCTAGTGTGGGCTCAGGGACTTCAACATAAAGAAATGAAAGCACAGTTGGTTCCCAAGGCTCACAGGAAGAGGCACGTTCATGTTAAATGATGTGGCCACGTGGCCTCCTTTCTCCTCATGATAACCCTGCTTCTAGTTATGGACATGTTTGGTTCTCTAACTATGCTTTTTTTACCATTAATGACAGCATCCTGAATTCCACACAAAGGATCCAGCTTTGTGGCACTAGTCCTTAATATCCTTGCATTTTCCCTCTGAAAAGCAAAAAGTTGAATTCAAAAATAATTTTTAAAAAATCTGGTGGAAACCCAGTGGAAGATTAAACAGACCATCATTTGCTATACTGATCAACAGGCAGATGTGTGAACCTTGAAAAGTTTACTTTACAAATTATTCAAGGGAATTTTATTCAGTGAAAAGGTGGGTATCTCAGGACTGACACGATACCACGAAAATGTACCCCTGCATATCTCTTCAGAACACGAGCTTACAATGGAAACGTATTCTTGATAAGGCATGAACGGGTGGAATTATACTAATCAAGGAAAACCTTACAGGGTGAGCAATTGAGTAACCTCTTTCTGAGTAAAAGAGCCTATTTGGAAGTTCTAAATGGCACCATAAATGTAGTCAGGCATATATTTCCATACTGATGCTGGATAATAAACACAGTTGGAGTCAGAAGTACCTTGAGGGATGCCCTGCTGTGCTTATTATCCTGTACTTCCCTCCTCATCACTCCAGCCTACACTTTAATACTCATGGCTTTGTTTACCTAGCACTTGGCAAGTCCAACCCATTTGGTTCTGTTACCTCTCTGGGAGAGGCAGCCACAATCATGGAACTGTTGTCATTTTTCTCCTCAGCACCGACTTGAGTTCTTTTGTCTTGAGATCTTTTGTGATAGTCTAAGTTCATCTTTTGAAAATTGAGGTATTGCTTTAAAACTTTAAAAAACACTTTAATAGAATCACATAGATGCAGGGCTGAAATAAGCTTAAATTTCCATCCATGAACTACCCTAAAATACTAAAAATACTTACGTTTCTAGAAGTCCTCTCATGGCCCATTTGACGGGCTTTATAAGGAGCAAATGCTATATAGTTCTAACACTTTGAAATAATAAATGTATATTACTAAAATACTACTAACATGTGTATGTAAAACTGCGCTCTGCCTCTATTTACCCATTTTAAAAACAGGGATAATGATGCCCATTCATGGAATTGTAACAGTTAAGTGAAATGATGGCTAGAACAATGTCTTGCATGTTAATGTATATTTAGGTTTTTCCAAAGATCAATTTCCTCAAAAGCATCCAGTACTAAAAAAAATTATAGTTTCCTCTGCCATCTCTACTTCTTTATATATGCAGGGTTTTTGTTTTGTAATGGAAATGCTCAAGGACTCTAGCTTAGCTTACCTTATTTGGCAAATCTTATTGTTGGACATCTATCTCCCTTACTTATAATTGTGCATGCTTTTAAACATTTTGTGTATTTTACCAAACTGCCTTTCAAAAAAGTCTCAAGCCATTTATATTTTCTCTTTTAATTGCGATATATTTAAGATGTATAAGTAGATCATTTGCTATATGTAATCACTATAATCAAGCTAATGAACATATCCATTACCTCACAGTTACCTTTGCTTTTTTTTTTTTTTTTTTTTTTTTTTGGTGAGAACACTTAGGATCTACCCTCTTAACAAATTTAAAATGTACAAATTTAAAATTGCTACCTGCATTTACCATGCTATATTAATGTTAGGTCTCCAGAATTTATTCATCTTGGGTAATGAAGCTTTGTAACCCTTGACCAACATCTTCCCGTTCCCTCTCCTCCTTCCCCAGCCCCTAGTAACCACCATTCTACTCTCTGCTTCTCTGAGTTTGAGTAATTTATATTCCACATATGAGTGTGATTGCCCTGACTTTAATCCTCTGAGAAAATGGGAGAGTTGGGAGACAGAAGCAGCTGTACAACCCTCTGTGAACAGTGACCAAATGTTCAACCTGACGCCTGTATAGGAAATGGGCTCAATCCAAATCTCAGCCTTTCCGGAAGAGAACTAAAAGTTTGGGAACACCCAAATGTGTGAGTAGGGGAGAGGAGAAGACGAAGGGACAAAGATCATAGGATGGGCACTATGGCCAGGTCCATGTCCCAGTCTCAAAGGTCTTATCATTACCCACACGGGAGAGATGGCTGCACTGATTCATGACATGGAGTGGGTTACATATCTCTAAACCCCCACACAGAATGTCTTTGATGTATCGTGTGGTGGAGGGTGTTTCCCTCTGCACCACTGAGGAGCTGTATGCAGGCAGATTCCCGGTGGCAGACTATATGTCAGAGAAATGGAAACAAACGTAAGAACAATCTCCACAATCATGAACCTGGGGAATAAAGAAGACTGAATCCTATGGTCAAGTGCATGGACTCTGGAGTTTGAGCCCCAGCTTTACCCCTCCTAGTTGTATGACTGTGTACAAATGAAACATAGTCGGCCTCTATTTGCTCATTTTAAAAACAGGGATAATAATACCTACACATGCAATTGCAACAATTAAATGAGTTAATAGGTGTAAAGTGTATAGAATAATGTCTTGCATGTAATTATTGGTCAATACATGTTAGCAGTTATTATGTCATTACTGAAATTATGGTAAAATGGGGTCTGGATACTCTTAAGATAATGAAAACAGAAGACTCAGAGCTCAGTTTTGACTGTATTAATTCAGAGGTTGTCAGGTCATCTAAATTACATACTGAGCAGTTCTACTTGGGACAAAATTGGTGGGAGCCTGTTCAAACTTAAAATCTGGGCATCTTGTTAAAAAATTATTAAGAATTTCAAGATGATGACAGCCGTACATTAACCAGAATGTGGGGCCCTTGAAAGCAGGTGGCCCTGTGTGACTGCACAGGTCACTCCCCCATGAGGCTGGTCCTGCAGAGGCCACATGATACATGGTGGCTAGACCCACAGAGCTTGCCTGCTAGCCCTCAGCTCCTATGTGATCTTTTCCCTTCCACTCAATTTCTGTTGGTGTACCCTTTCTTGGTAGTGTTCTTGGTGCTCAAGTTCATGCTTTAAAACACATGCTTCCTAGTAATCATCTAAGAGCATTCGAACCCTCTGTCTCTGTTTCCCCACATTTCCTGCACTCTTGAATTCACTCTGGCTCTTACTGCCTACACCCCACCCCACTCAGCCACCACTAGCACCTGCTCTGAAACTTTTTGGGTGGGGTACCAGTGGCTTCTTCATTTTCTCTTTATGGTACCAGTCCCTCTTAAACTGTATTTATCACTTACAGTTTGACATCAATGACATTATCCTAAAACTCTCCTACCTGACTTCAGTAATGTCATGCAGGGTTCCTT
Source organism: Plecotus auritus (assembly GCF_963455305.1). NCBI lineage: Eukaryota > Metazoa > Chordata > Mammalia > Chiroptera > Vespertilionidae > Plecotus > Plecotus auritus. The sequence goes on from NC_137782.1 coordinate 57,969,432, forward strand.
GTGTCTCTCCTCCCCTTTACTGATTTTCTGACTTCTTATGTGTCTTCTGCCTATTTTTCAACATTTGATGATCCCTGTGCATTTCTCTGTGATGTCTGGTCCTGTTCTCATTCTTTCTCTGCACATACTCCTTGACAATCGATCTCATTCACTCTGATGGCTTCAACCACCACCACCCCCCCCCCCAAAAAAAAGCAAACTCTCAAATAAATATGTTCACCCTCCTCTCTGCTGATTCAGATCTATATTTTAATACATATTTAGATGGCTTTGACTGGATATTCATAAGGGACCACATCCTCAGCACATCTAAAACTAACGTGTTTTCCTCATGCCTCTTTCTTGTATTATCTACTTTTACTCTGGTATGACTTAGTAATTCCAGTTAGAAACTATGGTGATCCTTAGCCTCTCTGCTTCACCACCACCCAGCACCCTATGCTTCTCCAACTTCAATTGGTCTTATAATCTAAATATATCTTGACTCTCTCCTCTACTTTCAATTTTCATGACTGGTTTGGGGCCATCACCAAATGAGTCTAATAGTCTATATCTATACTATTCTAACTTCTTACTGGACTCAGTCTCTAGGTTTCCTCCTTCCAGTTATGTTCCATACATATCCAAAAAATCTTTTCTACAATGTGTAAAATTATGTAAGATACACCCCTGCTTAGGGAGCCCTATTATCATCTAAATAAAGTTAAAATTTCTTTGGAAAGCACAATGATCTACATTTTCTATTTTATTCCAATTTACCTGAGATTAGTCTTAGCTTCCAGTCTTCCTAGCCACAGACCTTATCTCAAGCAACTCTAAACTGTTGGTCTTTTCTTGACTGGCTCATCACTATGTCCTTGCCCATACTGTTCCTTGTGTCCAGAAATGCCTTTCCCTATGTCCTCTACCAGTAAATTCCTAGTTGTCTTTCAAGATGCAGCTTATCTGAAATTTCTTCTAGGAAATATTTTTTATCCTCTGTGTACCAATAGCACTTTACACACACTTCTATTGATGACAATTATTTATTTGCCTTCTCCACAATTAGCTGTGAATTTTTAAAAGTTGGGTAGCATGCGCTATTCTTCATATACTCAGCACCTATCATAGTCATCCTTAGATCAGAGTAGGAACTAAAACAATGCTTCATGAATGACTATCCTACATATAAAGTAAAGGGTTTACTAAGGCTCTTAACTCACGACATTGAGGGTGCTTCTTTGTTTTTCTATTTATGTATAATAGAATTTGGACCAAGGAGAAGAAAAGCCAAACTTTATAACAAGCAAACTTTTCATACAGCCCCTGGAAGTGCTTCAACACGGAATAGTTACCTCCATAAAGGAGAAATCTGCATTGGGATTGAATACTCTCTTAAATTTCTTACACATAAACCAGTGTAGTAACTCCTTTGGTGGATAAGATACAGCAAAAATATCTCACAAACAATAGAGCCTATGATATGACTTCAGCACTAGGAGCCCCTACTCCTCATATCTCACTTACTCCTTTGCCCCCACTCAGAGTTTTAAAAATAAATCTTATGTCTACTACCAAGTAGTTATTATACTTCTTCTTTTAAGAACTTCTGTAGGAGAAAGCCAAAAGTACCAGACATTTTTTATCTATCATCATTGAATTCATGTGTCAGACTGGTCACAGTGGCCAAAGTTACAGAAGCAATCCTCATGTAGATCAGTTCTCTTCCCAAAGAGAATTGTTATTTCCTGCATTCTAAGACAGCATGTCTTTCCCTCACCAGGTGAGAAAAAGAAGGTATCTTTGAAGAACATCTCCATTTATTGGAAATACATCTCCTGCTCTATGGTGAGTTAGTAACACTTGTGTATGTCTATGTATTTTCTCTAATATTTGTGAAATTTAATGTGTCTCCAGCACCAGAGCTCATTTCATAAGGACCAAATTCAGCATATTTGGGGGAAAAGTAAGTTGTTTCTTATACACTTATCTTTGACATCAAGACAGTCAGATAAGGCTAATGATATAAACTGCAATAGCAAATTACTTTTCATACTATATTTGTATTCTTCTGCATTGTTTCAGGCAAATTTTGGTTGCCTTCTTTTATCAAATTTAAAGCTACGATGAGTCATTCTTTACTAACAATTATGTATGATAGTAAAAGTATTCATATTTCCTAGTGAAGAACACAGGCCAGCTCCCAAGCTTAAGGTTTTTTCATCTGTCATTTAGGAACAAGTTTTTTTTCATAGATTTATGTACAACTTACATTCTCTAAAGTTCTGTAAAAGAAGTACATATAACAAATTTTTGAGGCAACAGAGTAATTCTTTAACTCTGAGAATATAGGCAAAACCATCCTTAGAAAGTTTAATGGAGCAGGTCCCAAGAATTTAATAAGATGGAGCCTTTATTTAGCAACAACATGCTTTCCTGTGAGCACAGAGCTCACTCATATTATATGAAAAACATGTTAAAACTGTGTTTGCTTAGAAATAGAAATGCTTTCAATAGGCCACGTTTGGGGATCAGTAAGAGAATTCATGGAGGAGAATTGTTCACAACAGAAAATAAAAGTAATTTACATAGCACTGTAAACACTGGAGGCTCTAGGCAGTTGTATATTTATAACACAACAAACAAAGGACCTAGTCTCTGACCCTGAACAATTTTCAATTTATCACTACAAATGCCCTAAGAACTCCGAACAATGCAGCACAGACTAAGGGTGCATTAACTACCAGGCATTGTCATTGAAATCCTTCTCCAGTGCCAACTTTCCAAGAAGGCTTTAAAAGTCTTAAAGGGAAGAATGTTGGCTGATATTAAATTGGCAAATGATTCTAGGTCAAAAGAAAAGATTGTATGAACAAACAAAACATGACCCTAGAATGAACAGAAAGGCAAGAAGGACTGGGATAAAAATACGAAGAAGAGTTGGAGACATTAATGAGGTGACAGATGTTGGTCAGATTGAGATGTCAAAAGTCCAGGGAAAAATAAGAGAAACCTCTTTTCAGCATATATTGCATCAGAAAGACAGTAAACATCAATTTAAATGTGTAGAATGGGGCTGGCAAACTTTTTCTGCAAAGGACCAGATGGTAAATATTTTTGGCTTTGCAGGCCATATAGTCTCTATCACAACCATTCAACTCAGCTAAAGTTGCAGGAGAGCAGGCATAGACAATCCAGAGTGTGGCTCTGTTCCAATAAAACTTTATTGACTTAAACAGGAAGTAGACTGATTTGGCCCAAAGGTAGAAGAATAAGGGAGGAAATAATCAAGCCAAATTGATTCACCTCTGCTCTGGCATCCTTGGCCTTGGCAAGATAGCTCTGCAGTTACCAGTGAAATCAGAGCCTTATGCAGGATTCCTGGCAGTTAAGTGAATGATAGCAATGGCCTTGTTCAGGTGACCTAAAATTGTGCAGCAGGCAAATTGCCCACTTTCTTCTTATTTGTGCTTCTCCTTTTGTGGGTTCCTCTCATCATGTAAATGCATCTTCTGGAAAACTACATCTGCTCCCCACCATTGCTGGGCTAGGTAGGGCACATTTGATTCTCTATTTTTGACTACCATAGAAATTAATTTGAACAAAATTGGCAATGACTTCCTAAACATAATAGCAATAAAAATCTAGCAATAATAGGACCATGGACACAAACATTTATTCCAATTAACACTAGGGTTGTCATTATAAAAATTTATGAATCTTTTCATTTCATAACTGGAGATTTAGGGGTCAGGGGGCTTAATCACGAAAATCATGCACATTGAAAGGAAATTAATTACAAGAAAAATTTGTGCAGTAATTATGTTACTGCAAAAAATGACATGTCAAATAGCATATATAATATAGTATTATAAAATTAAAATACAAAATATTTTGACATTGCTATTTGCCCTTTATAATAGAAGTGTCAGAGATGAAAGAAAATTAGTAAAATGTATATGAAAGTAATATATAAATTGATTAATAAATAAACAATAACAACATGATATAACAACAACAAAGACATAATATAAAAACATGATATAAAAACAACATTGATAAAAACAATGACTGATAAATTGATTAAACTTATTCTAATATCTCCATGTATACCACATTAAGAGTAAGCACACTTGAAAACAGTACAGTACAGATTACTGGAATCATAAGCCAGCCAAAGGAACGACACTCCACTTTTTTCACTTTTATTTATTTATTTTTTTATTATCCCTTTTTTCTTTTTTTTTCTTCTTTTCCTCTTTGTTTTCCTGTTTTTGTTTGTTGCTTTTTTTCTATTTCTTTTTGCATTATTTTTCCATCACTGTTTTTTATTTACTATTTTTAATTTTTATACCATTTTTGAAATCAATTTTTTTGTAAATTTATTATTTTTTCTTCTCATTCTCTTTCTTCTCATCCACTTATTCCCTTTCTACTTCCTCAATACTAAATTGAGGTCCTCCCCATATTCATCCAATTCTTAATTTTATTTTCACTATACAAGCTTAGCCTCTACAGATTCTGCCCCAATCCTCTCTTCTGGGTGTGTGGTGTTTGTTTGTAGTTTTTTTTTTTTTTTTTTGGTTTATGTATTGGTTCTGTGGTGTCTTACATATATATATATACATATATATATATATATATATATATATATATATATATATATATATTCTCCATTTTATTCCTTTGTTTTTTATCCCTTATCTTTTTCTCTCTCTTTGATAGCATTTGTGCTCTCTTTTCTCTGCCCTATCTCTCTTTTCTCAGGTGGTCACTTACACTGGGGTTATTGGTGTTGTGAGTACATTTGTGCTTAGTTCCCTTGGTATTATGTCTTGTTGAGGTGAATTTTATCCAGTCTGGCCAAGGGGCTTGAGAGCAAGCCACATAACCAGACACCTGGAGAGGAAACTCTATCCACGAATGGGTCAATAACACCCCAGACCCAACTATAGAGGCAGGAAGAATGTGGCAGTGAGAGAAAGAGCATGCATGAGTGAGGGACTAAAAGAGGACCATGTGGTCAGGTGGTGTGTGTGTATGTGTGAGAGTGAGTGAGGCACAGTTAGATCCCACAGGACCTTCAGGGGCAGGCTAATCAGGCTCGCCTAACTAGGCAGCTTCTGCTACCATTGCAAACAGAACCGGGAGGCCAGCTTGTCCTTAGAGGTCTAGCATTTTTGAAGGGGAGAGCTGCTGTAACTGGGATCCCAGCCCCAACTCCACCCAGAGTGCCCTCAGGAAACACCTGGGACTCTACAGCCACCCCTGCCGGGGACATGTTACCTAGGCTGTGACCCCACGGTCAACGAGGCTCCAGCCACCCTGGGCACAGGCTCCTATGGGTTCGGAAGCAGGTTCCCCTCTGACCGGCCCAACGCTTTAGCCCAGGGCACTGCAAGCACGTGAACAGCAGACACATGAGTAGCCCGCCCCTGTCCAAGGAGCAGCAGCCCCGTGAGCAACCTGCCACAAGCCTAAGAGCAGCAGCTTCACGTGGCCTGCCCCTGTCCAAGGAGCAGCAGCTGTGTGAGCAGCCAGTTCCCCCGTCTGGGGAGCAGCAACCATGTGAGCAGCTCACCCCATCTGAGGAGCAGCAGCTGCTTGAGCAGCCCACCCACTACTGAGGAGCGGCAGCCCCACACAGCCGGCCCCCCTCTGAGGAGCAGCAGCTGCGCGCAGCCCACACCCTGCACCTGTCCGAAGAGCAGCAGCTGTGCCTCACAAGCAGCCAGACACCTTCCAAGGAGCAGCAGCTGTGTGAGTAGACCATCCCTTTCCGAGGAGCAGCAGTTGTGTGAGCTGCCTGCCCCCTTCTGAGGAGCAGCACCTGTGTGAGCAGCCCACCCCCTTCTGAGGAGCAGCAGCCACACAAGCAGCCTCCCCACATCTGAGGAGCAGCAGCCACATAAGCAGACTGCCCACGTCCAAGGAGCAGCAGCCCTGTGCAGTTCGCACTGGTCCGAGGAGCAGCACTCACAAACAGCCTGCACCTGTCCAACGAGAAGGAGCCAGGTGAGCGGCCTGTCCCTGTCTGAGGAGCATCAACAGCACAAGCAGCTCACTCCCACGCAAGGAGCAGCAGCTGCATGAGCAGACTGCCCCCCGTCTGAGGAGAAGCAGCTGCACGAGCAACCCGTGCCTGTACAAGGAGCAGCAGCCCTGCAAGCAACCTGCCCCTGTCCAAGGAGCAGCAGCATCACGAGTAGCTCATCCCATCTGAGGAACAGCAGCAGCATGCAGCCAGCCCCCATCTAAAGACCAGCAGCCACATGAGCAGCTGGCCCCCGTCCAAGGAGCAGCGGACACGAGCAACCCATCCTCATCCAAGGAGCAACAACCTCATAATCAGCCCACCCCCGTCCAAGGAACAGCAGCTATACGAGCAGCCTCCCCCACCAGCCAGAGGAGGCACCACTGCTGCAATCAGCAGCCACCAGAGGAGCCACTGCCAACTGAGAAGCAGCTGCTACTGTAACTGCCTGAGGAGCAACTGCAGCCAGAGAAGCCACTGCCATCCAAGGAGCAGGCCCTGCACAGCTCGACATCTAGATCAGTCGGTGAGACCAAAAATGGGTAGACAAAGATACCCCCAAAGGAAAGAAAAGGAGGAATCGCCAGAAAAGCAGCTAAGTGAAACAGAGACATGCAATAAATCATAAAAAAGAATTCAGAATAAGGGTCATAGAGTTCATAAACCGGATGGAAGAAAAAATCAACACCTTATGTAAGAATCAAGAAAAAATGGATGAAAAAAATCAACAACTTATGTAAGAATCAAGAAGAAATGAAGAGTGAATAGCTGCAATAAAAAACACCATGGAAAGTTTCAACAGTAGACAAGGAGAAGTGGAGGACCGAATTAGTGAACTAGAAGACAGGGAAGCAAAACACAGCCAAACTGAATTGCAACTGGAGAAAAAAATTAAAAGACAGGAGGAGAGCCTAAGGGAGCTATGGGACAACATGAAACGAAGCAACATACGAAAAATAGGGGTGCCAGAACAACAGGAGGAGGAACAAGGGTTAGAAGAACTATTTGAAGAAATAATGTCAGAAAACTTCCCTGATGTGGCAAAGAAAAAAGTCACACAAGCACAGAGAGTCCCAAAGAGGATGAACCCGAAAAGACCCACACCAAGACACATCATAATTATGATGGCAAATATTCAGGAAAAAGAGAGAATCTTAAAGGCTGCAAGAGAGAGACAGAAAGTTACATACAAGGGAGCTCCCATTAGATTATCAAATGATTTCTCAACAGAAACACATCAGGCCAGAAAAGAATGGAAGGAAATTTACAAAGTGATGCAAACCAAGGGACTGAATCCAAGAATACTCTATCCAGCAAGGTTATCATTCAAAATTGAAGGGGAAATAAGGAGCTTCACAGACAAAAAAACAAACAAACAAACAAAAAAACAACTAAGGGAGTTTATCACTACCAAGCCAGCAATGCAAGAAATGCTAAAGGGATTGGTGTAAAAAGAAGAAATTAAAAGGTAAGAAGGAACACAGACACAAAAAAATAAAAATGGCTACAAATAAGTACCTTTCAATAATAACTTTAAACATAAATGGACTAAATACTCCAATCAAAAGACATCAAGTGGCTGAATGGATAAAAAAAAACATGATCCATATATATGCTGTCTACAAGAGACCAACCTCAGAAAAAGGGACTCAGACAGACTGAAAGTGAAGGGATGGAAAAATATCTTTCAGGAAAATGGAAATGAAAAAAAAAAGCTGGGGTAGCAGTACTTATTTCTGACAAAATAGACCTCAAAGTAAAGGCCATAATAAGAGATAAGGATGGCCACTTCATAATAATAAAGGGATCGATACAACAAGAGGATAGAACCCTGATAAACATATATGCACCCAATGCAGGAGCACCCAAATACATAAAAAAAACTCCTGGAAGATATCAAGGGAGAGATCGACAACAACACAATCATAGCATGGGACTTTAATATACCACCGACATCAATGGATAAATCCTCTGGACAAAAAAATCAGCAAAGAAACAGCAATTCTAAATGTCTCACTAGATCAGATGGACATAATTGACATCTTCAGAGCATTTCACCCCAAAGCCATGGAATATACGTTCTTCTCAAGTGCACATGAGACATTTTAAAAAATAGACCACATATTGGGTCACAAACAAAGTCTCCACAAATTCAAAAAGATTGAAATCATATCAAGCATTTTCTCAGACCACAATGGCATAATATTAGAAATAAACTGCAATAAAAACATTCCAAAAAATTCAAACACTTGGAAGCTGAATAGCATGCTATTAAACAATGATTGGGTTATCAATGAGATCAAAGAAGAAATTAAAAACATCCTGGAGACTAATGACAATAAAAACACAACAATGCAAATACTATGGGACACAATGAAAGCAGTCCTGAGAGGGAAGTTTATAGCTCTACAGGCCTACCTTAAAAAATAAGGAAAAAATGGTAATAAATCATCTAACTCAGCAACTCAAAGAATTAGAAAGAGAGCAACAAGAAAAGCCCACAGTGAGCAGAAGGAAGGAAATAATAAAGATCAGAGCAGAAATGAATGACATAGAGACCAAAAAAAAAAAAAAAAATACAAAAGATCAATGAAACCAAGAGCTGGTTCTTTGAAAGGATAAACTAGATTGATGAACCTCTAGCCAGGCTCACCAAGAAGCAAAGAGAGAGGACCAAAATAAACAAAATCAGAAATGAAAGAGGAGAAATAACAACAGACCCCACAGAAATACAAAGGATTATTAAAAAATACTATGAACAACTCTATTTTAACAAACTAGACAACCTGGAGGAAATGGACACATTCCTAGAAAAATAAAACGTTCTAAAAATTACTCAGGAAGATACTAAAAATCTCAATAGGCTGATAACTATGGAAGAAATTGAAGCTGTTATCAAAAAGCTTCCAGCAAACAAAAGCCCGGGGCCAGACGGCTTCACAGGGGAGTTTTACCAAACATTCAAGGAAGAACTAAAACCTATCCTCCTCAGACTATTCCAAAAAATTCAAGAGGAAGGAACACTTCCAAGCTCCTTCTATGAAGCCAGCATCACCCTAATACCAAAACCAGATAAAGACAACACAATGAAAGAGAATTACAGATCAATATCCCTCATGAACATAGATGCCAAAATCCTCAACAAAATTCTAGCAAATCGGATCCAGCACTACATCAGAAAGATCATACACCATGACCAAGTAGGATTTATCCCGGGGATGCAAGGATGGTACAATATCCGCAAGTCAATAAATGTGATACATCACAAACAAATTGAGAGATAAAAATCACATAGTTATATCAATTGATGCAGAAAAAGCATTTGACAAAATCCAACACTCTTTCTTGATAAAAACTCTCAGCAAGGTGGGAATAGAAGGATCATACCTCAACATAATAAAAGCCATATATGACAAACCCACAGCCAACATCATACTCAATGCTCAAAAACTAAAACCATTTCCCCTAAGAACAGGAACAAGACAGGGATGCCCACGCTCACCACTCCTGTTCAACATAGTACTAGAAGTATTAGCCATTGCAATCAGACAAGAAGAAGAAATAAATGGCATCCAAATTGGAAAAGAAGTAAAAGCTGTCCTTATTTGCAGATGACATGATACTGTACATAGAAAACCCCAAAGACTCCATCAAAAAAAATTATTGGACTTAATCAATGAATTTGGCAATGTAGCAGGATACAAAATTAATGCCAAGAAATCTATGGCATTTCTATACACCAATAATGAACTTACAGAAAGAAAGACTAAAAAAGCAATCCCATTTACCATCGCACCAAAAAAATTAAGATACCTAGGAATAAACTTAACTAAGGAGGTAAAAAACCTATACGTGGAAAACTACACGACACTGAAAAAAGATATAGAGGAAGACGTAAACAGATGGAAGAACATACCATGCTCATGGATTGGTAGAAACAACATCATCAAAATGTCCATACTGCCCAAAGCAATCTATAAATTCAATTCACTTCCCATTAAAATACCAATGGCATATTTCAAAGACCTAGAATGAACTTTCCAAAAATTCATCTGGAATAAAAAATGACCCTGAATAGCTGCAGCAATCCTGAGAAAGAAGAACAAAGTAGGTGGGATCTCAATACCAGATTTCAAGCTGTATTACAAAGCCACTGTTCTCAAAACTGCCTGGTATTAGCATGAGATTAGACATATAGATCAATGGAATAGAATAGAGAACCCAGATATCGACCCAAACCACTATGCCCAATTAATATTTGACAAAGGAGGCATGAACATACAATGGAGTCAAGACAGTCTCTTCAATAAATGGTGCTGGTAAAATTGGACAGATACATGCAAAAAAAATGAAACTAGACCACCAACTTACACCATACACAAAAATAAACTCAAAATGGATCAAGGACTTAAACATAAGATGGGAAACCATAAAAATACTAGAGGAATCCATTGGCAGAAAAATCTCTGACATATGCCAAAGCAATTTCTTCACTGATTTTGCTCTTAAGGCCATGGAAACTAAAGAGAAAATAAACAAATGGGACTACATCAAAATAAAAAGCTTTTGCACAGCAAAGGAAACCATCAATAAAACAACAAGAAAGCCTACTGCATGGGAGAACATATTTGCCAATGATATCAACGATAAGGGTTTAATCTCCAACATTTACAGGGAATTCATGCAGCTTAACAAAATGAAGATAAACAACACAATCAAAAAATGGGCAACTGATCTAAATAGACACTTTCGAAAGAAGACAGAAGGAAGGCCAAGAGACATGTGAAAACCTGCTCAAAGTCACTAATCATCAGAGAAATGCAAATCAAAACAACAATGCGGTACTATCTCACACCTGTCAGAATGGCTATCATCAACAAGTCAACAAATGACAAGTGCTGGCGAGGATGCGGAGAAAAAGGAACCCTCATGCACTGCTGGTGGGAATGCAGACTGGTGCAGCCACTGTGGAGAACAGTATGGAGTTTCCTTAAAAAACTAAAAATGGAACTCCCATTTGACCCAGTGATCCCACTTCTAGGAATATATCCCAAGAAACTAGAAACACCAGTCAGAAAGGATATATGCACCCCTATGTTCATAGCAGCACAATTCACCATAGCTAAGATTTGGAAACAGCCTAAGTGCCCATCAGCAGATGAGTGGATTAAAAAACTGTGGTACATTTACACAATGGAATACTACGCTGCGGTAAAAAAGAAGGAAGTCTTACCATTTGCAACAACATGGATGGAGATGGAGAGCATTACGCTAAGTGAAATAAGCCAGGCAGAGAAAAATAAATATCACACAATCTCACTCATTTGTGGAATATAATGAACAACATAAACTGATGAACAAAAATAGATCCAGAGACAGAGAAACATCAATCAGAACGTCAAATCTCAGGGAAGGTAGGGGAGGGTGGGGGTACAGGGAGAGATCAACCAAAGGACTTATATGCATGCATATTAGCCTAATCAATGGACACAGACAACAGGGGGGGTGGGGGCATGAATGGGAGGTGGGGCGTAATGGGGGAATAAGGACACATATGTAATACCTTAATCAATAAAGAAATTTTAAAAAAAAGAGTAAACACACTTTCAGAGTGCTTAACTAATTTTCCTTGTGATGAAGTATTTATAACCTTAACTTTAATGTCACATGCTCTTCAAACTCAAGAGAAAGCAACATATAACTGACCATGTCTGAAAATGGGTTCTGGTAGGAATATTCTGTTGATGACACCACTTTCTTTCAGCTTCAGAGGTATGTTGTAACAATAGTTGGTCTTCAGATACATTCTGGCATCGCATCCGATTGGCACCAGTGAGAGCTTTATATGTATCGTGTATGTGTGAGTCAATGTTTATTTTTAAATCGCCAGTGCATGTCATATGTACTGGCCGGTTGGTCAGTTGGATGGTTGGACAGATGGACGGTCGGTCACTTAGCCTTTTATATACTAGTATATAGATGACAGAGCATGGCTAGGCCCAGGTCAATAGATTTCTACATTAGAGCTCTTTTGTCCCAATTGATGCTACTTTATTTTTGTTGCTACTTTTCAAGGACATGAAAATAGTTTTAAATCAGTCCAAACAGATTAGTGATCCCATAAAATCTGGGACACAGTCTCCAATCTTTCTCTATTGTGAGAGAGAAATAGGATAGATTCAGTCTTACCTAACGTCAGGGACATGGACCACGCAATCTCTTCTTCCATTCAGATATTACACTATCTTCATGAAAAGTAGATTATACTCTGGCTGAGGAGTTTTCCACTTGTAATGACAGACATGCATCAATTCATGCACCTTCCCTCTCTCCCTTGTCATCAGCAAATACACTTATGCAGGTCAGGCTGGGAATGCAGGACATCACAGTGAAAGACAGCCCTCCCAGGTGGCCTCAACCTCTGTTTCACCAACTGCACTGGCTAGCCACAAACATGACCACACGTGTTTTTAGGATGAAAATCATTCTGCTCACAAGTGCTCAACACTGTAGGGCTGCTTTCACTAGACATCATTTTGCCAAACCCTTGTGCTGCTAGTATAGCTGATGAAATTGAAAGCATTTGAGTCAAATAAATTAGATTACCTCCCTTGGATTCAGATAAATCATTTCCCCAATTTTTGGTGTGTTTGTTTTGGCTGAGCTTGAATCCTAGAAAATCCCTTTTGGATAGCCATACTGAAGCAACAGGGAGTGAGCTAACAGGAGGAGATGTGAGAAAGATTGAAATAGAAAATACACAATCAACAAATGACTGTTTAGATTATGTTATGAATGCTTTAGAACTTGGGATCCTTCTGTAATTGGATTTATTACTTTAGCACAGGAAATCCATCCCAAAGAAAATAGAACTGAAAACTAATGACAGATTTGTGAGGAAGGAGAGATATGACCAGTGTTTCCTTTGTCCTTCACAGATTCAGTTAGGTCTCCATGAGGTGGACAGGCTCATTGGTACCTGTGAGGCCACGGCCTGCGTGGCCTGGGTTCAAAGGCCTGGAGAAAGGGCTGATGTGCAAATTAATACACAAGATAAGAATTATAAATTTGGAAATTATGGGGGAAGCCAGATGTGAACTTAATTCAAGTGACTAAGCTCCACTGAATCTCCATACCCATCTTCTTTTTATTTACTAGAATACACAATTGCCTTTTAGGAATGCAAACAGGCATATCAAAGGTAATGTTTAGTAAACAGCAAAAGATTATCAGGTTAGGGGGGTTGCCTTGGACCAGTCAGCAGCAGATAATAACATGCAGATATTCATCTTTCTGAATATCAAAGCCCTATTCAGCCTTCTGACCAGACTTCTTGCATTTGTATTATTACTGTTGATCTTTGCTTCCAGCAGGTACCTGTGCTTCTAACCTGGCCAAGTGTTCCCATTCAGCTTCCCTGTGGAGAGAGAAACTCCAGTCTGGCCCTGCCCACACAGTAGAAAGGCTACTTAGGGATTTGACCTGGGGGCCTCTGTGACTTACCTTTAGAATTTGTGATGTTGCAATCACTCACGTATTGCACATTAGCCAGCAAATACAGGTTCTTTTAAACCCTGCATTTTCATCACTGGACTCATCATAGCCTTATGCAGGTTTCCAGGTAGTTAAGTGAATGATACCAATGGTCTTGTTCAAGGCCAATTGCCTACTTTCTCCTTATTTGTGCTTCTCCTTTTGCTTCAACCTCCTGTTGCAGAATTTACCAGGCAACTGGAAAACACAAAACCGGTACTCAGAAGATTCAGGAAAAAAAAGAAACCTTTATTTAAAGCAGTGCTGCTGGCTCAGGGGATTCAAAGATCCAAAGCTTGAACACCTTATACAATGAGATATTCCTTATATATATATATATTCCTAAATTCTTTGTTTCCTAACTTCTGGGCTTTTGTGGTGGGCTTTTGCAGCCCTACCTAAGTAGTTAGAATGGGGAAGTAAGATTACAGCTAAAGGCCTGGCCTGGGTGGTGCCAGTGACCTCCCCTCTGGCTAAGCTGTTAAATTCTTGGTTTGTGGCCCTTGTAAACTGGGAGTATTTAGGAAAACAGGTTATTGCCTAAAGAAGGGGCAGTGACTTCACTGTAGGCTAACAAGAATGTGCATTAGGATACTGGTTACTGGCACAGATTCAGATTGCGAGGCCCCGTGCCCGCCCCTCCCCCACCCCCCAGGTTGCCCGCTATATTCCCCTTCACTCCATCCTGAACACTGTTTAAATGCATCTTCCCAGAGATCAGCTTTCTTTTCTCACTGCTGGGACAGTGCCTATTAAATGACCAGTTTTCTTTTTCTTTTCTACACGCATTTTTCTCTGATGCCTTCAACTATTTCACATTAAGTTATTAGTTTATATATGAAACTGTTTTCTGCACTGAAAGAAACCTCATTCATGCAAGTTGGGGCTGACTTATAAAAGAAGTACCTTGGGGTATGGAGGACGTTTGCCTTATCCCTCGAATCACGTCACTTTACGACTCTCTCATCAGTATGTAATCGCCTCCTGGAGCATGTGGCCAATACTAAGGCTTCTGTGGTCAGGAAACCATTTGGAGAACATATTGCCATATTGGCTTTTATGGGGTCCTTGTTTAAAGTAGGTAAGATATCATGTTCTTTAACTCTGAGAATATAGGCAAAACCATCCTTAGAAAGTTTAATGGAACAGGTCCCAAAAAGGAAATTAAAGCCAATAAGGTGTTCAGTGCTGTTGTGGAATAGCCCGATCTGGGTGCTTTCAACTCCTCTTCATGTTCCAAACCAAAAAGAAAACACAAAACAAAACATGGGCACAGAGCCATGCATAGCCGTGGCAAGAGTTAAGACTTTTTTTTCTAGAAAAAATAAAACTCTTGAAAATCCTTTTCCCTCAAGAAAAAAACATAGGCTAAAGAATTTAATAAGATGGAGCCTTTATTTAGCAACAACATGCTTTCCTGTGAGCACAGAGCTCACTCGGAAAGAAGCTAAGAATGGACTGACCCGCACGATTTTTTTCTGGCAAAGAACCAATCACATTTGGAGCCCTCGGCAGCTGGACACAGAGTGACAGCTGAAAACAAAAACATGTTACAGAGATCAGAGACATTGCTGAATGCTCTATTTTGAAGTTTGATCCAAAGACCCAATTTATGTCACGTTGATTTTATGGAAGAGAGAGGGTTTGTTCCAAAGGCTCTTTTAAGCCCTAACCTCTCCTTTTGCTCTTTTGGCCTTTCGGCCCCACAGGATTTTCAATATCCTTGGAAGATATTTGCCCTTCAGAAATGAGTCCCATGGTGCATGAGAAGGCACTGGGTACTGTTCAAAACCAGCTTCCTCCTCCCAGAACCATGGGTACAAGCAGCCAGTGCACCCACATTCTAATAAGAGAATCTCTTTCTCATTCTGCCTGAGAGCTGTTTGTCAGTTCTGGCTTCTTTTGAAATATCTATGGCTTGTCCAACATGAAAGCAAACAAGGGCAACACATATAAAGCTTCTCGTACTACCTAGATTTTTAAAAAGATACTACGTACATGGAAAAAAAATCAGACAATAAATTAAGAGGCAATTTGGAGTTAGGATCTTGGGTTTTGGAGAGTGACTACTGGGGTCTGAATAGCACCTGTGACTACAGACAATTCATTAATTCAAACCTCTGTTCCTCATCAATGGAAAAAAACCCCAGAAGTATAATTATCTCTACCTCACAGAGCTGTTATAAGGGTTCAATAAGTTTATAATGCCCTATATATCTGGAAGCACTTAATACATCGGAGGTAATAATACTAAATGTAAATTGGCCTGGTTCAAAGTATAAACACTCGGACAGAGACAGGTGGTGCAGTGGAGGAGGGACTCAGCTGGGGTGTGGTTCGTTCTCTTCCATAGCCCTGTCCAGAACCAGTGTGTGAATCTGCTGCCATCCCTAGGGAACTAATAGATTTCTGTTCCCATTTTGTAGTCCCATTTTGTTTTCACACATGTATACTTTCAAAGTCTTTTGAAACCACAAATGAATATTTTGGCGGAAGTAGGCCTGCACCCTATCCTCCTCATTCCCCACTTCCTCACAGTTGGGAGGCAGTGTTCCCCATTGTGTCTGTGGACCACTGGCCAACTTTCTGCTTCTGTGGTTGGCCTCCATCCCGCCCAGTTCAATCCAAGTCTTCAAATCACATTTTAAGAAAACACTTCACTTCATTGTCTTTACTGAACCTCCTGTTTTAATTCTAGGAATCAGTTTAAAAGGTACAACTGCTATACCATGACACATTCTCACATTTTCAAAATAACCCATAAAATTTAGTGGAATGCCCTAATTAGCATGACAGTTTATAGCCTCTAACAATCGACACCTTCCCTCCCTTGCTCATTACATTTCCTCTGTAGTTCCTGCTTTAAAATTTGTAGGCAAAAATTCCCTGGGATTTACATCCATTTCTAAGGCTGCTTGTTGAACATCTTTTCTTTGCTATGACTTTGAACCTGAAGAGCATTATTATTATTATTATTATTATTATTATTATTTTGTTAATCCTCACTTGAGGATCTTTTTTCCATTGATTTTTAGAGTAGAAGGGAGGGAGGGAAAAAAAACATTGATGTGAGAGAGACACATGATTTTTTTTTTTAAATATATTTTATTGATATTTTACAGAGAGGAAGGGAGAGGGATAGAGAGCCAGAAACATCGATGAGAGAGAAACATCGATCAGCTGCCTCCTGCACACTCCCCACTGGGGATGTGCCCGCAACCAAGGTACATGCCCTTGACCGCAATCGAACCCGGGACCCTTCAGTCCGCAGGCCGACGCTCTATCCACTGAGCCAAACCAGTTTCGGCGAGACACATGATTGATTGCTTCATGCACATGCCCCAACCAGGGCCTAGGATCCAGCTTGCAACCGAGGTATGAACTCTCAACCGAAATTGAAACCCATGACCCTTCAATCTCCAGGCCAATGCTCTAACCACTTAGCAAACCAGCTAGGGCAAGAACATATTATTTTACGAGAGGCCCGTTGCATGAAGATTCATGCAATAGGCCTTCCTTCCCCTGGCTGCTGGCACTGGTTTTCCTCTGGCACCTGGGACCTGGGCCACAGCGGAGCCAAGCCTTCAGCCTTCAGGCTTGCCTACGGCCACAGCGGAGCCTTCAGTCTTTAGTCTTCAGTCTTCAATCTTCACTCTGTGCCTGCGTATGCAAATTAACCTGCCATTTTGTTGGGTTAATTTGCATACTCCTGATTGGCTGGTGGGCATCGTGGAGGTACAGTCAATTTGCATCTTTCTCTTTTATTAGTGTAGATATCTACTATAGAAGACACAGGCTCTACTCTCAACAATTCCACTAGACAACATGAAGGCTCCATTCCACCTATGTGATCTCCCGAGTAATGACTGTATTTGATAATTTGACTAAGAGAAACTGGAGTGTTCATTATCAATTGGTTCATCGTATTATATAGGTTAATCACCAAGGTTCTCATTCATTTACTTCTCTTCTGGAACCTCTAATTTTCCAAAATGTGCAATCTAACCATTCAGATTTAGTTTTCACTATTTTTCCTAACTGGTGCTTATAGAGAATCACCTGATTATGAAGAAATCAGTATTCTTTGATTTCTACATCCCACAGCTAAAATCTGCATCCCTTTGATTCTGTGGCAAGTTTTCAAGTTGTAATATCTTTGTTTCCACCAGGTTTCATATGTGAAAGGCTGGGACATGTATTTGGCCTCAGTGAGATTCCTAGTTCAGGGATGTAGTAGTAAACCTGATTTTTAAATAAGCCATGGCCATGCACATATTTTTCACACATATATTTTTGTTAATATTAAGCAGTTATTTGCAAAACAAGCTGGTATAATTTCTTGGTAGGATTGTTGTACAGGATTCTATCAGCTGTTACAAGAAAAGAACTGAGCTGCAAAAGGGATTCAAGTTGTATCTTATTACTCTTTGTTAGGGAGGGTATTGAATTTAGTTAGAAATCAGTCAACTTGTTTAGAAATTATGCCGCAGACAGACGAATGCAAAATGCCAGATGGTGGAGTTGAGTAGAGACCTCATTTGAGTCAATGAAAAGTCCACTCTGACTTAGTATTCTTGTCCTATTAAATGTTATTTACTTTTATTTTTTTCTCCACTTAACTGAGTTTTGCTGTTTCATGAAACATAAAAATTCATAATACACTTTAACCCTAATCTTATTTGAAAGTTTATTTTATATAGATCTATTCTCGATTCTTGCAGCCTCTATAAAAAACAAATTATTCTTGGTTGACGAATTTCTCTGGTATCACTTGTCCTAAGATATAATGAAGACATATATTGGACCCCTTGTCATTTAAATTAATTTAACTTTTTACTTGTATAATGTCTTATAAGAAACTGATTATACCTTAAAAAGGTTCCTAGATTGTGTCTCTTCCTTCCAAGACCACAGAGATGCTCATGGTGATTGTATTAAGCTAAATAATACTTCATTATTCTGCCATTATAGAAATCACAAGGCAGAGATAGTAACACATCAATTATCCGGCTTTGTCAGTAAACCAAGTATTCCTTGTAAGTGATTTTGGCAAGAAACAAAGTATATTATATTGTGAGTTAAAAGCATGAGTATCAGTCATTTGGCATAAAAATCTACTTTTAAAAATCACTGTAAACTTCCAGGCTAGTCTGGCAGGAGGCTCCCACTTAAGAAATCCCATTCTCAGGCTGGTGAGAGAAAACCAGGTGGTTCAGGAAAGGAGAAAAGAGTTGCTCTGAGACTGACTGGCCTGTGCCTCCTTCTGCCCCGTGTGCTCCGGATTGGGTCACACTCTTTCTTTGCAGCCTCCTTTGTGATTCACCTGTGTCCAGGTGGTCCAGCTCAGTTCTTTGGGTGACCGGGGTCTCTTGCCTTTGAATGAGAGCTTTCCTTGAATCATGATTTCCTCTCTCCCAGATTGGTACTGAACACACTCGGTTGAACCTTGACAACTTGGCTAAGGAAATTCTGTCATGAATTACCTTCTGGGAATTCTGGTTCTAAAGACTCATGGGTGAATAATTGTCATCCTCAACTGTATATATACATTCATATACATGAGTGTGTATATATTTTTTCCCCAGAAAATAAAAACTATGTACTAAAAACAATACAGCTGCCATTATTATTGAACTAGAGGCCCGGTGCACAAAATTTGTGCACTTGTGGGGAGGGGTCCCTCAGCCCAGTCTGCATCCTCTTGCAGGCTGGGAGCCCTCGGGGGATGTCCCCATGGGGAGCAGGCCTAAGTCATCAGTTGGACATCCTTAGCCCTGCTGCAGAGGCGGGAGAGGCTCCTGCCAGCACTGCTGTGCTCACCAGCCCTGAGCCTGGCTTCTAGCTGAGTGGCGCTCTCCCTGTGGGAGTGCACTGACCACCAGGGGGCAACTCCTGTGTTGAGCGTCTGCCCCCTGGTGGTCAGTGTGCATCATAGCAACCAGTTGTTCCACTGTCAGGTGGAAACTGGCTCTTCGACATCCCCTGAGGGGTCCCGGATTGCAAGAGGGAGCAGGCCAGGCTGAGGGACCCCACCAGTGCACGATTAAGGCCAGGGAGGGACGTGGGAGGTTGGCCAGCTGTAGAGGGACCGCAGGAGGGCTCCAGGGCATGTCTGCCTGTCTCACTCAGTCCCAATCGGCTGGACCCCAGCAGCAAGCTAACCTACCAGACAGAGCATCTGCCCCCTTGTGGTCAGTGCTCATCATAGTGAGCAGTTGAGCAGCCTTAGCATATCATTAGCATATTATGCTTTGATTGGTTGAATGGCTGACTGGACTACCAAACACTTATCATATTAGGCTTTTATTATACAGGATTAGCTAGTTCATCAGCTTCATGGTGTCACTGTGCTGGAACTCAGCGATGGCCGCAGGAATGTGGAGATGTTGGGCTGTTTACTAGTATTCCTTAACTTAGTCCCAGACTGATGTAGCAATCTCTCCCTCATTAAGTCTATTAGCTATCAACTACTATTGGTAAAATCATATCCTTAGCTCTTCAGTGCTTTTTCTAAAATTGTATTTATAAAATAACAAATTAAATTGTCTTTTCTGGTGTACAGTTCTTTACATTTTGACATGTGTGTAGATTTGGCTAACACCATCACAAGCAGGATATTAAACAACTCCATCACTACAAGAAATTTGTTTGTGCTGTCTCATGTTAGTCACACTGTCTTCCTACCCCTAAACTCTGACACCGCAGATCTGTTCTCTGTCACCATAACTTTGTCTTGTACAGAATGTCATATCAGTGGAATCATGTAATCTGTAACTTTCACCTAGTTTGATGCCTTTGAGATTCATCCAAGTCATTGCATGTTTCAATAAGTCATTCTTTTTCATTGCTGAGTACTATTCCATTATACTAGCGATGCACAACAGTTTATCTGCTCCTCCACTGAATGACATCTGGAATATTTCCAGTTTGGGGTGATTATGAATTGAGCTGCTATAAACATTGATGTGTAGGTTTTTATGTAAAGTAAATTTGTATTCCTTCTGGGATTGCTGGGTCATACGGGAAGTGTATGTATGTTTTTACTTTTTAAGGAACTGCCTGTTTTCCAGAATGGCAATAGCAATTTACCTTCCCACCTGCAATGTATGAGAGATCTAGTTGCTTTTTGTCCTTACCACCACTTGATATTTTTTACTGTAGCCATTCTGATGAGTGCAAAGTGGTAGCTCATTGTAGCTTTAATTTGCATTTCCCCAATGACTAATGGTGATGAGCATCTTTTCATGTGTTTATTTGCCATCCATGTACCTTCTTCGATGAAGTGTGTCTTAGAATATTTGTACATTTTTAAAATAGGGTTTTATGCTTTCTTGTTGCTGAATTTTAACTTTCTTTATATATTCTGAATACAGTCCTTTGTGGATATGTGGTTTGCAAATATTTTTCTCTCAGTCTGTGGCTTGTTTTCTCATTCCCTTTACAATGTCCATCACAGGGCAAACGTTTTTAAACATTGTGGAATCTCTAGTTTATTACCTTCTTCTTTTGTAGATTATGCTTTTGGAGTTGTATCTAAGAAATGTTTGCCTAACCCAACATCATAACATTTTTCTTTTATGTTTTCTTCTAAAATGTTTATAGTTTTGTATTTTATATTTTTGTCTATGACAGCCGTGGGCAAACTACAGCCAGCGGGCCCGATCCGGCCCGTTCAGCTGTTCTATCTGGCCCGCGGAGCCGAAAGAGCGGAGGGTTCTCTTGCTCTCCCCTCCGCTCCTTCACCAGCAGCAGTGTTAACATGGCAACATCGGGAAACACAGCCGCAGCTCCTTCTTCTGAGTGGGCGGATTTATATCCGCCCATTCAGTAGAAGGAACAACCTCTCAGTCTTCCAGAGGCTCCTTGTAATGCCCGCGGACTGGACGCGTCCCCCGACATCACCCTGGGAATGCGTAGACACATTATCGTGGTGATGTAGGGAGACACGCCCCTGGAGAGCACAGTATCAGAGCATTAGCTAAAAAGGAGACCAACAACACTGTTCCCACTGAAGTTGATGTTTTAAAGACCAAAAACCTTTCAACCCAGTCTACATTGCCATCTACATCTACGTCCCGGGCATAATTTGGAAGTTGCACTAAAGAAAATGTTTAATTTACTGTTTACACATTTTGTTCTTTTCTATTTGTTTTAGTTTTAAATTATTTTATTATATTTAAGTTTAATTTGAAAGGCTTTTGTACCTTTCCTTTGTTAGGCAATTTTATTTTGCCTTTGCCATCTTCAATATAAGGTATGTTATTGTGCTATGATTCCTCCATTTTTTGAAGTTTCAAATTATAATAATTAGTGTTTACATTCTTCTTGGTAAAATGTTTGAAATGAATAAAACTATTGAAATAAAAAAAAAAAGACCGTACCATTTTATGTAATGATGTTTACTTTGAATTTATATTAGTTCACACAAACACTCCATCCATGCTTTTGTTCCGGCCCTCCGGTCCAGTTTAAGAACCCATTGTGGCCCTCGAGTCAAAAAGTTTGCCCACCCCTGGTCTATGATCTATTTTGAGATTTTGGGTTGATTTTTGTGTGTTATGTGAGGTTGTAATTTAAGATTCTTCTTCTTCTTTTTTTTTTTTTTGCATATGGATGTCCTTTTGTTCTGCTATCACCATGGCCTTCTTAATGTGATACCTTCATTCTGGTTAGATATAGAACACCAGATAACCAGACTTATTAGAATGGCTCATAGGAACGGAGGCTTTGTAATACCTGGTTATTCAGTGATTTTTTTGGTGAATATATGGTTATTCAGTGATTTTTTTCAGATTGCTTCTTGTTTTGGGTTGTGCTCTTGGTGGTTTGGGATACTGAAACGTCAGCATGAATAAAGAAAACAAAAACAAAATCACTTATGCTGAATTACTATTTTAATATACCTCAAAATATATGGCTGCTGGAATTATGTGGACAGGGTCTACAGATTGGTAAACGGTTACTGAATAATTTGCATCTCTCTTTTTTTTTAGAGGAGTCCCTATGACTCACATGTTATTGGTCTATTTACTAATTCTCTTGTTAAGCCCCTACTGTGTGCCTAGTACTATTGTAGATGCCTGAGAATCACCAGTGAGTAAAAGCAGATAAAAATCGCCTTCTCAGGGAGCTTGCATTCATGTAGGTGATAAACATATGCTTATGTGTGTGGGGTCAGTTGAGCAATTACCATTAATTTATATTACTAAGATAGTTAAAGATGTATAAGATAATACAAACTAATATATGTATTATAATATAATATAGTAATAAATAATAGTGAAAGGTCTAAATAAATAAAATTTGTAAATAAAACAGTTTTGCTAATTTCAAGCGCTTAAAAAATAAGACACAAGTTGTAAGTAGTAGAACTTTATTGATTATTTACTTATTTACTACATACTTTTTTAAAGGTAATATATGCAAACCATCATGCTGGTTAATAGGGGCTTTCACAATAAATATACAATTTTTCTACTCTGTTTTGGATTTCCCAGTGTGCATGTGTGTGCACATGCATGTTGGGGGTTGATATTGATGAAACTATGATACAGATATAAATATAATGCTCTACATGACTGGTCCAAACAAGAGCGATGAGAATTCAGAAGAAACAATTCTGGCTGCAGACATACAAGGCCCTGCTCATTTGGTCCCATGCTACCTGTGCAGTGGTTAATAGCAAGGTTTTTATTCATTTCGGAAATGTTTTTCATATGGAAAGATTCAAGCATATGCAGTATTAAAATTAAGAGTATAAGAAAAAACAACACTATGTAGCTTTCATTTAACTTCAACAATTTTTAATTGACAGCAAGAATCATGAAATGAGGCACGTGAGAGATTAAGTTCTAGCTCTTTACTTGCTGGCTACAAGACTGAGATCAGCCAAAACCGGTTTGGCTCAGTGGATAGAGCGTCAGCCTGCGGACTGAAAGGTCCCAGGTTCGATTCCGGTCAAGGGCATGTAACTTGGTTGCGGGCACATCCCCAGTAGGAGGTGTGCAAGAGGCAGCTGATCGATGTTTCTCTCTCATCGATGTTTCTGACTATCTATCCCTCTTCCTTCCTCTTTGTAAAAAACCAATAAAATATATTTAAAAAAAAAAAAAAGACTGAGATCAAATTACTGACCCCCTCTTAGCTTTAGTGTTCTTATCTGCAAAACAGGGTTAATAATGCCATCCACGTGTATGTGTGAGGATCAGGTGAGATAATGAAAATAGTGTGCCTGTCACAGTGTCTGTTATGGTGTAGGAACTCCATGCATACTGTCTATCTCCTCTTCCTCCTTGGTCCTAGCAGTTTGTTTGTAACACACAATTGTTTGTTGTGCTCTCCCCTGGACAGGGGGTACCTTAAGGAAGGCTTTGTGCTGTTCATGTCTCCACCCTGCATGGCACATAGTATTTAATAGACACTTACAAGCCAATGGTTGAACAATCTGAGATGATTTCACAGGACAGATATTGGAAAATGGTGTATGGGAAAAGTATAACAAAAAATGTGTATCAGAGGCAAGAAAGTCTAACATGTGCTCTCAAAAAGTGATAAAATCTCACCCAACATGGTCTAGAAGAGGGAAGTGGAAAGAAGGGCTGGGTCCACAGCATAGACCCTGCTATTTCAAAATTATGTAGATAGCAGAGCCCCACTGAGGTTTTCCGAGCAAAGTTATTTTTAGTTAGTGTGGCTATTGTCAGTATTTAAATGTGTATTTTGGACATACTTAAACAGAATCTTTCTGTCAAATAGTGTAATGGGTTGAATTGTGTCCCTCAGAAAAGATATACTTAATCTCCTGTTTGCCCCCCTTACCCGTGACTATGACCTTACTGGAAATGGGGTCCTTGCAGATGTAATTAAGGTGATTGAGGTGAGTCCTAATCCATTATGACTACCGTCCTGACAAGAAGAGGGACATTTGGATGCAGAGTGAGTGGGGAGAATACCATGTGACACAGAGGTAGAGATTAGAGTGTTGCGGCTGCAAGCCAAGGAATGCCAAGGGTTGATCAACACCAGAAGTTGAGAAGAGGCAAAGGAGATTCTCCCTTACAGAGGGTGCCAACACTTCGACTTCAGACTCCTAGACTCTAGAACTGAGACAATGAGTTTTTATGGTTTTAAGCTACTCAGTTTATGGCACTTTGTTGGTGGTAGCCCTGGAAAATGAAATACACACAGTTTGAGTTCTCCCTGGAAATCTCATTGGCATTGTCAATTTGCATGACTCACCTGTTAGGTACAATCTAAAGACATGGCCTTGTTCCATGTTCCATGAAGTAGAGCCCATTGAATGGGAGCCCATGAAATAGAGCAATGGGCCCAACACTCCCTGCTCTGCGCAGAGCTACGGATGTGTAGTAAGAAGACTACACACAGAAGTCGAAATATTAAAATATGTACTTGCTGGCCCAAAGACAGAAATAAGATGTAGGAACATCCCTTGTGGTTCTCTTGGCTGCCTGCCATGGGTCCTCGGGGCTTCCTGGAGCTTGTCTGGGTGCTGTACATATGAGTGAGTAGTGAGCTGGGTTTGTGCTGTGACACAGGCTGGGATGATTTTGAAGCGTGTTGTGATGCTCAGAAGGCAGGAGAGGGTAGGGGGAGCCCTGCCAGAGTGCTTGGCACCCATCCAGGTCCCTTTGTCTTAGTGACCAGGCACCTCCCCCAGCTCACACTGGGACACAGAGAGTTTCCCACTAGTTCGGCATCTAGTGAACAACAGAGTTCACTTCAAAATGGAAAAAATAAATAAGGAGTGACTAGAGGCCAGTCTTTTGCAACATGATGTGGGGGGTCTTATCCATTCCCCTGAGACTATGTTGAGCTGTGCATCCAGTAGAGCTGACAGAAATAAACAGAACACAGGATTTTGGATATGCCTCTTCACAGCTGACCAGCACAGGGAATGCAACAACCTCCATATCAGCTCTCAGAAGAGGAGCTCACCCCTCCACCCGCCCTGCATTTGTTCCAGGCACAGGAGATGTCCCTACTCAAAGTGAAGGTGGGAAGTGGCAGCGGCCTGGCATTGCTTCATCAGCTCTGCCTCCAAGTCTCTGCCAAGGAGCACCAGTGATTGCCAGCGAAGCCAGAAGCCATGGGAAAGGCATGGACACATTTGCCCTTACAGGCCTCAGAAGGAACCAATCTGCTGATACCTTGATTTTGGACTTCCGGCCTCCAGAACTGTGAGACAAGAACTTCAAGGCACCCAGGGTGTGGTATGTTGCTACAGCAACCTTAGGATACCAGTGCCCTCCCCATTATTAAGTGTGAAATCAGACATGGGGAACTATGGGCCGAAAGTGGGCTGGCCCAGCGATGGAGCAGATCTTGGGAGCAGGGTCCTCAGCGGTATGATTGCAATGCAGAGATGTGGAGGACTGCACATGTCCCCACACTCCACGCACATGACGCCACCAACTGGCTGGGACTGTCTTTGTCTCAGCATCCCCCTCCCCTACACGCTCCAATATTGACAGCCCTGCAGTGCAGCAGTGATGGGCGAGGGACCAGGTCACACACACACACACAGACGAGACATGACAACCAACTCCTTTTAAATTTGATTAGAGACTGAAGCAGGAAGCTACGACTTTAATTCCCTATGGGATGATATATTAGGATTCCAAGTATATCAGTTACTCTAAAAATAAAAATAAACACGTGGAGGAAATAAATGAATAAACAAAGTAGCCAAGTTTTTATTAAGAGACGGCTGCTTTTCCTGCCTTAGAAATCTTGCTTCCTCAGTAAAGCTGTGGTTCTCGGGTGGATGGACCCTTGCAGTGATGAATGTGACATTGAGAACTTCAGATCAAAGCCTTTACTCTTTTCCTTTCTTCCCTCTTTTGTTTCCCACCCCAATTCTTATTGCTTCTTCTTATAATGCAGGTCTTGATGTTAATACAATGCTTAGCACATCGATGCTGAAGAAAGGATAATTCACCCACAGTTTCCTGTCCCTTTACAGTCCTTTTAAGATATCTTCTTTAAATAGATATGTCTCAGACCACAAGATATTCATAAAGTCAGAGGTTGTGGGTCCAAGTTTATTTGTTTCAATGAAATTTAATTAGTTGTCAACATTTGTAAGAATAAGACTCTAAGTTCTTTGGAAAAATTGGATGGTCTGGCCACACTGGGCCCCCATTTCTTCCTGCTTGGCCATTTCTGGCCAGAGTTTAGCACATGCTGCCCCTTTGGGCTAAGCATATGTGCCCCTCCATCTTGCCTTGGTCTCATCCTGCCTGTCTTCCTCTAGACATCACAAAATTCTACTACCAGGGGCAGCCACCTCTGGGGACCGCAGGGATGAGTCTCTGCTGTGAATTTACTCTTCTTTCCAACTCTGCTTTCTCTTCTTGTCTCCACATTATTTTCCACATATCCTTATAACTATCAAATTCAACCTAAAAGTGTTCTTGGTGGGAGCAAAGATGGCTCACATTTATATTAACTGGGTATTAGTAACATTAGCCAGAAATGGCTGCTTATGTCAAATTTGGCAGAATAAACAGAAGTCTGCAACGTTAGTATTGCTTAATTAGAATCGCTGGAGACCCATGCCTATTAATACTTTGAGCTTGTGGTTGATGCTTTCCTAGCACTAATTAATAAGTCAATACTTCTTTTTAAATTACATTTTATGAGCCAGGTCTCTAGTGACAGAATTGGATAGTGGCTGGTGCACTAAGAGAAAAGAATTGATTTTTATTAGCACCTCATGATTTGCAGAGTGTGCAAAGTTCCTTTGTATGTGTGTTGCACTTAATGTTGGCTGTCTCTCATCACTAGCTTGGCATTGGCAATGATGTGTGTTGGAATCTGAGCAGTAGCCAAAGGAAATAGGGAGGAACTATGGAATGATCTGGGTCTAATACTGTCTTTGGGAGGGGCAGGGCAATCACAATGTCTCAAGGAGGAGGTGGTACCAA
Source organism: Plecotus auritus (assembly GCF_963455305.1). Lineage (NCBI taxonomy): Eukaryota > Metazoa > Chordata > Mammalia > Chiroptera > Vespertilionidae > Plecotus > Plecotus auritus. The sequence continues at coordinate 57,996,924 of NC_137782.1, forward strand.
TATTAAGCTCAGTTCAGGCTGGCCTGACTGAAGGTGTCAAAGGTAGTAGATGGGTCTCCACCACGGTGATGCCTATAGGCAAATGGAACTTAGCACCCTCCCTTGGGAAATGTCCATCTGGTGTGAAGCAGGAACCCACAGAGGGTTGAGCAGGACAGGGACCTGGCAAGCTAGAAAGGTTGTTAGACTCCTAATGAAAAGGTCTGGGGGCCAGAAAAGGGCTCCAGTCCAAGTGTAGAACCGGGAAAGTTTAGGTGCTCAGTAAATATTTGTTGCAAGAGCGGATGGATAAATCCAGCCCTGCCACTTACCAGCTGTGCAATCCTGGGACAATCCTTCAAATTCTAAGTCAGTGTGTGGGCAGGGAAACAAAAGCCATCTCAGGTATTTACAGAAAGTTTCACGCAGGGAATTAGAGGCTGAGAAAGCAAATATCAGGAAGTCGGGAAATGCAGGGATTGTAGGAAGCTGACCCCAGCTGAAGCCACCAGGGTGATCCAAGGAAGCCACCTGGAAGCCACAGCTGGGCTCCCTTCCATAGCCGGCAGGCTGGGCCTCTGCTTGGCCACAGCCAGAGGCCAGGGGACAATGCTTCCACTTCTCTTCTGTCTCCAAAGCCCACAGCAGGCCTCTCCTGGTGGCATCCAACCAGAAACCTGCTGGCCCAGGACTCTGGGAAAGGGAGTTTTCAGACATTGTGAATCTGTTTCTCAAAGTGTTTGCACTGTGCAACCTTGAGGGATGAGCTAAGGTCTTCCCCCGGAAAAAGAGCAGGATTGCCTTTGCTTGCTACACGTGGGAATCCCCAGGTCCAGAGTTCCTCCCCGCTAGTGCAACCCACGGCCTGTGCAGGCATCCACGTGTGCCCTTGCATGGCAGCATGGGACTTGGGGGGCATGAGTGCCTGTGAGAACAGGAAGACCGGACCACTGCTTTTTGCCATGGATAATAAAGACCTTTTTTTCTGACCCTGGAGTTTTGATTCTCCTGCCAGAATCCATGACATGATACCAAGCTAGTTCGTTTATAGTAGGGAAATATCCCAGACGCTGCACAAGAGAGAGCTGAGAGTTCAAGTTGGAGGGCAGGTTGCAAGAAGAGCCTGGGATCTGCTCAGCTCTTGTTTGCATTCTGCTGTGGAGACTTGGAGAAGGTGGACACTATTTCTCCTCTCTTCCCTTTTCTACAGATGAAATATGTTTATTTGTGGCTCACGTATCATGGCGCACGTTAATTATCTGTAATTTCTTATTAAGTATCTATTTAAAGAATGTAATACTCTTTCTTTGTCTCTCCAGTGTTTGTGAGTTTAGTACAGTAACTAGCAGAAAGGCGCTGCTTTAGTTAAATCTTCTTATTAATAATTCTAGGTTGAATTAAACCTAGGGTATTGCACAAGGGCACAAGTGTCCACCAGTTGGATGCAGCAGAAGGAATCAGAAACAACTTTGCAAGAACTTGGCATAATAGAGCTTCGAGAAAGCAGCCAGTCACTAAGAGGTCCTCGGGCCAGACGAGGCACCTAGGAAGAGTGACATTGAAAGCAAGGAGCAGCTCAGAGGCCAGGTATACAGATAAGAACCAGGATGCAAATGCCAGGTCGTAAGGCTTGGTGCAAAACCTAGGGCATGGTAAACAGCTGAAAACCAGGAGACCTGAAAGGGCAAGATGAATTCGGGGCCAGGTAAGCAGAGACTCAAGAGCGTGGAGAGCGCTCAGCCAGCAGGAGGGTTAATCTGTCTCCTTCCCCAGACAGAGCCAGTCCCATGTGTGACTCAGTCAGAGCTACAAATGGCAGCCAGCTGAGAGTGAGGAGACAAAGTAAGTGCGTTGCAAGTTAGCCCTGGCTTGACTCATGAATGTGAAGCCAAGAGGGGGATGATGCTTTCCCAATGACAACTTCTTTTTGAAGCGCTGTAGGTTTTCTTGGAGGAGAATAAAAATGCAGTGCCTCCTCCTGGTGCATCCTCATGGGACCCTGGTCTGCTGGCATCTGCACTTTCCAGCATCCACAGTTTGCCAGCAGATCAGACCTTGATGATCTTAAAAGAAAGCAATACTATTGGTGAGAACAGTGTTGTTCAACATCGTGGAACTTGACATTGATTACAACCTCCAGATATACATAATAGCCTTTAAAACGTGTATCAGGCTATGGAATTAAAAGTGCTTAAAATTCAAAATGTGAGATAATGGTTTCAGGGACGCTGACCATAGAGAAATCAGTTTCTAAAATCTGCAACCTAGAAATAGACACATGCCCCCTCTGTCCCTCTGTCCTGGCACACATAACCTCAAATTTGGGCCCTGGCATTTGCAGCTCATTTGCATATGTGCATGCCAGTTGGCAGTGCTTTGAATACTTCAGCAGTTCTCCCTGCATCCGTTTGAGTTGGGGCTGGAAGCCCTGTTTCAATGCGTTTTGTTTTTCCTGCCATTTCAAAATGAAGTCGTGAGCTCGGGACCTCTTCCAAGAACGTCCAGCATGGAATTTATCTTCCGCTTCTTCCTGTCCTATACCCCATCTCATGAGATATCTCTGTAAAACTCTCACTTGAGGTCGTGGGGTCCCAAAGTGTCTACCAGTGATTTTCGCTCACCATTTTAGAAGCCATGCAAGGAAAATGGATGCTTTGGCTTCTGTTAGCATTGTGTAGAGATTTTAAAAGAAAGTGACCACCAGCTAGAGGGGGCCAGGAGGAAAGCGCATCACCCACCATCCATTCTCCCTAAACCTGGAGCTTTTTCTAGGTTAATTCTTTGTGCTGAGATAGATGTTATTTCTTCTTTTCTCCTTCTTTATCATCCCCAAATTCCTTTTCGGTTCATCTCCAACAGTGTATTTCATAATTGATGCAGTAACATTTGGCTATGATGTACAAGCAAGGTTGGTTCCCCCACGGAAGCGGCCACAACCATGGAGCAGGGATGTAGGCTGGCAGGTGTCTTTGAGTAGGATAATTAAAGGACAGGATGGCTTTTCTATTTAATTTTTACTTTAAATCTATTTTTTCTTTGTAAAAGTAACACCCTAATGGTTGCAAATGCCGTTTCCAAAGCCACCCACTTCCTCTCCTTGGAGGTAATCATCAGTTTCTCTTTATCATTTCACAGATATTTTATGGGTATACAAGTGTGACAATAGAACCTTAGCACTAGGCACTGAGAAACAATATTAGCTGCATTTGAAAGGAGGTGTCAGCAGATGAAGCAGCATCTCTCTTTCGAGGCAAAGATTCTATTTGTGCTCTAACAAAAGGGGTTTTGTGCTTAGAAAGTCAGGAAATGTGACATCCACAGGCAGTTTCAGGATGGGGAGAGAGAAGATAGGATGGTGACATTTCAGGCCTTGTGGTCTCTCATATTTTTATCCAGATAAAGTACGATGAGGATGGAAATCAAGGGCAGCTGGCCAAATCACCTCTTGAGTCATTGTCCTGCTCCTCATACGAAAAAGCTGGGTGGGAAACCTGGCTCTGGGTCTGGGAGGTCAGACCCATCAATAGACCCTTGAATGTTGATGTGCATAAATCTGTCTGTGATTCACCTGGGGATCTTGTTAAAATGCAGCTGCTGATTCCTTGGGTCCTGGGTGCAGCCTGAGAGTGTGCATTTCTAACAACCCTTCCCCATGCCCCCTCGCCCTCTGTGCTGCTGGTCCTCAGACCACATTTTGAGTATCAAGGACCTAAACAGGCCCCACCTCCAGACACCCTGTTTCCACGATGTAAGACAGAAAGTTGCCTTTCGGTGCCTTTCCTACCTTGAAAGGTAATGCTGTTGCAGGTTGACTTCAGGACACGCTTCGAGAAACCCAGGTCCCACACCTGGAATTGTCCTTCCTTCACATAAATAGAGAGGATAACATGATCTCAGAGGAGATTAGAGAAGACGTGAGGAGAGGGAGGGTAAAGAAAGCTCTGGGAGGCTGCCCATCCCTGGGGGTGAGGGGTTGAATCAAGAGCATATTCTGCACTTGAAACCAAGTTTTGCTTCTCACCAGTGAGAAGACTTTCTTGGAAGTAGGATCACAAAAATTCCTCCATTTCTCCACTTTAGGCTTTGGGGTAGTAGCCACCGGGAATGTCACTCAACACAGTATTCCTTGAAATGTTTCCTTCTTCATGAACTTTGGTTCCAGTCATCTAATCTTCACCTTATCCCAAATGAGGCCAGAGGGAAGGTCTCAGGGCCCAGGATTCCTTGTAGAATCTCATCTCAGGACACCCAGATGTGATCACTAAGGCTAATTTTGTCTCTGGACTGAGATTAGGGTTTTAGATGTATAATGTGCAGATGCTTAAAGGGGTTGTGCCCAGATTTTCAACACGGTCCAGACCTCTGTTCATCTACCAGTGGGCAGTGGTTCAAAATTAACGTGGCTTCAGTGAAATGACTAAGTACTCTCTGTTTCCATTTCATGAGAAACTGACCTCTTTCTGTAAGCTCTGGGTGCCCCTGGAAGTCATGGACACAGTGCCTTGGTTGGTATCTGCTTCTTGGGCTCAGGAGGGCAGAAGGGCAAGCATCCACTGGGTGTGAAGGAAGAAAGGACAGAAATGGCTGTAGATGATCAATTTCAACAGGCATCTTTGTCTTCTGGGCACTGCGACCCCTGCCTTAGGACCTCATGTAGAAAGGACTGCCCCTCTTCCACTGAAGCTTGCCAAGCCCCAGCTGAATAGGGCAAAGGAAATAGCCTGGATTGAATTTTCGGCTTCTGTGTGCCCCCTTGTGTCCAGTGTGCTGATTTTAATCACAACTTAACCACACACAAACCCCTGAAGTAGACAAGGAGGGCTGAAGTTCTCCATAACTGTGCACCTGCCTCTGCTAATGTAGGAAGTGAAAGTACCATGCATGCACTCCATCCCACGCAACGCAGAATCACCAGCCAAAAAAATCCCCTCACAAAATGCCACCGAGACTGCCATTCAGCCCACACCCTTACCCAGGCACAGCAGCTGAGCACCTGGCATGGGGGACATCAAACCACACATCTCACAAGCCACCTTGCTCAGCGTTGCCGCGGAACCCATAGCCCTCCAGTTCACCTATTTAATTCTTGCAGCATCTCTTGGAACTGGTAGTAAGGTATTAGTATTCTCTCCCACAGTAGTAAAGATTACACAGCCCACGTTATGGGCAGAACTGTGTCCCCCTCCCAATTCATCTGTTGAAGTTCTAACCCAAGTTCCTCAAAATGGAACCTTATTTAGAAATAAGGGCATTGCAGATGTAATTGGTTAAGGTGACATTATTAGGATGGGCCCGATACAATATGCCTGGTGTCCTATATAAAGGGGAAATTTGGAGATTGACATGCACATTAGGTGAAAGCCAGGGGAAGATGAAGGCAGAGACCATGGTGCTGCTTCTACAGGCCCAGGAAGACCAGAGATGGCCAGCAAACCACTGGAAGCCAAGACAGGCATGGGGCAGATTCTCCCTCACAGCCCTTAGAGGGAGATTGATCTTGGACTTCCAGCCTCCACAACTGTGAGATGACAAATTTCTGTTAGGTCTCCTAGTTTGTGACCCTTTGTTATGGCAGTCCTAGCGAATTAATGCAGCCCCTCAGCAACAGCACAGGGACACAAAATAGTTTTCTGGATCCTGGTCTACTAGAGGTTTGTTGTACCAATGGGAGTGTGACATTTTCAAAGCCAACGAGGAAGCATCTTTATCTCCACTGTCCCCCAATTCAGACCCACTTAGAGACCCACTCAGCAATATCAACTTACAAACAACCAATCCTCTCCACCCCCCACCACCCTCAGCCAGGCTTCTGGCACTTATTCCCGAGCTATATTCTGTTCTGGTTACTATTGCTGCATAGCACACTCTCATGCAACATGCATAGTACTGTATCTCATGGTTTCTCTAGTTCAGCTATTCAGGCAGGGCTCACCTGGGTGATTCTTTTTGTCACCCTGGCACTTTCCAAGGTCCATAAGTGGTGCTGAGCTGGCAGGAGGGCTGGCCTGGAGGAGCAAGAGCCCCGTCACTCACATGTCTGGGGCTTGGTGGGGATGACTAGGAAGTGGGGCTCAGCTGGGACTGATGGCTGAAGTCCTTTTGAATAGCATCTGAAGCATGGTGGCTACAGGTGACATGGCCTACAGGTGGCTACAGGCACTGGCATTCCCCACAATACATGTCTCAAGAGAGCCAGGTAAAAGTTGTATGGCCTTTTATGACCTAACCTTAAAAGTCACAAGCATCATTTCCACCACGGTTTACTGGTCAAATTAGTCACTGAGGCTCACCCAGATTCTAGGGGAGGCTTCAAAGAGCTTGCTTCCCAATGGGAGAATCAAACAATGTGTGTGCATTACTAGTAAACATGGATGACAATAACACTTCACCTCCCCATCTCTTCAGTGGCAAAGAAAAGAAGAAAAATCTCTACCTTTCCGTCTTCCGCTTTTGTGTTCCCAGGGTCAGACAGAGATGGTGGGTGTGAGGAACACTCACAGCTGCCTATTTGACTGTTTTATGGCTGAGACTGTGTTCAGGGAGATTCAAGTCTGAGCCCATACTGAGTGTCCAGCTCCAGGCCAGGAACCTCTCAGGAAGCTCAAATGGAGATGGGGAAGGTTAACAGGACCCGCCACAAGTCAGCAAGCTCCCAGATATTTATTGTCTTAGCCTATCATCCTCATGCTCCGAAGATGAGTGAGCAACCTCCCAAGGACCCTCTCACTCAGTAGTTATTAGAAGTAACCAAGAAAGAAGCCTTCACCTGGTCTATTACTGCCTGCAGGAGGCTCAATGACAGGTTGGGTCATCTGGAGGAGCAAAGCTCTGGGGAGAAGTGGATGCCATACCACCCTGTGCCCTACCGAGCACACCCCTCTGAAAACATTGGCTCTGCAAACAAAAGGCAATGGAAAGGGGGACTTTTGTTTTTCCAGTCTCTCTCCGCCTCCCTGTGCTCTGCCTTGCTGTGGTCCCCAGGTGTCTGGACCGGGAAGGTGAGTCCACCTGAAGAAGCCTAAAGCTAATGAGGCATTAGATTCAAAGCATTCTACCACTTACTTAACCCAATAATACAAGCCACAATAAAAAACAGACCATATGCTGCAATTGTCATTTAACTCCAATATTATAGTCTTGTGTATATATTTGTGTGCATGCACGTGAGTTTGAGTGACAGAGAGAGAAAAGGAGAGAATGGGAAAGAGAGAGAGAGAGAGAGAGAGAAAGAGAGAGAGAGAGAGAGAGAGAGAGAGAGAGAGAGAGAGAGAGAGAGAGTCTTAAACTGCCATTCAGGAAATAAGTTCCTTAGAGATTGGAACTATGTAATATTTACTTTTGCCTTCTCAAAAATTCAATTATTGTGATTAGCACATAGTAGGTACTCAATATTTGTAGGAAGATGAATGGGAGGAAAGAGGGGTTAGTCAAACCCAGTATACTATTTTTCATTACTCTCAGGATTCTCGGAGGGAGACCTTGAACTATAAGACTGACCTGGAGTGAGTGGGTTGGTGGCTAGGCTAGCTGGGTTAGCTTTGGACACAGTGACAGAACCAATAAAGAAAATTAGACTTATCACTCATGTTAATCATGGAGAAATTCTATCAGGTGCTCGGGTTCATGTGCTATTTGCAGTGAGGCAGGGAAAGGCTGTCCATTTTGGGCTTCCCATAAGGAGAATGCTAATCTCTGAGCATCATTCAAAGCTCACCGCCTCTGTGTTCCATGGGCCTGCATTCCAGCTGCTCACAAGGTTTTTCCTCTTCACTGACCTCACAGCAACCTACCATTGAGCTTTCAGCTCCAACACTCTACTGTTGCTGTTCTCAAAAGTGGATTGATAAACTTGAACTCTAAAACTCGTTACATTTTCCTAGTCTCAATTCTTCTAGACTCCATCATTCATTATATAAATTAAAACTGCTCATTATCAGTTCAAAAGCCCATCCCTCACTGTGGTTCCTGTTGGTCTGATAAAGACCTTGGAGGCCTGTAGTCCGACAAGTAACATCAGGACATGACCACTTAGAAAGCTCAGTGCCAAGGTGGTGGCCAAGCTGGATAGGGCAGTGGCAGGATCCAGAGGATAGTCGGGAGGAGGCCTTGGTGGTAATCCAGTTAAGATCTAACAAAATCTGATATCAACTGGACACAAAAGACATTTTGAAGAAGAATAGACAGTTTTGAAGAAGAATAAAAAATATTTGCTGACTGACTACCTAAAGAAAAAAACATCTGATATGGTTTTGAAGGTTTTCAGCAGCATGATTGTGTGATTACAGCTGACAGAAACTGAGGGGTCTGAAAGGGGATTTGGTTTGGGGAAAGATAGGGTTTGGTTTTAGACATGCTAAGTTGGATGTGTTTCGGATGAGAACCGTTCCATTGTGGACTAGGGGTTAGTGGTGCATACGAAACCTGGGCTTCCTTCCCCTCCTTCTTTGCCCCAAGAGGAGCCCCGAGATGGTCAAAGTTATAAGCAGACCTTGTCATTTGGAGTAAAGACTCCAGGGAGGAGTGAGTGGTTAATGCTCTCTCTTCTGCTTGCAGGCCCCGTTTCCCCTTTGAATCATTTCTAGAACTTTCTCTCGTGCAGCTGGTGTGGTCAGGTGGGTGTTGGAACTTTTCCTGCTATGGAGGCATTCCATTCTATCTTTAAACCCTTCCCCCCTCCAAACACACCTTACACACCCAGAGAGGAACCAGGGAAGGGTCTTCCAGAAAGAGTAGGAGGTTCACCCTGACATTTTCCCCTTCCCAGGCCTTACACTAGATAGATGAAATTAGTCCTTATACTTTACATGTGGTCCAGATGTATAATTTTGCTGGTGCTTAAGAGAGCAGAGAGGAGGGGATAGTTAATTGCAAGTTACCCATGTTTAGAAGATCATCCTATATAATAAAAGGCCAGGTACCATAAGCGTAATGACTGGAACGACCGCTTGACCAGTCGACATGAGGTGCATTGACCACCTCTCGGCCCCTCCTCCCCAGCCTGCAGGAAGGCGAGTGGCAGTAGGGCGGGACTGGCAAGCGAGCTAAACGGCTGATCTATTGGTCCCTCTCCCTGGCCCGCAGGCTCCTATGGATCAACGATGGTGAATGGGGGAACAGGGGTGGGTGGCAGGAGGACCAGGCTGGCTGTCAGGCCGTTGGGATCTCCAGCTCATCCCCAGCTGCTCCGGGGCTCAAGCTGGTGGGAAAGCAGGTGCCGGCAACTTCACCTCCATGCGCATGTGCTGGGCCGGCTGCTGATGGAATGCGCTGCCCTCTTGGGGCTGCTCACGTGGGCACTGCCGCCGCTGCTGCTGGGGCTTGCAACACTGACAGAAGCTGCAGGGTGCACCTGCAACCTACCCGCCCCAGCGGCAGAGGTGGCGTTTGGCCTAGGGACTGGCAAACAGGCAGAAGATGGCCCTGATTGCAAGCTAGGCCTAGGGACCCTACCCACACAATTTCGTGTGCTGGGCCTCTAGTCAAACATATAATTATCATAAAATATGTGAAGGAAAATCTGCTGAAAAGAAAGAAAAAAGGCAGAAATACAAGCTTGCAATTCCACTCCTAAACTTGACCTTGCACATACTTTAGTGCCAACTCTGGCCACATCTGCTCCATTCATACCATCATGATTTTTTATCTCAGAGCTGACTTTGCATTACTTGCTGGCTGAAGGGATGTTAAATAACAGAAAGTCCTCTGCAGGGACCGAGGCACCATCACACTAACCCAGAGACAGGCCGACTCTTAGACAGCAATGGGGTCAGAGACCTATTTCCAAAGTTTTGCGCTTGGATTTGTTTTCTTTTTGCAAATTTTACCAAGTATAACCTATATAGGTATCCCAGAAAATGTATACTAGTATGTACACTTTGAATAATTATAAAGGCAGTGTTTATTAAAATACACTTCATTTTCAAAATAGAGCTATCAGCTGTTAAAGTGTGTATGCATTTTGGAGGGACACCCTGTATACAGTACAAGTCATCATAAGCGTTCACCTCAAAAAATTTTAAGGTGAACACACCTGGGTACAACAAGCACCAAGATCAAGAAAAACTAACACACAAACAGGATCCAGAAGGCCCCTGTGCCCTCCCTGAAAGGTAGACACTGCCCTAACTTCTAGGAACATGGATAACTTTGCCTGTTTTTGAGCTTCACATAAATGCAGTCATACAGTGTGGTTCTCTTTTCAGTTTGGCCTCTTCTACTCAGCAATATGCTCGTGAGAGTCAGCCATGCTGCTAGTAGTGAGTGTCCACTGATTTTCATTGCTCCATAGTAGTCCCTTGAATGAATAAACCACAGTTCGTTTATCCATTCACTGTTTATTAACTGTTGGGTTTATTCCCTTTTTTGTCTGCCATGTATAGCACTGTTATGAACATTCTTATAGATTTTTTTTTGTGGACGTATGAACCCTTTATTGTTGGGTTACTATCTTGATCTGGGTGCTAGTTATGACTTGTGTCTGTATACATGTTATACTTGATAAAGTTTGCAAGGACAAGTTCAGTGACCTCAGCAGTCCAAAGATAGTGAAGGATCCACTGCATAGCGGGGGTCATGGCTACTTGAGTGTTACTCTGACAAGTGTGGGCAGTAGGATGAGGGCCCACATCATCTCAGTCTTCCAACCTCCATGTTCCATTTCTAATGCACTCTCAGGCTCCCACAAGTTTGAGGGCCACTGGGCTACCACAGTGTCATGGCCAGAGTGAAAGTCAGAGATAGTATGGAGTAGGGGTGGACCAGAGCACATCAATGTAATATTAAGATTTACATTAGATGCACAGCCCATAGTATATACTCATGTGCACTATCACTTATTTAATTTAATCATAACTTATAAGTTTTCATGTAATAACTATTGTAGTTTCTTTAGGAATATGTGAAAAACATAGAAATGGGGAAAAAAGCTTTAAAAAATTGAACTTAGTTGATTGAAACTTTTACCTCTTTGTGTCATAACTCCACTGGATTGCAAGGTGCTGAAACCAAGGACCATGTCTTCTGCCCCTTTGCATCTCAGCACCTAGTGCAATGTCTGAGCTCATTAATAAGCCATCATGGCCTGGCTGGCATAGCTCAGTGGTTGAGCATCGACCCATGAACCAGGAGGTCGCAGTTCAATTCCCGGTCAGGGCACATGCCTGGGTTGTGGCTCTATCCCCAGTGGGGGGTGTACAGGAGGCAGCCAATCAATGATTCTCTCTCATCATTGATGTTTCTATCTCTCTCTCCCTCTCCCTTCCTCTCTAAAATCAATAAAAATATATATTTAAAAATATAAGCCATCACAACACAGGGTGCGTTGTAAGTTTGGCTAGCTTTGTGGGTTATGGTCTACCTGAGTCACTGTCATGCCCGGCTGCCCTGGAGTGGACTGCCCAAATGTCATTAGAATGGCTGCGTTAATCCTCTGGAAAAGCCAGAGATGACTTTGATACATTTGTAAACTCGCTGCTTATTGGACCCTTTCTAACTAGCGCTTTTTGCTGTGGAAATTTGTCTTAGAGTCCACAGATAATTTAAATCTCATTAAAGTTAGATAGAAATTGTTGTATCTTTAATTGAAAATCCCTAGTTCATTTTAGGACTCAGAATTGTCACTGTTAAGACAGAATGTATCATTTTCTTTACATAGCAGATAGATATTGATATCATTATTCTAAAACTAGCTCAGAAGAGAAAAGACATCACTACAGTTTGATGTACACGATGCATACATATATTTTGTGTCTATCTAGGCATATCAGTTGTGTGGAAATTATTTTGTCTATTGCAAGTAAGTGCCACAGGTATTTAGTTTGCGCTACTTTTACACTTTTTACTCTTGGGAGAGTTAATTACAAACAATTTAATTAAAATCTCTAACTCATTAATGTTCTAGTAGCTTAGCAAGTTTGGGTTAGCTCAGCAGGTTGCAAAGGTTTAATTTTATCAGTTGTCTTCCCATTAACTCATACACCATCAGTACTGTGCTTGTTTTTTTATCCTTTCCTGCCTGGGGTACAGACAGAATTTAAAATATCATTAAAACTAAGAATTTAGGAAAGACTCCTTTAGTTGCCACCTGTCCTGATGAGGCTTGGATTTCCATTTTGAGTCTTTAGAAATCAAGACCAAGGATGTCTCCATAATGTTCTCTTCTATAAGACAAAAATAAATAAAATAAACAAATAAATAAATAAATAAAACAACACAAAGACATTCTATTTTTATTAGAATTATCTTTGTGAGAAATATAGATTTCAAAGACAAAAACCTGTTCCATAATTCATTAGAAACTCAAACACTAAAGATATAAGTTTTGGCTAAAACAGTATCACAAGGAATATATATAAAACTAGAGACCTGTTGCACGATATTCATGCAAGAATAGGCCTTCCTTCCCCTGGCTTTGCTCCTGGCCGCCCAGGAGCCTGCAAGTCCCCGCTCCAGGTGGAGCACCGCTCCTGTAGCTCCCTCCACTGCCCCTCATAGCAGGCATCCCGCCCCTCCCGGCTGCTCCACACCTACATATGCAAATTAACCTGCCATCTTTGTTGGGTTAATTTGCATACTCATTCCTGATTGGCTGTGGGCATAGCAGAGGTACAGTCAATTTACATGTTTGTCTATTATTAGGTAAGATGAGGAAAATACAAATCATGTCTTAAGAAAATATTTTTTCTATTTATTCTTTCTGAGGATATTCTAATTAGGCACAATTTATTCCTTGATCTCAGTTATCACTAATACTGACTGCCTAGAATGGAAGAAATGACCTGTGAAATTCAAACTTCCCTGTTAAAAGTCAATGCTGTTTCTTGTATTTTTTTTTAAATCGACTGACCTTTTTTTCAGATATAATTGGCTTAGCAAGAAACAATTAGCTTTCCGATTTAAACAGTAAATAAGGAACAGTTAATGTTGTAGCAAGCAGTTTTGTTTTGTTTTGTTTTTTCAAAACTCTGGCCATGAATCATATTCTCTTATTAACCATGATGCATGCTAACAATTATTGGGCTTGACTCTCGTTTCTGTCAGAATGCCGGAGGACTGAATCTGAGCCTTTTATTGCTGCATTTACTTAAGCGACAATGGTTAACAAAGGAAAGGCACTTAGCCTACCTTTGTTGTTTGTTTTCAAGTCTGTAAGACTTGAAATAACCTGGGAGCTTTTGTTTTGAACTGTACAAATTCCTGTATTCTGAGGTTATATCCAGAAATGATTATGTACACATAGGAAGTACAATAAATTCAAACACCTTTGTAAAATTAATGAAAAATAGAAATCGTATTTCTTTAATAATTTAAAAGATTAACAAGTCAAGATGAATTTCACTCAGATTAGCAAAAATACTTACTGTAAATTGGTAAAGAAGTCAGAATAGAACAGCTAAGAAAAGGATTGTGGGCCTCTGAGGATAATATGACCCAGGGAGAGTAAGGATATCAAAATATAGAACTTTTGCCCTAGCTGGTCTGGCCCAGTGGATAGAGCGTCGGCCTGTGGACTGAAGGGTCCCCAGTTTGATTCCGGGTTGCGGGCTCAATCCCCAGTGGGGGACGTGCAAGAGGCAGTCAATCAATGATTCCCTATCATCATTGATGTTTCTAGCTCTCTCTCCCTCTCCCTTCCTCTCTGAAATCAATAAAAAAAAAAAAAAAATAGTACTTTTAGTTACTTTGAATTTCAGATAAACAAGAAGTAAATTTTTTAGGATACTTTTGTCCAATGCAATATTTGGAACATTTTTACCCTAAAAAAGCATTCGTTGTTTATCTGAAATTCAAATTTCACTGGGTGTCTGTATTCTATCTGGCAACCCTGAACCTGGGAACTTAAAGGTGGTGGGTTCAAGGTCATAGAGCTATTTTTGTGGCACATTCACCACTAGAACCTGGGTCTCTCAAAATCATGTTACTTCTATTCTATGACCTGTGTCTCTACATACTTGTCCTATAGACATGCAACATTAATCAGTGATTTTAAAAAATAAAATCATGTTTCTTTCATTTTTCAGATGGCTCATGTATGAAGACTTTTTCTATTCCATATAATGACACTATTAAAACCTTAAGATAAAAGCCACATTCGGCTCTCCTGACTATTCTGTAAAATGGTTATTTTAACATGGAGTATCAAAATTGTTCTTCACTCTGTGATTTTATAGCCAAGTAATTTGACCATGTATTAAAACTTAAGGAGAGTTATAACCAGGGAAATTACAATGTAAAATCTGGAATCCTCTCTCATAAAAGCAGTTTTTCCCCTCCTCTCTAGTATACCATCAAAAATGAAAGCAGAGGGCAGGTACTTAGGACAGAATGTACAGACACTGTCTGAAAAGACGATGATTTTTGCGACTGAGAAATCTAGATGGAAATGGGCAGCAGTTTATTTCAGTGGCTGTGATTTTATAACCTAAAGCTGTGTTTTCTGGCAGAAAAATTCAGTGCCTGGATCAGAAGTGTGAAAACGTGAGGTCCTCGGCAGGACGCTGGGAGATGGGCTGGTGTTTCCCATAGCCTTTGAGGCCAGTCGATAAAGTGGTGGCTCATTTAGAAATTAAACAACAAACAAACAAACAAACAAACAAACAAACAACAAACCCTTAAGAACCAGAGTCTAAGAGCCACACTGTCATTTGTTTCCTTAAACCATCTCTATTGAAGGGAAATGACAAAAAGGCTGATTGACTTCACTTGGCTCCTAGTGACTTAGGGCCTGGAGTGGGTAGCCAGGGATGGGAGGGAAGAGTCATCTACTAAATACAGTGCAACTCTGCAAGCTTCTGTCTGTTAGGCTGCTGTCTCAGGCTTCTGTGATCATATCAACGAGTGAGGGAGACACTCTGGAAACAGGTGAACTACCAATGGTGCTCTAGTTGGGAGTGAACAAAGTATCGTGGAAGCACAAAGGAGGGAACCTCAAATTCTGGAGGGCTCAGAGGTTTCTTGAGGATGCTAGTTAATTTCCTTCTGGGGCTCGCTATACCCTGAGGTATTGGCAGGTGAATATGATAGGATACCTGAGATTTGCTTCATAGCGATAATACTGCGTGAGGGAAAAGGAATGAGCTATGTTAGCTTATGAGTGGTTGGGAGTTGCAGCTGGGTCTGAGGACATGGAGCTCAATTATACATCTTGTCTACTTGACACATCTGAAAATGCCCATAATGAAGAGGCAATACGTTGTGGGGTGTGTGTGATAGACACAGAGATAGAAATGGAGATTGAGATTATAGGCAAGGCAAAGGTGCCTGGGAAAAGTGGGACACCCAGAGAGAACAGCTTGTTTTAAAATGCCGATTTGCAAAATTGAGGAGATCCGGTTCCTGCTCGGTAACCTCAGGAAGGCGAAGGAGCACATGCGGGAACAGCAGAAGCTCCCAGCATTACTCCTGCAACCCGTGAGCAGGTCTGTGAAGGGTGGAATGGGGTGGCCAGCCAGTCCACTTACCAGGGAGTCCAGAACTGTGTCCTCTAGGTCAATCAATTATAACTTGCTTGTCAAATTCTTAGAGATCTACTTCCTAGGACCTAGCAAAGACAGCCAGGACAACACTGCTAAACAGACAAAGTTAGAGAGAGCGGGGTGCAGGTGTCCAGCCCCACTCCTAGAAAATCGCAGGCCCCTGAGCCCCTGATCCAACGTCCCTTTGTTCTCTGTAGTTCACCACCCCTTGGTTGGTCAATATAGTCAGCATTTGGTAGCCCCCAAATGTTTGCCGAGCACTATGTTGGGTGCACAGAGGACCAGGGGCTCACTGTTCCTGTCTTTGCGGTTTAAAGGTTCCTTTCTTTTCAGTCTTGCAGGAGGTGAGCAAGGGAGGTGCATGACCTCTTAGGAAGCGAATTGAGTCACTACGAACATAGCCCTGTAGTGACAAAAGAAAGCTGAGTTTGAAACCAGTCCTTCCCTGTCCTTCCTGCACTGGGTAATCTAATTTGAATGCAAGGAAGTCTGGCAGTTGCAAATGCTAGCTGGCAATAGCAGCGCATTTTCATTGACTTCCTGGGATTCTTTGCCTCCCTCAAATATTTTGGATACAGAGAACATGGCACAGACTCTTCCGTCGGTGCTAATGATGAGAAGAACTGCATAATGGGGAGCGTGCCTCATCCAGACAGAGAGAAGTCGCGCAGATGAACGCAGCCCATCAAAATGGGGGCCGCTTCCAAGGCTGCCAGGCTGGCGACCAGGAGCGGCAAAGACTGTGACATCCAAGTGTCACCGCTCCAAAGTCGGCAGAGTCTGCCAATGCAAGACAATTAGCAAGCGCGACTTCTCAATTGTGTTGACAGATGAGGGAGAAAAATCGAGTGGATGTGCGAGCTGTGTTTATCCTGCTGCAGTGTTTTGCAATATTATGTCTATTGATTTGCTTTTTGTTCCCAAGTTATTGGGTGGCTGGGGCTCTGCTCTCTGCCTGTCAACCCCGCAAGCTTGCTTTCACAGCTGCTTGTCAAGTGAGAATTTCTACACAAATCACCCCAACAGTCTCGCAGGGGACATTAGGCCAAAGATACGCTGGTATGATTTAATGGAAAGGAGAAAAAAAACTGCAGCATGTGGCTCAATTTTCTTTTTATAACAATTGGTTATAGCTTTTGAATTCTGTGCTGCAGCGCAGCCCATAATTGGTTTTGTGAGATTTCTACCATCCAGGAAGGTGGGCTGTATGTGTGTGCCTGCTCTCTGTGGTCCTGGCCCACCCTCTTACTAAACTGTGATCGGAAGGCCCGTTGGGAAGCAGCCACGATTGTTAAAGGAATAGGACTGGAGTTGGCTGTTGGGACTTGTTCCTCTCCTGGCCCCTGCACACCTGGGCACAGAGGGGTCCCTCTTGCTTCCCAGGGTGGGATGCTGTCCCCAGTTGGATCAGTCCTTCTCAGCGGGACCCTTCATCCTGTACCATTTTAAATTCTAAACTTGAATGTGACAATGGATCAAATTCATGGATCAGTTTCAAAGAGCCCCATGTCTAATACAGAGGAATTGGACTCAGGATAACTCAGGACTATATCATAGAAGCTTTATCTGCAGCCCTTCATGTCATTATCGCTTTGGAGAGAGGCCTTATCTAAAGGAATGGCATTCATGGCAGGAAGTTGGGAAGCTATGGCAAGAGAAGAGGGGAAGATTTGGGGGCTCCAGGACTTGGAAGCATCCCTCAAATCAAATTTCACATGAGGCTGCCTTGTCCTCTTATGTGTAGCCCCTGTCTGGCAACACATGCGAATTATGAAACAAATCCTTACTCTCCACCTCTGTGTGTATTAATCTGTTCGTAAGTGCTCCATGAATGGGAACAGTTGTGGAGTCTCTCGGTTCAGCATCCCTACATCTGAGCTTCAAGGCACCCTCTCTGTGAAATCAGTGTCGGGCTAGACTGAGAAGCTCCAGAAGGCAAAACCGTATCCAGCTTGACTATAAAATAAAATTCTGCATTGCGGGCATGCACTCGCCTGTGCACATTTCTCGTTGGTATTATTACATCCAGGCCCTTGTGTTCAACTCATTCCTGGGAGAGAGTTAGGTGCATTTAGGGAGATGCATTACTTTCCCGCAAATAACATGGGGACTGTTAAACAAACAGCAGGAAGATGGCTCGATTTTAAACAAAATTTACTGGCCCAGAATGAATGCCCCTCCCTAAATAACTAACTTACTACCAGGAAATTTCTTAGGCACTGGGGATGAGAAACACCGATGCTAAAGTTAATTACGATACATAAACATGTAAATTTAGAAAGATAATTATTGGACATTATTTTGGAACTTGACTGAAAATTGCTTTCTAAGGGCAGATACTCCTTCTACAGGGTCTCGTATGACTTAGACACAATGAAAAGGCTCGTATCATGCCGCACGTGGGACTCGCTCCCAGTCATGCATTCTGTAACAAATCAGTGTCTCCAACGCTTTGTTCTGTCCCCCTTTCTGTTATTTCCTGTCTCCAGAGTTATCTTCTCCTGCTACCTAAAATGTCATAAATACCATCCTGGGAGAGAACGTGATCTGGTGCAATTTTATTAAAAAGTCTCACACTTTTTGCAGCCAAATCACCCCCAACATATGCTGTTCCCATCCTGTCCTCCACCCCAGCAGGTTCCCAAGGAATGGCACCAGTAGCATCAAACGCTGTGCAACTTTTCAAATGCTCTTTTATCCATTGAGACAAATATCCACCCAGGGCCAGTTACGTGCACAAGATGCTATAAAAATACAAATTGTTCCCAGCAACAAATCGCTGTTCTCAAAATGCTGACCATCTAGTTGTGATAGGACAGTCCCAGGTTATCCTGTTCTAACAAAAGGCAGGCGTTTCAAGAGCTGCCAAGGGCCAGAGGCTAATTCGTGACAAGGAGAATGCCTCCCACATTTGCAGGTTGGGAAGGTTGTGAAGTCTGGCCACATTTAATCATCCCGGCATGTCTGGGATATGGGTGTTCTCGTCTCTGTTTTATAGAAGTAGAAACTGAAACCCAGACCAGCTAAAGGACTTGCCTAAGCCCCCCTACTGCTAAGTGACAGACCCCAAACCTGTAAAGGCCACCTGGGTAATGAAAAAGCAGGCATCCGGGGTCTGGCATGACCCAGCCTTAGTCTCAACTCAAATTTCAGCTGAGGAATCTCTGCTGCTTTCAGGGAAGCTGAGCACAGCGATACCTACTTCATCGGGTTGTTGTGAGAAGAAAAGGAGGCACATGGCATTTCCCACATCTAAGCTATCACTTACTTTAAATAACGTGATTTTTTTTATGTTTCACTAAAAAAAATTAATGCCAATCAATCTACAAATACAATCTTATTACATAGAATTTTTATTTGTTATTTAATCAGAGAGCTCTTTCAGACTTAAAGATGGGCTTTCTTTTTAAAATCAAATAGGACTCAGGCATACATAAAAGAAAAAATATGATAAAAGTGAATGAGCCAAGTATTCCTAGGCTTCTTCACGTGTGACCTTCCTAGTTGCTTTTTTGTCTTTAAAAAAATATTTTTCAATTACAATTTATATTCAATATTATTTTGTATTAATTTCAGTGTACAGCATACTGGTTAGACAATCTTACAGTTTGCAGAGTATTCCCCCGATATTTCCAGTACCACTGCACCACACATGGGACACTTTTTGACCCAGAGTCCTTGATGTCTATGCTTTTCCTACAGCATCACCCTCGGAGCTTGCAAGATCAATGTTGAAGCAGCAACTCCTATTCAATATCTGGGATTTCACCCATAAGGTGCTTACTTATAGTGTAAGTTTTAAGGCTACGGTGTCAATAGAAAGTTTTCAAACACCAACCAGAACTTCCATCCCTTCTTCAAATGGTCCTTAAATGTTTTGTTGACTGAAATGCCAAAGGGTTTTTGTTGACTGAAATGCCAGCTGTCCAGTCATTCCACCAAGAATAATAGCTGATACTGACAATCATTTCATGACTGCTGGCTGGTTGGCGGTGATTGTCAGACCCAGTTGATTGTGAGGGAGCATCCTGACTCCAGAGGCATTAACATGTGAAAAATATTGTGTGTTTTAGAATGCATGAAATACAGATCTATACAGGATAGGCTTATACCCAATCCTTAGTTGATGCTTTAAAAATAATGGTTCTTTCCCTTCCTTCCTTCCTTCCTTCCTTCCTTCCTTCCTTCCTTCCTTCCTTCCTTCCTTCCTTCCTTCCTTTCTTTCTTTCTTTCTTTCTTTCTTTCTTTCTTTCTTTCTTTCTTTCTTTCTTTCTTTCTTTCTGCCTTCCTTTTTTTTGCATACAGAGTAGCTATCAAATTGGTGACATTGCCAATAAAGATTAAGTGTTTAGAAGAGGAGCAGGTATCTTGAAGTAGAGGGATCGAAATTGCTTCATGGAAGAGAGGCCCTCAGCTCCAAAGAAATGATAAGCAGGATACAGAAAATACAGCAGCACCTAAAGATCGCTTCAGTGGTCCTTTAACCTTCTCCCCCATCATTACCATCAGCCCCACCAAACCAAAAGGGCTTGCTGTGCCAATAAACCTTAAGAAAAACCCTTAGCACACTTCTTCCAACTATATTGCCACCTCTCGCTCTGGAAATTCGACTCACATTTACAGAAATAATAATATATATGGCAAAAATATACGTGATATTTTGGAGAGAGTGGGTAGTAATTGAAAGAATTGAGAAATCTATTTGAGTTGTAGGGTTGGGAATCAGGCCAACCTTGGTCCTAAATCTGGCTGTAGTCCTTAATTACTGTGTAATATTAGGAACATTTTACTCATCTTTCTGCACCTCAGTTTCCTCTTTCACACAATAGGGGATATTTACCTACCTTAAGGGAGTATTACATTTAAATAGAACATGAATTAATGTACATAAAATGTTTAAAACAGTGTTTAGTTCCTATAAGCACTGATCAGGACTTACTCTACAATGTAATCCTAATTAAGTTTTTAGTGGAGAGTGATAAGTCAAATACAAGATCTTAGAATAGTGAAACCTGCCTGCCTTCAAGTGTCAGCTTCAATGTGTACTCTCCCCGCAAAATGTATACTTTGAATAATTATTAATTTCAATGGGTTAAATCTGAAAAGAATGAAACATCAATTGAGCTACAGCTGTTAAATTGTGTATACATTTTTTAGGATACTCTATATTTTCCCTATCCTATATAATAAAAGCCTAATATACTAAATGTTCGGTCAACCAGACCAATCAAAGCATAATATGCTAATGAAATGCTAAGGCCTCTCAACCACTCACTATGATGTGCACTGACCACCAGGGGGCAGACACTCCAACAGATAGGTTAGCTTGGGGTCTGGCCAATCAGGACTGAGCAAGATGGGCCAGATGCCCTGGAGCCCTCCTGTGGTCCCTCCCTGGCTGGCCAACCTCCTGCATCTCTCCCCAGCCCTGATTGTGC
This sequence comes from Plecotus auritus, assembly GCF_963455305.1. Lineage (NCBI taxonomy): Eukaryota > Metazoa > Chordata > Mammalia > Chiroptera > Vespertilionidae > Plecotus > Plecotus auritus. The sequence continues at coordinate 58,017,814 of NC_137782.1, forward strand.
ACCGGTGGGGTCCCTCAGCCTGGCCTGTGCCCTCTTGCAATCTGGGACCCCTTGGGGGATGTTGGAGAGCTGGTTTTGGCCTGATCCTGCAGGCCAGGCTCAAGGACCCCACTGGTGCGGGACCCCAAATTCATGCACTGGGCCTCTAGTAGTAAATAAAACAAAAAAGTCAGGAGCCATATGATTTCACTCCTACATGGGATATAAAACAGAACATAAGAAATGGACAAACAAAAACCAGAGGAAGCAGGATGGGAGGGTAATAGGGGTGAAGGGAGTAAAATATACGGTGACAGAAGATTTGACTTTGGGACTTTGGGTGGTGGGCACACAATAGAATTGCACACTTGAAACCTATATAAATTTATTAACCAATGTCAAACCAATCATTTAATAATAAACAACGAAATGAAAAGAAAACAGAATCTTCCCTTTTCTTATGGTCTGAATAATTCTTCCAATCTCCATAATATAATGTTAAATCTTTATTGTCTCTTCTAAAAATCTAAACTGAAAACTTGGGAATTAATTATATCGCCCTCTGCTGTGGCTCAAAAATAAAATATGGCTCAGTATAGTTGCCATGCCACATTTACCAAAATGTTACATGCTCAGTCATTTTCAGTGAGCCATTTATTTAATTCATCAATATTTTTCTCCTTTTGTTTTGGGTGAAAAGCAAGCTAATCAGTGATGTGGCTCAGATGTTCTGATCCTCCAATATATTATGTTGGTTGCACTCCAGAGTCACATTTGAATTAAAAAATAAAAAGACCCAAAGCAAGTAACTTCTTTTTTAATAGTGTTTGTTCTCGTTTGCATTCAATCTGATTCTTTTAGCAAGTACAGACCTAAGCATTTAATTTTACCATCTTCAGTTCCCCCAGGAAGACAAATAAAAATAGTATCGTTCTCTAAAAAAAGTGTTTCAGAAAATGGAGAAAGGACAATCTTTAAAGTCAAGTTTTAATTTTTCTGTCAGAATGAGATCTTCCCAATCTGGCTGCTAGCTACCGTGGCAGCCTCCAGTCTCGTGGAACTACTGGCCCTTCAGTCAGTAACTCATTATCCTCAGGACCTTGGGCCTTGGCATGGTTTGCACCCTCAGAGAGAGGACCTTTCATTGCTGTCCTCCCAGCCATCTTTCAAGATGCAAATAAGATGCCACTTTCTCTGCAGGACCTCGTGCAACCTCTCCATGCTCTCCTCCAGGACAGATGTAGTTTTTTCTCCTCCATGATTTGTAGGTGTTGGGGATCTATACCTCTGGTAGAGTGTCAAGCCCATTGTGTGTGACTACTGATCACTTTACCTCTCCTACTCAGGTGTACAATCTTTCATGGCTGGGCTTATAATTTTATTTTTATTTTTTGGTCTTTTACGCCCGACTTTTGAGAACATACCAGACTCACCAAGGCACTTAATAAATACCAAAAGCCTCTCAGGTATGTTTATGGTGTTATACGGGAAAATGGACAATTACAAAATTTTCAGTAGTGATGAAGATGTACAGCATGTTGGAGACATACTTATTGAAAGCCAAGGGTGATAGTTATTGATTTATGACCTCTTAGCTCAAAATATATCCTTTTTCTCCTGCTACTCTGCAATAATGGAGATGGGACTTACAAATATTTCTCCTTTGCCAACTGGTAAAGCATGAAGTGTTGTCATTAGAGAGGGTGCTGGAGGGACACTGGAGGCAAAAGGGTCTCTCTTCCATATTCTGGTGTGCCTTGCTTGCTGGGTTCCTGCCGGGTGCAGTTTCTCCAGCATCTGGCTTTTCTCCGGAAAGGTTGTGCTAGATTCCAGTCTCTGAAGCTGAAGGGGACCCACGCATCCAGCAGCTTCCCCAGGGCCTCCCCTGATGGCTTCAGAGTGAGGTGCTGCTAGCAAAGCCCAAACCCATGAGCAGCCTCTCCTGCCACTCTCTTGGTAACTTTACAATGAGTTCTGAAACATGGCACTGCACGTGCATGGCTTCCCCAGCACCCCAGATTTTCAGCAAATGCTGTGTGGGTGGCATCTCAGCCACTCCTTGCTGCCCAGTAGGCCACAGCCAGTCTCTCTCCAGTGAGGCCTACCTCTCAGCCCTGTTTAGAGAGGGGTCTTCTTTGGAGCTCAGTCCTAGGCATAGTGACTGCTCCTCATATTATTATCCTTGTATTCTTTGTTGTTTTATTTAACTCTTAATAACCAAGTCTCTGCTACTCCACCGTGTCCCTGCTAAATTACTGTGTGGTTTTATCTCTTGATTGGGCCTTGACTGATTGCACAAGGACTAAGAGACTTCTATTTTGGAACTTTGGAACCAATGTCAGAGTATGGTGAAGTTATTTATCTCTATATTAGATATTTTAATGTTAAGATACTAAATTTTGAGCATTAAATTTGGAAGTAGCCTCTGCTCACACTTGCACAGGACTGTAAAACTAGAGAGAGAGAAATGAATTTAGACACTTTCAATTTTGAATTTTTAATAATTTAGATGGGAGCTGAATAAAAACACTCCTTACCAAAAATTTCTTCTTCTAACTATAGTTGAGTAGTGTGATTATATCTGCAAAGATACAATTTAAATATTACCACCCTGCACTCAAATATATCTAATAACTTCTACATGGTAGGTCCTTAATGGATGTTGGCAATGCTATAACTGATAATTGAATTCAACCAAATCTTTCAGCTTATTAAAGGAGTTTTTCTAAGACCCTCTTTTAAGATACACCTCACCTTCCTAGCTGGAATTTCTGCATCTACACAAAAGTTATACTTCTAATATCTCTAAAATAATGTTAATCCAATTAATTAGTTCAAATTAATGGAGTATTGGTGTTTGTTACTTTTGTTGTTGCTAATGTTATTCTTTATAGTGCTCATATGGTGATTTTAAGAGTACATGGAGTGATTGATGATAAATTCTACTGAGATAATGGATAGAAGAAAAAATTAGTGGGAGTCTCCTACACACTACAGCCTCTTCTGAGAAATCAGAGTCACATTAAAAAACTGAATACCACTTAGATTACATTACTGGGCTTGAGTTTCATATCCAAATCCATTAGTTGCATTAGTGAAGACATCCACAATTATTAAAACCTGCTTAAGGAGCTCATTCACTGCCAACTGCTCCTCTCAAGACTTCCAGGGAAAATGCCCATGTGATAGGGAACAATTGACCCTTATATTGGTTTGGATGATGGCATGTGTTTGTAATGGCTCATTCTGCTTGACTAAAGCATTATTTGTGACATTTCTCCTTCCTATCTAATTCTCTTGGCTATAAAATTGAGCATGGGCCTGAGTGTGGATGATATGAACTCTTCATTTTAATCTTAGATAGAGTAATTGCCAATTTTCAATCTCTTCACCTTTCCAGATCTTCCAGTTAACTAATACGTTTTAGGCTCGCCATCCCAACTTAAAGTACTTTCTCCCTCTGATCTATTTATGCACTTTTATAATATTCTAGAATAAGAGTCAGCAAACTTTTCTGTAAAGGCCCAGATAGTGACTACTTTAGGCTTTGAATACCATGCAATCTCTGTTATAATTACGCATCCCTGTTGTTACAGTGTAAATGCAGCGACAGACAGTATGTAAGTGAATGAACACAGCTGTATTCCAATAAAATTTTGTTTACAAAAGCCACAGCAGGTCAGATTTGGGCCAGAAGCTATAGTTCGCTGCTCCTCTATCTCAACAAGAGTCTTCCATTTGGGGTGCACACAAAGGCTTTCCAGAGGGCACTCAGGCATGGAGAGCTTTAAGGGAATCACTCCTTGATTATGAACTTAAATCACATTGTTCCCTACAGTCAATCTGCCTGAGGTCTGTGGCAATCTATGCCTCTTCTTTATTTTATTTTTTTAAGAAAAAACTTTTTTTTTCTTTATTGATTAAGGTATTACATATGTGTCCTTACTCCCCCATTGCCCCCCACCCCCTCCTCCACTCATGCCCTCACCCCCCTGGTGTCTGTGTCCATTGGTTAGGCTTATATGCATGCATACAAGTCCTTTGGTTGATCTCTCCCCCTTACCCTCCCTGCCCTCCCCTACCTTCCCTCTGAGGTTTGACAGTCTGATCAATGATTCTCTGTCTCTGGTTCTGTTTTTGTTCATCAGTTTATGTTGTTCATTATATTCCACAAATGAGTGAGATCATGTGATATTTATCTTTCTCTGACAGGCTTATTTCACTTAGCATAATGCTCTCCAGGTCCATCCATGCTGTTGCAAATGGTAAGACTTCCTTCTTTATTTTACCACAACATAGTATTCCATTGTGTAGATGTACCACAGTTCTTTAATCCACTCATCTGCTGATGGGCACTTAGGCTGTTTCCAAATCTTAGCTATGGTAAATTGTGCTACTATGAACATAGGGGTGCATATGTCCTTTCTGACTGGTGTTTCTAGTTTCTTGGGATATATTCCTAGAAGTGGGATCACTGGGTCAAATGGGAGTTCCATTTTTAGTTTTTTAAGGAAACTCCATACTGTTCTCCATAGTGGCTGCACCAGTCTGCATTCCCACCAGCAGTGCACGAGGGTTCCTTTTTTTCCACATCCTCACCAGAACTTTTCATTTGTTGATGATAGCAATTCTGACAGGCGTGAGATGGTACTGCATTGTCATTTTGATTTGCATCTCTTAGATGATTAGAGACTTTGAGCAGGTTTTCATATGTCTCTTGGCCTTCCTTATGTCCTCTTTCGAAAAGTTATCTATTTAGGTCCGTTGCCAATTATTTGATTGTGTTGTTTATCTTCCTTTTGTTAAGTTGTATGAGTTCCCTGTAAATGTTGGAGATTAAACCCTTATCGGTGATGATATTGGCAAATATGTTCTCCCATGTAGTGGGCTTTCTTGTTTTGTTGATGGTTTCTTTTGCTGTACAGAAGCTTGTGCCTCTTCTTTAGAAATTGCTTCACTTTACCAAAGAATTGCACACCTCTTATCCATTCTGAATCTTCTTGTCCCAGTGAGTAAAAGGTTAAAAATACTTGTAACAAAACAAGTTTTCCTTTTGGATGACTCACTCCTCAGTGACAGCTCTTTGAGATCCAAGCAAACAATACTGCTGTAAGAAATCCTGAAGATCTTGAAGAATGCTGTATCTTATTTCATTAATATGAAACATTCTGCACAAAGCATTTCTCTCTCTCTCTCTCTCTCTTAGATAGAATTAAAAATAGAATTCAGAAATGAAAAGATTGCCATGGGGATATTATTAGCATGTTTATTTAAATTTTAAAAAATCAGATTTTATTTTTCTAGCATAAAGTAACTCCAGTTGGCTGACTTGTTTGAGAATAAAGATTGACATATTATTTGGTTGGATGGCAAATTTTTGCAAATTGAGTGAGCTAAATCTTCAATTCAATATATATTGACAACTCAAAATATATTGATAAAAATATATTCAAGATGCAAAGAATATATAATACATTGCAAAACATCTTTATGGAACTATAAAGATACAATAAAAATTTTATATGTACATTTAAAGTTTTTAAGGGGATACATAATTTAAAAAAATTAACAGGTATATTAATAAATTTTTTAAATTTTCTGTTCTAGAAAAATCTTAGAAAATTAATTATTTACTACTTCATCATACTTGTATTTTTGTCTTGAAATTTACTGAAATATTTTATTGTTAGGTAATTTTTATTGTGTGTTGGGTATTGTCTCTTAAATGGATTATAAGCTTATCTATTCTGCCACTTTCTGGTCCTGTGACGTCATTTCTTAGTTTTCATCTAAGTAATACCAAATATCTGTTCCCATCACCACCACAATTAATCTGGTATGTGACCCAAAATGTCACTAAAATGATCTCCAAAGGTTGCCAGTGGTCTCCTGTCCCATGGATCATAGTAATGTGAACCTTTTCTTTGCCTGTATCCCCTCCAATTCTTCTGTAGCATTTGACACAGTCACCTCCTTTATGAAGGTTTCTTCTTTCATGGTGTTCATTATACCCCACTAAGCTGGTTGCTCTATAAGCCTTTGGACACCTCATTCTCTTTTCTTTCCTTAGTCATCTGTCTTAATGTCCTGTCTTTTGCTCAACTCCCCCACTTCAACTAAGCCTTGACTGCAAATGATTTCCATACATCTTTAACCCTGAAATCCAATTTGATTTCTAACTAGGTCATCCACTAGCACTATAACATTAAGTTAATCAAAATTAACCAAAGAACTTGTATGCATATTTGCATAACCCATGGACACAGACAATAGGGTGGTAAAGGCCTGGGGGTGGGGGAAACAGGGGACAATCCTATCTAATAAAAGAGTAATATGCAAATTGACTGTCACTCCAACACAAGATGGCTGCCCCCATGTGGACACAAGCTGGCCACCACAAGATGGCCAGCAGGGGAGGGCAGTTGGGAGGGACCAGGCCTGCAAGGCAGGGCAGTTGTGGGTGATCAGGCCAGCAGGGGAGGGCAGTTGGGAGGGACCAGGCCTGCAAGGGAGGGCAGTTGGGGGTGATCAAGCCTGCAGGGGAGGGCAGTTAGGGGTGACCAGGCCGGCAGAGGAGGGAAGTTGGGGGCAACCAGGCCTGCAGGGGAGAGCAGTTGGGGGAACCAGGCCTGCAGGGGTGGGAAGTTAGGGGCAATCAGGCTGGGAGGGGAGTGGTTAGGGGGTGATCAGGCTGGCAGGCAGAAGCAGTTAGGAGCAACCAGGAAGGCAGGCAGGCGAGCAGTTGGGAGCCAGTAGTCCTGGATTGTGAGAGGGATGTCCGACTGCCCGTTTAGGCCCGATCCCACCGGGATCAGGTCTAAACGGGCAGTTGGACATCCCTTGAGGGGTCCCAGATTGGAGAGGGTGCAGGCTGGGCTGAGGAACACACACCCCCGTGCACGAATTTCGTGCACCAGGCCTCTAGTATGTAATACTTTTAACAATAAAGATTTAAAAAACAAAACAAACCTGATTTGTCATCTTCCATATGCTCTTGCTTCTCACTTTCCTGTATTTATTACAATTGCATCTTTTTTCTGGGCACGTGGTCTCACAATCTCAAAGGGATCTCCTTCACGTGTATCAGTACACACCTTTCCATTCCCACCTCCACTACCCTAGTTCACGGCCTGCCTTTATAAAAGTTGAAATGTTTCAATAGCTTCTAACTGGTCAACTTTTAACCCTGGATGCATGTAAGTATCACCTGGGAAGCTAAAAAATCCCGATGCCCAGGCTACCCCCAATCCAATCACATCAGAATCTCATGGGGTGGGTCAATGCTTCTGTATTTTCTAATACTCCCCAAGAGATTCCAGGGTGCAGTCAGGACCGGAAACTCCAGTCTAGACTCTTTCCCTTTGCAATGTAATCCACACATCAGTTTGTTTACATACCCTAAAGGGCAGTTGCCATTTTGCAACTCACTCACTCAAAAGTGTTTCACTTTCGCACCATGGAGCCTATGGAGCCCAATGCAAAACCAGTCACACAATCAACTCTCAAAAGTGACCCATGGTAAAAGATTAGAAACAAACAAACAAACAAACAATGGCAACAATGACAACAAGATAACCACATCATCTTGAGAAAGCTCAGACTATTTTCAAATCATGATAAAATATTTAAATAAACATAGATTAGAATCTAAGCTTCTTATTTTTCTAAAAATAAAGTGTTTTAGTTTATTTTCTTTCCTCAAGTCATCTACTGCTTTCCCCTGAAGTTCCAGTCTCCTTTGGAAGGGTTTCCAGGCTAAGATGGGAAAGTGCTATAAAAATCTCAGGCCTCACAGTGTGCTTAGAAATTTGGGACAGACGATTTTTTTTAGTTCTGAGATCAAGATAGATATTATAATATGGTGCAAATTAGAATGAAGATACTAAATAATTTACGCTAATGCTCTCAGTTATAAAGATAACTGCCTCACTTTGCAACTGATATAAATTAAGGGAATATATTTAAATGTATATTTTAATCAATCAAGAAGGCTCATCTGCCAGCCGGTGTCAGATGCTAATGCATGCTCTCAATGAAACGGTCTGTTTATTAACTAATTAAGTGCCAACTGACTGAGCTACTGAATTCAGACACAGGCATGGTGACAGTGTTCCCTTCAGGTCACCGGGTGTGCCTCACAGTAGGATGTTCAGCCCCTACCTAACCGTGAAAGGTAGTTTATTGCTAAGTGACCTAAACTGTCCTTTATCCAAAATGTGCGGTCTGTGGTAGAACTAACACAAATGAGATGTAAGAAGTAAGAATATACTGCAGAAAGCAGTATTAAGAAGAGCTTAATAGACTAAGATCCCTGGTTCCCGGATGTTGCTGACCAGCTGCTGAGTGCATAGTAGGTTTCTCGGTGAAGGTTTGTGGCATTGAATTGAATGAATTTAATGTGCTATTCAGTACCCTGATGAATTGGAAGAAAGATGTCTTTTCAGGGGATCTTGGGGACTTGATAAAAAGCATTTCTAAATAACTGCCAGTATCAAAAGACATAGAACAATAACAGAGATGGAGAAGTACAGGTATAGGTAGTGAATGCCTGAGTTGGAAGCAGAACCAACAAATTAGTGCACATTAACAGCTCAGGGAGCATAAGACATGGAAGAAAAGGCTTTTGAAAAGAAAGCCAGAAGAATGAAACAAACTGGAAATTCACAATCAGGACCATTTCCTTACTAATCAAAATCCATTTTTCAGCTTTTTATTTTTTTGTGCGCTGGCATTTTTCTCGCACGTCCTGGGCACAGAAAATACATCAGCCGGGAAAGTAGCAGCTCTTCGATGTCGCCAATGAGTTGCTATCAGACTTATTTTCAGAATCTTCTTATTTTTAAATTTGTCTGCTTTATTTTTTTGAAATTAAACAGGAAAACTTGAAGTTGATTCATACCGCATCTAGCCTGCTCAAATCATGGATTTTCTAAAGAAAAGTTCCCTATCCAAATTTCTTCCTCAAATGAATTGGCCTTATCATGACATATTATTTTATTTTATTTGCATTGTAAGATTTCACAGAACACTTTAAAAATGCACTAACTAGAATGCGATTATGTGAAATGTGGTAGTTACTGAACATAAAGCAAATGTAAATATAATTTTGGATTGAAAGTAGTTAATATATTTTTTAACTATAAATTTGAAAGCAGACTTAAGCAGAAAAACCCAAGTGGCAGATATTCTATGAAAATAATTTTTAATATCTATAATTTTTGAAGTTCTATTTTTGTCCTTTATTTGGTATCTTTTGATTTTCTATAAATCTTGATAAGACTTCCATGAAAACATCCCACCAAACTGGAGAGCTTACCTAGAGGGTGCCCTTTTTCATGGATTCTGGGGGAGGGAGAATAATTAATGGGCATTTGCCCTACTTTGATTATGGGGGCTGGCTTGAATAATGCTTATCTTCAGAGCCCTAACATAACTACTGAATTTTTAAAATTAAATTCCTTTTTTAAAAAGAGTTTTCATTTGGTAAGAGATGTAAGAAAGAGGGCAGTTGACAATGCCCAAAATGAGTTTCTTAGTTCTTTTAAACTTAGATAAATACCCAACATTAATAAGGTTTTGTGCTGCTAGTAGCTTAACTTGGAGTCCTGGATTCCTTAAAGTCTAGGAGAATTAGGTAAATGCCCAACCTCAGTTAGGATGCTCTGCACTCAAATTTACTTCTCTGGATAAATTTACTTCTCTCCCCAAACCAGCATTTCAGCTAAGGAAAACCATGACTTTCCAGGAGATGGAACTACTTCCTTGTGTCTTGCTGGCATGGGCAGTGATGGTAATGTTAATGTTGAGCAGAAGAGGAATTCTCACAATGCTTCATCACACATAGCCTGTCAGACCAGCCAGAAGCACACTGACTTTTCTTCCGGGATTGAGTGCCAGGGCACTGCCATTGAAGTTTCTCAACTTCTCTGGAATGCCATTCCAGCAGGAACAAAACTGCTAATACCTTGCCTGGCCAGTGTGGCTCAATGGTTGAGTGTCAACCTATGAACCAGGAAATCTCGTTCAGGGCACATGCCTGGTTGCCGGATCAGTCCCCAATGTGGGGCGTGTAAGGAGGCCACTAATTCATGATTCTGATTCTCTCTCATCATTGATGTTTCTATCTCTCCCTCTCCTTCCTCTCTGAGATCAATTAAAACAAATTCTAATACCTCTCTGCAGGTTATAGACTGCACCAAGGATGGCCAATTACTTCTTAACTGATGAAGTGCCAGCTACTAAGGAGCTGGGTCTAAGTACTGTGGAGCTTTAATCTTTTTTCCTTCTGTCCAGGCCCTTTCCCCCAAGGATAAAGTTGTATAAGGTTTTGGTAGGAGTAAGGAAAGCAGGATCATTTTAATTTTATTTCCATGACATCAAAACTTTATGTCCAGTCTTAGTTTTCCATGTTAATTTGTCTCTTTTTATTGCCCATGTAATATGTTAATATAACATTGTATCATTGGCATTTTTAAAGAAAATATTGAATAAATATTTCGGGTTCCTAGCGCTGAATTAGAGACTTTACATTCAAATGTTTCCTTTTGAAAGTAATATTTTGTTCTTTTTTTAATTTTAGGAAGGGGGGATATATCTAGCAAGTTGTTCCTAATTATAAAATTAAATGGAATGTATCATAGATCTAGTGGTATTGATAAAAATTGCAGTTACAAGTTGCAAGTGTCCTTATAAATTAGACCTCTAATCTTCCCACTTTATAGATGAAGAAACTGAGGCCCAGGGAGGACAAGTGATTTATCAAAAGTCACCATCTAATTAGAGGTAGAAAAGGAATTTCAACATATGTCTCTTAAGCCCTTGACCATTCTTTGCCTCATTGTTCCTTGTAATCGTTATTTGAGGCTATTTGGGATCCTTCAGTACTCTAGTCCCTGATATGAAAAACTACTCAAATGAACAAGGTCTGCTTTTAGCTGTAGTTCTTCTTTCTGTAGTTGTATTTAAGATCAGCAATTTATCTTGCCCTGAAATAAAACGAACAAATGCACAATATTACATGATAACATTTCTAAAGCTCCATGAACCACTGGAAATGATATAGACGCAACAACATCGATATAGTCTATGCCAATTATCGCGCCTCTCTTATGGGATAATTAGGAGATGTTCACTGAAATATGCTTTTCATTTCCATTCACTGGTAATGACCATGCACTCCTTCAGAGAAGATTTATTTTCCCTCCACCTCTGCTTCTACTAAGCTCAGCACTTATTCTAAACTCCTGCAGATGAAAGGTATACATTCCATGCAAGTGAGTATGTGTGTGTGTGTGTGTGTGTGTGTGTGTGTGTGTGTGTAATTAAGACGTGCATATTAACTCTTTAGCTGACACAAGAAGATACGGCTTCAGAATATTGGAAATCTGTTGCAGATAAAACACATCTTCATGTCCTCCATTTTCTATAAAACAAGCGATATTTACAGGAATAATTCTCTATGTAATTACACAATTATTAAAAACATAGTAGTGAAGTAGGAGCTTTTATCAAGTCATTCAAATTAGTGCTATTTCATACTAATCACCATCTACTTGAATGTGTATTGCTTGGATGTGACTGTGGAAAGCTCATTAAATAAATTTTCTTTAAAATTTAATTACTGGGAACTTCTTCAGATAATAATGATTATGGGTATAATTAGGATCTTTGTTCCTCTTTGTTGTTAGACTAAAAGGTACAAAGACTCAGAGAAAAAGGGATGGAAATTGCATATCCAACCATTGGAGAAGTAGTTGTCATGGGCCTTGTAGAATATTAAAGAGCCTAGAGCCCATGGAACATCGAGATGGAAGAATGGAAATTGCAATGTGGCGTTTAGTTATTCGGTCTTTCATTTTCTTTTAAAATTGCCTGAGTCGTGTTCGTGAACTGAGAAGTGAGAAACAATAAAGGGATGTTTCCTTTAATGTCTGACTGTAAAAACATGTTACAAATTGATAATGTCTTCACTTGTAAAGGCTGTGGGGCCTGGATCCTGCACTTTGGGCATTTAACAAGCATGGGAGGTGCTGTGTGCTGTGCTGGTGCAGATCACAACTACAATATACACTCCCTGGAGTTCATGCCTTTGACATCGCAGTTCAGAAAAAGGCACCAACACTCTGACCAGTGAAGTTTTCCGGGTCCTGTTTTTAAAATGACAACCAAACTTTTGAACAAACTGAAGGGTATACCAAAGCCTTCCTGTGAGTACTTCATTTGGAAATGAAGAAGAAGAATGGCTACATATAATTTAAGAAGAACGGCTACATATAATTTCTGGGTTCAAGCAGTATAAAAGTCTCCCAACTCCCCAATCAAAGACAGTTCCAAAGCAGGATTTCAGTACATGTACTGGACATTCTCTATGAGAAAATGAAATGGGTTAAGAAATGAATTGTGAATATTTTGTCAGGCTCCTGACAAATGTAAAAAGTGAATATGCCTTCGCTCATCTAAATCTGACACTAATTATGTTTGTAAAGTGTTCAGCATAGTAAGTTAGAAAATATTAAAGGTAAATGAGAAACCCATTTACAAGAGTGAGAGGAACTCTAGACTCTGGTTCCCACAGGCTAGCGCACAGGAGGAAGGAGTTTCGGGTGTCATAGCAAAAGCAATGACGTCAGGCAGTCATATTCTGACCCAGAGCCTTCGCACGCCAGTCGGCTAGGACCATTGTGTGTAACCTGTTGTGTTGGGCACCCTATAAAGCATTCCAGCTCTCCTTGTCATCAGAAGAGTATAGAGTGCCCAAAGTATAACCAAGCAGATCAACACATTCTGAAAAATGTAATTGACTGTGTGAGAGGGAAACTGCTTGATATCTACATTGTGTTTCGTTGCTCTTGGCACCGAGAGTTGCACAGTTTATTTAGGGTCCCTGGAATCAGGTAGTGAATAATAAATAGCCTCACGATTTCACTTAACACGAGAGAGACTTAAAGAGGTTTAGAAAAAAAGCGTAGAAGGAGAGAGAGAAGTAGAAAGAGAACTGCCAGCATCACCACCAAAACAATAGCAACCAGAACAACCACAGCAACAATGTCAGGAGCTGTGTAATGAGGGCGAACAAATATTTTCAGGTCCTTTGTTCAATTGAACGATTCAAACTCTACTAACATTTCCTGTCTCCTTAGCCAGTGTGCCTGAAAATAAAGCATGGCTGATTCAGAGGGCTTTGTAGCAAAGGAAAACCTGCTCTAGTGCCCCTATTGTGTTGTGTTGTGTTGCACTGATGTGCTGTTGTACCATCCTGAAGGAAAATTGCATATAGGTCCAGGACAGTTATTTTCATGGCGTTGCTTGAGTCTTTGCTGTGATTAAGGTTAATTGACTTGGAATTGTCACATAGGTGTTGAATGAACTTTATAATCAGAATTTCTTACGTCTCTCTTCCACTCTTCAAAGACATCTTTATTTGTAAATTTGGGATTTTAGTTCATTCTTTAGTGTTTTCAGCACAAAAAGTATAAAACAGTTATAAGATATTTACCTTTCCTTTAAAAAACTTACAATTTAGTTGGTGAGATAAGGCCAATGAAAACTAACAGCAATACAAGTATAGGATTAATATTAAATTGTGTAATAATTCTCAACCTTTCAATGTGATATACCTACTGATAGGTATTTATTATAAGCCTTTTTTTAAATATAAAGTGTGATTTACTGAAGAAAATGGAAATGCTGGAATTTGAAATGTCAAACATGTTTTAGTTTGAGATGCTGAAATGTTGACATGTAATGAAAATACAATCCACTAATGATTTCTACAGCATATTATTGTCCTTCTCGTCATCTTCAAGTTCTGAAGATTTAATTGCCTTAAGGTCTAGTCATTTTATCTGATTTATGTTTTCTTAATAAACTTAGAAATACCATAGCCTTTTCCATTCTCTTTGGACTTGTTCTTGCCATTTGCCATAATTCTTTGAGAAATTTTGAAGTGTGACAGTTTTCCCCAACTTTAGTTAATCATACGTAAAGTGTTCACATACTGACAAACCAGCCATTTTGTGTGTTGGGAGGCGTGCTTTTCCCATAGAAGGAGAAGAAAGAGAAAGAAAAAAGTCACACACATTATTGCACAATGCTGCAGAAGGTGTTTTTCTGAACTCTAGACAATGAACGCTAATGGATCATTTGTGCTGTGTGCTGAAGTCTTTTCAATCCACAACAAGAGAAATCATCTTTGATGATGCTTTACTCAGCCAAGTTCTCCAATCAGCCAAATTACAAACACTGAAACTTCAAGGAATGAGACCGTCTTTGGGAGGATGGAAATCTGTTTGGCAGCTTGGTCACTGAATAGCACGTGTATCAAGCTGGAGGACTGATTGTCTTAGAAAGGTGACAATGTGTATAGGGTCCATTACCTCGTGAATTAATATTGGCTAGTACTTCCTTTAACCTTATATAAGTAGCCTTAGAGATTCCTTTGTGATGCAGAGATCATGGGATCCTGTGACATATCCATCCCGACCCACCAGTTCAAATCTAGATAAAGCATATGACAAGTGAAAGTTTCCAGAAATCTGCAGGTGTTAAAACCTCTTTTCATTGCCCTAGTCAGTCCCTCCTAGTGAATTAAAACCAATTCAAGGGGATGGTTTAGGAGCAGAAAATTCTCCTCATTCCAACGCAGATGAAAATGTACTAGTAACAACTGGGATACCAGCTTTGTTCAGAACCAGGGCAAAAATCGGCCAACCAGGGTCGTCCATTAATTAAGCTACCCACAGATGTACTGCACACACTTTTGGAAGCTCCTTTGAAGGGTGCATCTTGCTGGTGGAGTGGGAAGGCCTGTCCTGTCCTGATTCTTTTGCTCATCCATAAAGCGAGTCTTCCTGGCTACCACTTATTGTAGGAAGTTGGAGCAATCATCTCATGGATGTCATTTTATTATGGCCTGAAAAATTGCTCTCAGAAATCTCCCCTTGCATTAAGCACTTTAAACATTTTAAAAACAATGACTTTGCATCAAAATATAAACACAAATCTTATTAAATTTCCTCTTACTTAACCCTAAAGCATGGCTATTGCAAAATTAACCTATTTTTCTTCAGCATAAACTCTCTCAGTGTCACAATATTGAGAACATTTAACATCAATGGAACAAAATCTATCTTGGCAGGTTTATTTGATATTGTTTTCATTTTCAGCAATGGATAATCCATTCATTCAACAAATATTAAGTGAGCACCTATTATGAACTACTGTTTAGGTACTAGGAATATAATATTGAACTTCATGAACAAGCATCACTGTTCTAATTCTACATTAGAGTTTGTTGGTATTCTGATCATGAAGCTATGGCATGATTTAAAGGTTTTGATTGTCTCAATGACAGTAAATGGTATAATGATACCTTTGCAGTTTTAAACTCTAAGCTCTACAAGAGCAAGTTCATAATGTTTTCCCCACAATTGAATATCCAGTGTATAACACAGTCTCTATCATATATTAGAGTGTTCAATAAGTATTGAACAATATGAGTAAAATTAAGGAAATATATTTCCTGAGGTCATAAGATATAAGGAAAGCATCTGAGGGTTCATAGAAGTTAAATGTTTTGGTATTTGTAGGCTGAACAAATGTCAGATAGCCTTTAATTTATCCTGATCACATTTGCTTTTAATATGTTGGTGAAAATCTTTGACATAAACTCAACATTTGGGAAATGAGGGTCAATCTTTGAGTCTGAAATAGTAAAATGATGACTCTTTACTCTTGAGTACCTTCCTTAATAATATATTTTTATTGTAGTACCTTTTATTAGAGAAGAATTTGATCATGATTATTGGGAATTGCCCAGTTGGTAATTGGTAATTTGTAAAATCCAGCTGTAGAAAAGCCAGACCTTATTTTAGACAGTGTGTCAGGAGGAAAAAAGCCAAAAATTTTACTTGAGCATTTTTCATCTGGAGATGAATCATAGGCAATTAACAGGAACAATTCTAATTAACCGACATAATTAAAAAACTAATAATGTTTAACATTATTGTTTTATACAATGACATTAGCTTTAACAGCCTAGCAACACATCAAGGCCTCATTTCCATAGTCACAGAATATATTATTTATCCTAGGTTTCTCTGGTAACCAGTTTGACAATAGTAACAGCAATGTGGGTTCTTAAATTGTTTTGCCATACAGCTTCATAATTTATGCCATTGGCAGTAATTGTAATGTCTGTATAATTTCCTTTTAATTATCAACTAATGAAATTTACATCCATTTGGGTAAAACAAATACTCACATTCAACTTCCAATCACCTGTCCATGCTTCCATTTAATTTACTCAAGTTTGATGCCTTTTATTTATATTTTTAATATCAAACTGTGAGAGGAATATTAACATTCATTTTCTGATTAGTGTTTAGGGAAATATTGATTATGTGGTTCCTTTCCCTTCTTTACCTTTAAATTTTCAGTGTGTGAATTTTTTAACCCAAGAAGATACACACTTCCCAGTTTTTTCACATTAAACTCCAAGGAGTTTAAGTGGAATTAATTTAGTAAACTTTAATTGCAGAATAATCTCTGCCGGTTCCCTTATCTCTTGATTTATTACAGGCATTTATTTCTACTTTGACAAATTCTCATCAGTTTCCCAGGGAATTAATTTAGATTTCTAAAAAGAAAAAAAAAACACACCAAATTGCATCTAAATTCAAATTAAGATGCTAATTACAATAATTATTTCATCACATTATATAGAAACTTTGTACATATGAGTATAGCAATTTTGAGGCAAAAAGTGTTATTTTTTCACAATGCTAATTCTTGCAACTTTTGAACAGATGAGTTTCCTAGTTTAATTAGTTATATACAAAGATTGCCCCTCCAAAGGAGTTATGCTGAATGCCAATCAACTGTTAATTTGAAAAATTGATAATAAATAGTCTTGATAAGTGAGCTGAATGTCAATATTAATCCACCAAAGTGAGATGAGCTTGTGATTAGTAAATTATGGGGGTCGATCATTAATAGGCATGTTATGCTTTGGACCAGTGAGGTTACACTCACAGAGAAAAAACTTGTTTAAAAAGTGATTAGAACCTTATTATTATTATTATTATTATTATTATTATTATTAAAAAGGGAAACACATTGGGAGGAGCATTGGTTTATTCTGCACCTGGTCCCCAATCACTGGGGATAGCTTCCCTATGGACCCACTCATTGATGTCCACAGACTGCACACTCAGGATTTAATTCTAGGGAAGAAACTGCTGGCCGAGTTGATGAGAGGAATGTGCACCTCCGTATTTGGGGAAGGAAGAGATTGGCAGCTCTGACTTGTTCTTTAGGTTGGGGTCGAAGGGGAAGCAAGGGTTTTGTTTGTTTTTACTTTTGTTCTCTCAGATGAATTCAAATTATTTTTCCTTGTGCCTACTGAGCTAAATGTAGACTTAATACCTATCTACAAATAGTACACATGCATTTGGAGTAGTTGATAGTTATGTTCCAATGCATTCCTGCATTTTTTTAGTAGGCTAGGGATAATGGTGTTTTAACTTAACACATTCATACAATGTACCAATTATAGTCATTCCTCACTTGGCCTTTCCTGGAAAGGAAAATCAGTTGCTGGACTTGAAATCTGCTATTGATCTATGCTAAGATTATGAAGTATGTGTTATTAGGAAGACTGTTGAATTTGAACCCAGAAGAAATGTCAGCTACTTACTGTCTATGGGACCCTGGGAAAGAGACTTGACTTCTCTAATCCTTGATTTCCTATTTGGCAAAATGTGATGGATAATAATACCTGCTACTTCAGAATTCATATGAGAACTAAAGGAGGTAGTAGAGGCCAAGGTCATTTATGAACTATAAAATGCTGTACAATTGTTAGATACTGTTAGGGTTGCAGCTATTCTATTCTGGTCTTCAGTTAATAATGGAATTAACTTAAATGCAGGTTTTATTTTGTAGAATGTTTGCATCAGTGCATAAGTACTCAAAGCACATATTTTATTAGAGTGAATCGATGATGCATCTTTGAATGTGCAGACTGTTTTATAAATATAAATTGTGTAGACTTCCTAACTTACCTGTTCTTGATTTTTAGATTTTTCATATTGACTGTTTTGCTTCTAAAATTGTACATACTTTTAGTAGTAAGTCTCTGATATATTTTAACAATCACATTATTAATATTCTACTCAATTGATTTTACGATAGGCTGAGACTATAGTATTTCCATTTTAACAGTAAATAATAAGTAGTTTTGCATTACTCCCTGAGTCACTAAAATATGCCATCTAAGGACTCCCAAAATAATTCTTAGGTCAATCTCCTGTGGCTCAGATTGAGAATTTACTTTTTGATCCTTCAATTTGAGAAATTTCCTTCCAATTTAGACAAGCCAAAAATAAGAAATGTATTTAATGTACATAATGAACCAGTACTTGTTACAACTGAAACATAGACAATGAATGGAATACCTATGTCTTGATATTTATGTAATTGTTTTAATATTTTTAAAGTCCATGACATCTTGCATTGCTCAATGTAGGTTTGGAGGAGTCATATTTGAGTGCTGTACTTGTGCTATATTCCTTATTATAAGAAGACCTGGCCTGCAGTAGAAAATGCCACTGGAGCTGATGTCCTTTTTGTGACCCATAGCTTGCTGTGCTCTTCAACACAAGAGCATTGTCCATATCAACACTATTTGTTGATTCTTGGAAAGTGCTTGGGAGACAAAGGTATATTCTAAGGAGTTCTTCCTCTCAAGAAGTTTTGGTTGGATTTAGGAAAACATCCTAAGAGATTTAAAAAAATACAAGGTCACTGATATCCAGTGTAAAATGAATGGTAGAAGTAGCTAGTAAACTTCCAAGGAAAATTCCAGAGGAGTTGGTTTTGGGCAGAAACGTGAGTATTGTAGCATTTTCAGGGCTACATCTTTAGTAAGCAGTGCTTGTGGAAAGTGCAGGATACAGGAAGTGAATTCACTGGCAGCCTTACTAATTCTGTAAACTTGAGCAATTTACTAGTACTGTCTCTGAGTCTCGGGTTTTTAAAAAATTTGTAAATGAAACTAATTATAGTACCTACTTCCAATTATAGTATTTTATATTATTACCAGAGGCTCAATGCATGAAATTTGTGCAAGGGGCGCGGCCCTCACAGCCACAGCAGCTGCCTCGGCCCTGGAAGCCCCAGCTTTGTCCGGAAGGTCATCCGGAAGGTCGTTTGGCTGTCTGGTCTAATTAGCATATTATGCTTTATTATTATAAAATTTTAATCTATATTTTATTAATTATTATTATTTTCATCTTCTAAATGAGGAAACTAAGGCACAATGAGGGTAAGTAACTCAATAATAATATGTCTGGGATTTCAACCAAGCTCTTAAACCCCATGCTACTTTGCTTTTTAGTAACTCTGCATACAGAATTACAGATCATCTCTGTGGAAAAAATGTATATTTCAAATTTTAACACAGATGGTAAATGCATCTCTAAGTTATCACTGAGACTTGAATTCCAAATGGATGAAACTCCTAATTTAGTTGAAAAAACAGGTTTAATACATGGAAGTACACAGTAAGTTGAATTATAATTAATGTTTTAAGTATGAGTTTAAAACAATTATAGTAAGAAATGTCTAAAGATAGTTCTTGAAATTGCCAAAGAAGTGGTCTAGCTAATAATTACTGCACTAGCAACTTTTTACAGAATCCAGAAGATTCTGATTGAGGAGCACATTATCATAACCAGGAGGTTGTTCCAGCCTCTATTCAGTTGGGTTAGGAGTAATAGAATAACCCAAAATAATAGTGATTTAAACAGGATAGAAGTTTATTTCTTTGCACTTTAAGAAGTCATGAGGTCCAGGGCTGTTATGGCAGGACATGGTATCAAGGTTTCTTCTATCTTGTTCTTCTGTCTGTGGCTGTTCTTGGTAGTGATTCTTATGGTTCAAGTGGCTGCTGGAGCTCCAGCCATCATAAATGGGGAGAGAGGGAGATGGAGAAGGATGTGTCTTCTATCTTTAGGGATGCTCCCTGGAAGCTGCACAGTTAGCTTTGGCCTCTATCCTATTGGCCAGAAGTCAGCTGACTGACTCAACTGATTGCAAGGAAGGCTGGAAAATACCAATCACTTTTTGGGGGGTTGGCAGTGGCTATATGACCAGATAAAAGTATTTCTGTTACTGGGGAAAGCAGAGAAAACAATTGGTAGTTTATGCTATACAAGCTCATAAACTTTGTGACAGCCCACACCCTGAAAAGGTTCAGAGGTAAGAAAAGGAATGAAGACTATGGTTATTGTCATGCCTCTGCTGTAACATTTTCCTTGTCCTGGCTGAGTGGCTAAAGGGCTTGGTGAAGCTAAGTTAACATATCCATGTCTTTACCTCCCCTCCATACTTATAGGTATCACTCACTTGCAGAAGGGGGGCAGATGCAACCAACAAAACCAGCAAGCAATATACTATGATCCCAGTTTTACTGAGAGTGGAACAATGAATCTCTATTCTCAAAAACTGATCATGTCTCTACAGTGCTCCCAAGAAAACTCTATATTTGTAAAAAGAAAGGAAAGATGTCCATGGGTTTGCAAAGTCTTTGCAAAGGGCACATCATAGAAATGCTTAGGGCTGTGGACTGATTATGTGAGCAGACGGTGTGTGAGATGGAGTCTCTGATCCCAACTTGTACTTGTTTTTGTTTTATTGGTGTTGTACACAATCTTGAAAGATTCACTTAAGCTCTCTAAGGGTCACTTTTCTCTTCTGCAAATGAGAGACCAAAATTAGTACCTGATTCCTCCCCTCACAAGGGAGAAAGCTGATTAGAATAAAGATGGGGCAATTACTTGAGCTCTGTGGAGAAAAGTACGAGCAATTTCTTATAAATTCCTACAGAGAAGGTTATTATTATTAATCTATATATATTTCTCTACCCTAGAAAGCTCTTCTAATCCATCTCTGCCTTCTCATTCCTCAGTATAATTTCACTGACATCCCTCTGGTTAAATGTGGATGTGCTTCTACCGTCTCTGACATATGTGTGACTCCAGACCCTTCCAGGATGTGTTTGTATCTTGAATGTGGTTTCTACAATCCTATCTTGGTTAGCAGTTCTTTAAGCCATGCCTTTCCCTACTATGTACTGGATGGTGTGAGTGGTTAAGCACTTAGGGGCTTTGTGAACAAAAAACAACCGGCTTCAAACTCTATCTCTGACACTTGCTGATTTTGTAAACTTTAGTAATTTCACCTCTTAAGCCCCAATTTCTTCAACTGTGAAGTGAATATAATTAATTCCTGTTTCATAGGACTGTTATAAGAATTGATTAAAATGATGCACATAGCCCTGACCGGTTTGGCTCAGTGATTTAGAGTGTTGGCCCGAGGACTGAAGGGTTATGGGGTTTGATTCCAGGTTGAGGGCACGTACCTCCATTGTAGGTTCAATCCCTGGCAATGGTCAGGGTACTAGCGGGAGGCAACCAATTGATGTGTCTCTCTCACATCAATGTTTCTCTCTCGCTCTCTCTCTGTGCTCCCCTCCCTTCCACTCTTTCTAAAAATCAATGAAAAAAGATATCCTCATGCATTGGTTGAGGATCAAAATAATAATAATAATAATAATAATAATAATAATAATATATATATATATATATATATATATATATATATATATATATATATATAAAGTTTCTTGGTAGATCTGCCTACACAGTGAGAGCCTAATAAATGAATGCTATATCATTTTAGTAAAATTATCAAAGATAGGAATTTTCTTCATTGCTGTGTCCTATGAGAACCAAATATTTGTTGGATAAGTGGTTAATAAAAAATATTCAGCATTTCTCTGTAGAGTGAATAGTGATCATAACATCATACAGTTTGGAAGTGGCAGGGCTAGAATTTACGTCTGGATTGTCTGACTCCAAACTTCCTGCAGGTAGTCACCACTCTCTCTCCTCCAGACCACTGAGACTCATAAAGTTGCACTCAGGCACCTCCAAGATATCAAGAGTTTTGTCTCTGCAGATGCTTATGATGCTCCATTAGGATTGATGTCATCTATGATATGCTCTATGCTCCGATGAACTCCAAACACTGGGCTGTCACTCAAACTTGACCCTATCCTTGGCCCTTAGAACTGGAAGGTGGTGCTGGGCATCCCCGGTTCAGGGCTGTGTTTTCCGCAATACACTGGAACAACTCAGCCCTCCAGCACAGCGTGCCCTGCACTGCTGCAAGTCATAAATGCTGCCCTGGCTCTGTCTCTGTAAAATGCTCTCTCAGCAGTGGCCATCTGGCAATGCCAACCCTGGTCCCCATAATGGGGACAGAATGTTCTAGCAAAATTTCCCCATGGATTGGGAGCTAAAATGTGATACTGTTAATTCTCAAATATTCTCAAAAATAGAGAGGAGCAGGCATATTCATTGGGAACATTATAATTGACTTGGTAGTGCAGGGAAATAGATTCTTAAAGTGATGTGGTATGGTTATGATGGTTATGAATGTGCATTTAGAACCATACCTCTACCACACACACACACACACACACACACACACACACACACACACACACACACACATACACACACACACTTATTCACATAGTAGACTCCTTTGGGATATCTCACAGCCTCTAGTTTTGGCTCAGTCTATAGGGAATTAGGGCAAAGGAGTTGGAGGTAAGGATTTTTGAGAGATGGAGAAATCTTTAGAGAGTTCACCAATCGCATAATTCACACATACACAATCAGAGGCTACTATACACGATGAGGCATGCCTGTAGACTGGAGTGAATGATCTTTGCCCAAACATACCAGAATTTCTAGAGACTTGAGTATTTTATCTTCATCTGTGCATTTCCTATCTCCACAGAGAGAAACTGAGAGAGTTGGTGCTGTCATCATTTTGTTGTTGGCCAAAACTGCTTTGGAATTCCTTACTGGAATCACAAAGCTGCGACACAAGCTTTTAAATAATCAAATGGTGCGAGATGTATTTTAGAGTTGGTTTCTTAATTTTAGAGAAATTTTTCAAGATCACTGGGAGCTAACTTTGGGAGATAAGGAAAGAGATCAGGTTGAGAAACAAATTTTAAAATAAAAAATAACCAGTGAGGACACATTTTCCTGTGATGCTCATGAAATGGCTTTGAGGGCAGTTTTCAAAGATGAGTTCAGAAAAACGTGTTTCTGACAATGGCAACACCCAAGGGGTAAAAGTGTGTGGGCCTTCTAATGTGTCTAATTTGAAGGGAATCAAATAAAACTGAATAGACAAAATCTGAAGTTTGTTAAAAATGGAAAGCTTTTCTTTAGAATTATACTTCATCTTCTGTAGCTCTTCACTTTTTTAAATCAGTGGACGACTCTCTTCTCTGGGATAGACTTAATTTGGGGGCTTTTAATAATAAGCAGCAAAGCAAATATCACACCAAGAGATGGAGGCCGGAGTGCTTTTCTACTCTGCCATTATTCTCTATCTCTAGAGTGTTAAACATCACTTGGATACTATCCACCCTGGTCCAAGTGCCTGGCTTAAAAGGATCCTTTTCCAATGATGAAAGTCCTTTGATGGGGAAGCAGATACAAGGCAAGTTACTTTAAATGGGGGTGTTTTTACTACCCTTATTATTATTCCCCCAAGCAGAAATGATTGACCTTTGTGAAAGCCAGTCATAAAGTCATTAACTTACATGGTCTGGTATGTCAACTGGTCTAGGAGTGTCATTACTTTATATGGTTTAAGGTCAACAGGGCCCTCTGTAAGTTAGCAGCAACATCAAAGTAAATAAGCATAATTTTGGATAGGAACGATATCTTAAAGGAACTTTACAACCATTACATGCAACATCCAACATTTATCTTTGGGAAAACTCTCCATTTATTTGTATCACTTAATACATTACCATAATTTGTTAATTATTTGTATTCTATTTCTGTGAGAGAGGAGAGACATTAGTTGTACAAGGAGTGCAAGTGGGCTTCAAGTCTAGAAAAAGGAAATTTGACCAAAGGTCTCCAAGATTTCAGTTTCTTTGGAACTTTGATGTGCAGGAATCATTGAGGATCTTGTAGAACTGGAGATTTGGATTCAGTTAGTTTGGCTAGATCTTTTGTTTTTAATTTCTATCAACATCCCACAAGATGCTGATGCTGCTGGTTTGAGGGCCATGCGTTGAGCGGCAAAGATCTCAAAATCTTTCTCTCTGAAGAGCCCTTATTAAAAATAAATAACAATTAAGAGGAGCAGCCTCTCAATTACAACTCAGACACATTCTCGCCATGATTCATGACATTCTAAGAGCCAAGTTCTGGAAGACATTAGGAAACTGTATAGCAATGTGCACCTTTCCATGTGTAGAGCGCGTGTGATCAATTAGTGAGGTTGAGACCAGGTGTTGCCTGATGGGTGAGCGGCCTGGGGAGTGAGCCTTTGTAGTTATTTCAGGTGTGGATATATTCAGATTTTAAAACAACAAGGATCACGGCAGTGGTTTTCAGGACTCCCAGACTCAGGGGCATATGGTACCTTTGGGTGTGCACATAAATCTTCGATTCGATAAAGAAAAGGAACTCTTGGGTTTAATTAAGAAATTTGTTAGAAGCAGGAACCCTGTCAGATATTTTGCTTTGATGTTAATTCTTCAACAGAAATGGGGATATGGGCATGGTGAAGATCAAGGTGATTACAAAAGCAACATAAAGTATAAAAGCAAAGCACTCTCCCCTAGGGAGGCCATCAGGACTTTCTCTACATTTGCTGTTACCACTTATTTTGCAATATAATGTGCTTGAGCATGATACATAAGGCCTAGATCTTTGTGTCCAAATGTGTTTTCTTGTATTAAGGGGAATTATTCTAATTAATCCTTGGTCATCATCTTAAGAATGGTAGATATAGGCAACCATGGCTAGATTCTCTGGAAACACAGATGCAAAAAAGCATGCTGTTCATGTCCTGCCATGTAGAATCAGATCAGAGGGATGGTTCAAGAGTGTGTTTAGAGAAGAGTGAAGTCACATATCAGTTTGTAATAAGGTGTTTTTTTAAAATCAATGTGGAGCTGAAAGTTACTGCAAATTTCTACTTCTATAAGTAGATTTCTAAAGATCTCAGATTGACAAAGAACTTGAGCCATGTTCTGCATATACTTTGAAGGACGGATCCAGTGTCTTTTAAATATCATAGATTAGGCAACTTATGTGCTGTTGGAACCCCAATCCTACGAAGTATTTTCAAAACATGAGTCCCATTTTCAAGTGCATTTGGGAAATGTTGCAGATATGTTTCTCACCAAGATTCACAGTGCACTCTAATTAAGTGAAGGCTCTGAGACATCCCACCACATCAGGTTTCCCATCTAACCTTACATCTAACAAGGTAAATTATTATCCTACACAATACTTTTGAAAACAAGGGTCCTAATCAAGCCTTTATATATCAGTGGTGTTTTTTATATTGTCAAATACCTGTGATTTCGGTATATGATTTGACTGTAGCCATGTTATGTTTACTGTATAAAGATTCCATATAATTTTAGTGAGTTGGAATGACAAGTAGAAAATGTTATGAAATTCAAGCTAATTCCATATCTATGATACAGTGATAACTTCAAATCTCCGGTCTTTGCTTATAAAACTTAGATCTCGGGTCAATACACATTTACTCCTTTGGAAAGGAACCCCGAAGATGAAGTTCTAGAATGAAGGGTCAGGAGCCTAACATAACCCTTTCTGTAAAGATGTAATTAATACTCTTTTATTGATTGATTGACTAAAAATATCTAGAGGGTAGCAATTACTATAAGCATTGAAATACACTTCGTGCTTTGGAAAACACAAAGGGAACATTTCTAGCCTTTTAGAATTGACAGCATAATTGGAGAGATAAGACAGCCTCCCTTGAAAAGTTAAATAAAAATGAAGACCACATGCTTGGCATAGATATTTTGGACAGTGGCTATTTAGAGAAGAAGGATCTTGCATGCTCCTGGTGGGTGAGACTATTTAAATTTATTTCTCATTTCTTTGCTCACCCTGGAAACTTACCACCTAATTTTATTGCGCTGCATTAGATCACATTGGTTGGCTTGAGTATTCAAAGGAAGCTTCATGGAGGACAGTGGGATTGAGAACAATTTCATCTGCTGGACATGTGGGCTCAAAAGGTTTGTCTTTATTTAGGTTATACAAGCAGATTCGTGGCAAAAGGAACTGGCACCCGGCAAACAGGCAAGTCAGAAGGAATCACTTGAGAGGATCTCCAAGCTCAACCTTAGGAGGCCCCAGTATTCAATAAATAAGCTTAGTCTGCAAAAGATATGGGAGCGCTCTTTACAGAAAGATGCCATGCCTCCTACAACTCCAAATGGCTCCTCATAGTAACCAGAGCTAGTAGCCAATGAAAAATTCCCCTTTGTTCAGAATGGTGGAAAAGTTACATATAGCTATTTTTGCCCTCTCCTTAAAAGAAATATTATACAGAGCATCCAGTTCTATAATTGTCTGTCTTGTCAATTTTAAATTTTACCCATGTCCCACAAAAGATACTGTAGGTCCTACAGCCCCCATACACCCTCCATAGATGTATCTGTCTTGCAGGACTTTTTCATTTTCTCTGAAACGTAACAGAAACCTCTTTCCTTTGTTTCTGTGCATTTAAAGTTATTTTAAATTATTACCTGCACTGGGTTTGTTTCTCTAACTTGGGACTAATTACAGAAGAGATGTACTGACAGCGACAGTAATAGAGAAGAATGAAGAATCATTTGGGCCCAAGTGAACAACATCTCTACCTATATGCTAATTAAAATAATCTGTTGCTTAGGGAATAATTGGTTTCTGTCAGTTTTCTTGGGCCCATTACTCCCATGCAGGTGTTCAAATCCCACTGTATCCACATATTCACTGTGATGCTCAACACTGAAGGTTAATGGACCATGGAGAAGAATCTGATGAATGGGTGACATGGGAATGCAAGAGAGCAGAGGACAGCAGTGTTGGTGGGATGGCTGTTGGCAAGGGACTTGGGTACCATGGTGCTTCCAGTATGAGTTTCATTGACTCCCAGCCTCTTATAGCCTCTCTGTTCCCTGTGACTGGCTGTAGGGCCTTTGTCAAGCCACTTACCCTCTCTTTGCTTCTGTTCATACTGCTGAGTTTGGGATGCTGGCTGTTTACTAGTTTTTAACAGGCTTTGGGATCCCTGCATGCTGTAATTTGCTTGATATTAACCGTAATTGCCTACAGATTTTTCTAAATCATCTAGATGAAGAATCTTTGCAATATGAGGTTAAATTATAGTATGCTAGTAGTCAATCAATGTTGAACAGTACACTTTCATACACTGAGTTGCCGTACTTTGCCTGCTCAAAGCAAGTGGATTCTTTTTCATGTTTAATGCTTTTTCTGGTTCAGGCTTACTACTGTCATGACATGAGGGAACTAAAATATTCTTGACATAAGCTTTTCTTTACACATAGATTGTGCCACAGTGCTTTGGAACTCATGCATGTACCTCCCTTCCTGGGAGAGTGACGGACACATTCCGGCATAGGTTGTGTGCAGCTGCGGTGAGAAGCTTGCAGAATTCTTGGGAACAAAGAAAGCTCTGTGCTGAAACTAGCTTAGAGGAATGGCATGAAGCGTGAGGAAATTTGCAGAAATCTACCAAAAGGAAGGGTTTGTCCAAACTAAATTTCAACCAGGAATAATGTAAATAAATCTAACTTGTGTAGGACATGTAATCCAGAGAGACAGCAGAGAGTGAAATGTACTTACTAGGAATGTAAGGGACCTGCTCCAGGTTTCCGACCTGCCTTGAAGGGCATGTGGTAGATGAAAGTGAAATAGAGGTTGCCGGGAAGACAGTTTTGGGCAACATTTACAATTTCTCCCCTTTGGCCAAGAAATTAGCTAGCTGACAGGACTTTATTATAAAACTACAAGTGACACCCAGCCGGAGTGGCTCAGTGGTTGAGCGACGGCCTATGAACCAGGAGGTCACGGTTTGATTCCCTGTCAGGGCACATGCCCAGGTTGCGGGCTCGCTCCCCAGTAGGGGACTTGCAGGAGTTAGCTAATAGATGATTATCTCTCATTATTGATGTTTCTATTTCTTTCTCCATGTCTCTTCCTCTCTGAAAATCAATAAGAATATATTTTTTGAGAAAACTACCAAGTGATAAAAATCAGTCTCTTACCTTAAGTAGCTTACAATTCAGTTGATGACACAAAGCAATTACCCTAGTTAAGTCCCCCTTTATGCTGGGAATCACAAAAACGTGCATCTTGAATAGAGAGTATGCTCATTGGGAAGAGTCTTTAGCAAAGTCTTCGTTTCCAGAAGGTGGAACATCATCCTGGGAGTTCAGGGACTTTAGTTCGTCACTATATCCCCAGCATCTGGAAGAGCTCCTGCCATATAGCAGATGATTAACGAGTATTGGTTGAATGAATGGATTCATGAACAGAAGTGAAAGGGAGCATATGAGTATAGTAAGCAGGAGTCTTCGCCACTTGCTGGTTTTCCATCCCATCTCTAACTTCCCATGAGACCTGCTCGTGAGCAAGCTCCAGGCATTTGAAGGCTGGGTTCTCTGAATCACTTTACTCCACGTGTGAGCCCATAAACACCCCCCTCAGAAGCTAAATTTTTACTTCAATTTAAGAAATGTCTAAGAAAAAAGTCAAAACCATGTCTAAATATAGTACAGATATGTCTTCAAGGGTCCCCAGAGGATATCTGTTTGTCTCTGCATAGTCTCTCTCTAACAGGAAGACTCATAAAGATGTTTCTCCTCCCAGCAATCTGGGGACAAGTAGCAAGAGGTCTGTGGCAGGTCTGCAAAGATAGCCCACCTGTCCTGCCTATTCCTCCACGTGCATGCCCCATCTCCAGTCAAGAGATAGACTGTTTTCTCTCTCCCGGATTCTGGGCTGGTATTGCAGCTTGTGTTGACCAATAGATCATGGCAGAAGTAACTTCTCTAGTTCTCGGCTGAGTCCTTATGTGATCTGGCAGCTTCCACTTTTGTCTCATAAGCCATTACCATGTAAAGAATTCAAGTATCTTTCTGCAGAGAGATGCCATGAGGGGAGAGAGAGGGAAAGAGAGAGAACAAAGAAGAGGAGAGGAGAGGAGAGGAGAGGAGAGGAGAGGAGAGGAGAGGAGAGGAGAGGAGAGGAGAGGAGAGGAGAAGAGAGGAGAGGAGAGGAGGGGAGGGGAGGGAAGGATGTGTTAGGTAAAGTTCTTAATATCAGATAGCTAGTCCTTAGGGGAACTGAAATTCGGACCCAGTTCTGTCTGTGTCCGAGGCTTCTGCACCTAACCTTGCCTTTTGTAGCTCTGTGGTATTGCACAATTATTTAATCCCCTGTAAGGCTTAGTTCCCTCTTTTTATGTATTCACATTCGTGGTTCTTTGGATAGTTATAAATTCAGATTGTCTTAAGGATTAACAAAAATAATGTTTAGAAAATATTTCACCACATATATATGTACACACACACATAAAATGCATACAAAACTGAATGGCCACTATATTGACATATGAAAATCAGAGATTTGCAGCAATACCAAAACCAGCTCAGGCATTTAATTATAATTGCAAAATGATAAAGAACTTTACTGCAGTGAAGATGCATGGGAAAAGATAGCTACTTTCTCCAAGATTGACAGTGTGTACCATTTGTGGGTCACCAAAGCTGCAGCAGTGGTCATCTGTGTGGGTGATAGGATTTGGATGAGTGAAGGTCATATCAGACCATCTGGAAACAGTGGGCTCTCTCTAAGTCCATCCTTATATCCATAGGAGCTTTCTGCATTAGCATGTGTCCTGCCAGGCCACCTCACCTGGGCCAGGTACCTCCTCAATCTTGGAGTTATGCAATGCACTATAGATCACGGGGTTCTGTATAATTCAGGCATAAGCAAAGTCCCCACTCAGACTGCACTTGAACCCTACAAGTAAGTACAACCTGTTCCCAGGACATCATTAAACTCAGGGCCAAAAACTAAAACAAAAGCCACTTTTCAAAATTCAGTTCACTTTCCGAAAAAGTAGACTGACCATGTCCTATATAATGAGGTGTGCTAGTGATTTCTTTAAACAAAAAACTGAAAACTAGAATTTATAACATCACATAAAATTATAGAGTAACTACCAGTGGGGTCCCTCAGCCTGGCCTGCAGGATCAGGCTAAAACCAGCTCTCCAACATCCCCTGAGGGGTCCTGGATTGCGAGAGGGCACAAGCCAGGCGAGGGACCCCACCGGTGCACAATCAGGGCCGGGGAGTGACGCAGGAGGTTGGCCAGCCAGGGAGGGACTGTAGGGGGGGGGGGGGGTGGTGCTCCAGGGTGTGTCTGGCTCATCTCACTCAGTCTGGATTGGCTGGACTCCAGCAGCAAGCTAACCTACCAGTCAGAGCGTCTGCCCCCTGGTGCTCAGTGCACATCATAGCAACTGGTCGACCAGTCGACTGTCTGCCCCCTGATGGTCAGTGCACATCATAGCAAGTGGTTGAGTGGACTTAGCATATCATTAACATATTATGCTTGATTGGTTGAATGGATGACTGGATGACCCTAACACTTAGCATATTAGGGTTTTATTATATAGGGTGAGGCTGATAGGCCACTTGTGGCTCTTGCTCTCCATAATTCACACACATAGATTTAACTTTCCACTGCTAGGAAGGTTTTCCTTGCTTCTGCACTGTGTTTAAATATAAGAGGGTTGTAAAACTGCTCAAAGAATTAGATATTAAAACTTCTTAGCAAGAGCACTATTGTAGGTAGATATATTTTAATACATGTACATAATGATTTATAATGTTTTTCTCTAATAGAAACAAAATAATGATTATTTCAGAAATTGTGGAAAATATAAGGAAGCAAAATGAAAAAAAAAGTAAGGCACCTAAAAGTCCATAATTATTCAATAACTAATATTCGTTTGACTTCTTATTTTCTAGTCTTTTTCTTACAAATTTATTGATTGATATTATATATTTTATGAGTAAATACAAGTTTTTAAGAGCCAGAAATGTTTAACATGATAAACATTTTATCCTATTAAATATTTTTCACCAATTGAATCAACTACACTGACTTCTAATACAAGAAAACCAATTACATTTCCACTTGAAGTGCTAAAGCCCACTCATCATTTTAAAGCCTACAGGCACTAAATATTTTATTTAAAAAATAAAAATTGGTACCTCTTTAATTTTTAGACAATAATCTTTTGCAAATTTCCTAATCCTGCCCTTTATGTCGTTTGGTGGGGGAAGAGAGTGGGAAGTTTTATGTGTTCTTACTGGTTGGTAAGACCTATTTCTATAAAAGAATAATAAACCTTTGTCTATCATTTATCATAAATATTTTCCTCAGTTTGATGCTTGGCATTCTTCTGGTCATTTTTAGTCATAGAAATTTAATATTCTTATGTGTTCAAATCTCAGGGACTTGGAAAGAACCACGAATGTGAATGCATAAGTAAATAAATCTTTCTAATCGGCACATTCCTGAAATAGTTTGGACGTGAGAGTGCTCTGTGTGTGTACGCAGGTGGCAGCTGGCTGGTCCTGGCCCCGCCTCCCTCGCACGGCCTCTAAGAGGGTGACTGGGTTTAAAATGCTTTTGCGGAGATCGCTTTGAGGAAAGCCAGGAGGCAGGGTAGGCGCCCTTTCTGCTGCTCAGAGATGAATAACCTGGCGAAGGACCCAGTCAGAGAGCGAGTAGCGTCAAGTAAAATGAGAGGAAGACTTTTAAGGGCTGGAACATCTGTGATGAGCTCATTTTCGGTGTGAGCACCAGTGGAGAAGCTGGGTGGGTCTGCTGAGCGGCATTTCTATAGCAGTCGAAAATTCATTTCATTTCATTTCATTATCGGAACTGCTCAAGCACCCCGATTTGGATCAGGGAACAGCTTCCTAAACCTGCAGGGAGCTCATTTACCCCCGCTGAGGCCCCAGCTCCCTTTCTTATGGGAAGGTAGAGACAGAGGCGGCTCACTTACAAATCCAGGCAGAGATATATATGACTTGTATTGGAGGCACACGAATAGGTCTCTGGATCTGCAGTCTCTAGCAGCCTTCATGTCATCTGTGTTCTGTTTGATCTGGGTCTGTTTCAAGGCCACTTTCCTGATCCCCTCATTGCTAAAAATACTGCTCTCAGCGCATTAGTAAACGGTGCCTCTGAGGTGGCGCGCGGGGAACAAAGAGCATCCATTCTCGCAACAGCCAGCAATAAGGCAAGTCGGGTATTTTTCAAACAACAAACACTGATTGCGAAAACTCCTAAAGAATCCAGATGGCATTTACAGATTCAGAACCAAATTAATGAAGGGGAAAATAATCCATAGAATTGGAAGCTTTTACAACGAAAGTCATAAGACCTATTCCTTGACTGCAGCTCTCCTGGGCTCAGAAACCACAACTGCCAGCGCCTTCTTACATCCTCCAGGTCAGAAGGAGGCAGGAGGCAGGGGGCAGGGGGAAGAGGCTAAGCGATGCAGAAGGCGTGAGAAGGTGGCATACAGTGGCAAATGGGGAGAAGATGATTGGGTGAGACTAAGACGCAGGTAACAAAAGAGATGAAGTCAGTTAGAGCAATGGGTGTCCAGAGGGTAGAGTGGCAAAAAGTGGGTGACAGCCTAGACAGTGTGTGCCAGCGTGGCGGGAACCAGGGAGGAGGGCTGCTGAGAAGTCCAGGCAAGTGGACCCGGTCAGGGTGAGGGTGTTTAGAAAGCGTGTAACTCCACAGAGGGGATCTAGGCACAGGTCTCCATCCCTGAGTCACTGGCCAGAGTGAGTAAGCCAGGATCCCTCCCTTGGAAGGAGCCCTGCGCAGCTTCCTCAAGCAGGGACCCAGGCCCAGGGACACGAGCAAGGTTTCCATCAGAGCGGACACCCAAAGAGAGCAGCAGCCCCTCTGCTCAGTACTGGCGGGGCAGCTCCGGGGAGGGGTCCCCTCTGCTCATCTTGGGTTCTGGCTCTTTCTAGTTCATTCCACTAACTATAGAATGGGTCTTACACCCTCCAGGGTGCTATGTCTGTGGGAGAGAGTCCAGTTGGGATAAGGACAAATCCATGTAATAATATTATGGCCAAGTTATGCTATTTCTAGGGAGTTAAAATGGAAAATACTGAATGAATAGTATTTTATTACTTTTTAATGCCTGGCAGATTGTGCATATTTATTTGTTTTGTTTTTTAAACTAAACTTTCATGCAAGCTGATTAAATATTTCCAATAGAGTCCCATCCGGTGTGGCTTAGTTGGTTGGGCATTGTGCAGTGCACCAAAAGGTTGAGGGTTCAATTCCCCAGCATGGCACATGCCCAGGCTACAGGCTTGATCCCAGTAGGGTCATGCCTGAGGCAGCCAATTGATATTTCACATAGACATTGATCTTTCTCTCTCTCTTTCCCTCTCCTGTCTTCTCTCTCTAAAAATCAATTAAAAATATATATATATACTAGAGGCCCAGTGCACAAAATTTGTGCCCAGAGGGGGGTTGTCCTTCAGCCCAGCCTGCACCTTCTGCAATCTGGGACCCCTCGAAGGATGTCTGGCTGCCCGTTTAGGCCCGATCCTCAGAATCCAGGACTGTTGGTTCCCAACCGCTCACCTGCCTGCCTGCCTGATTGCCCCTAACCACTTCTGCCTGCCAGCCTGATCACCCCCTAACCACTCCCCTGCCAGCCTGATCGACGCCTAACTGCTCCCCTGCTGGACTGATTGCCCCTAATTGCCCTCCCCTGCTGGCCTGGTTGCCCCTAACTATCCTCCCCTGCAGGCCTTGTCCCCCCCAACTGCCCTCCCTTGCAGGCCTTGTCCCTCCCAACTGTCCTCCCCTGCAGGCCTGGTCCCCCCCAACTGCCCTCCCCTGCAGGCCTGGGTTCCCCACAACTGTCCCCCCACCGCAGACCTGGTTGCCCCCAACTGCGCTCCTCTGCCGGCTCGGTCACCCCTAACTGCCCTCCCCTCCAGGTCTGATCACCCCCTAACTGCCCTCCCTTGAAGGCCTAGTCCCTCCCAACTGCCCTCCCCTGCTGGCCTGATTGCCCACAACTGCCTTCCCCTGCTGGCCATCTTGTGGTGGCCATCTTGTGTCCACATGGGGGCGGCCATCTTTGACCACATGGGGGCGGCCATCTTGTGTGTTGGAGTGATGGTCAGTTTGCATATTAACTCTTTATTATATAGGATTTCCAATGGAAGAGACCAAATTGGAAATTTGTAGACAGGTAAGAAGTGGAGGGGTAGGAATCAGGAACCCAGTGTGTACTTGGAGAATTTTAGCATTAACGTTCTTATGTTTTAAAGGGTATATAGTGTTTGTTTGGTACCACAAGCTATTTCTTTCCTCCAAGGAGAATGCTTATCATGCCACTGTGCACACAGTGGGAGCTGGATTAACATGTTGCTGGACTAGAGACGGCTAAGGAAAATAAGGGAAATTGGCATTTTGGTTAAGCCACTGGAACCAGTTCTGGTCCAAGGAACCTGGGTTCTGCTTTGTGGGATAAATGACTGGTCATGGATGGATGGCGGGCAAAGACAGAAGCAAAACTGTGGCAGATTCCCTTGGTTGAACACTAAACACAGACCACTCGTGTGGAAGCGTCACGTGCATTGTTTCATTTATAGACTCCTTATGAAATGGATGCTTTTCCCTCCATATCCACTTACAGAGGAAGAAAGTCAATTTCAGTATAAATAAGAAACACCCCAAGACCACACAGATAAGTGGTAGAGCCCGCACACAGACTTCTCTGACTTGGAAGCATGCTACACTATATACGACAGCAAGTCTTGGCCGGGTAGTATTTGTCACATGCAGTGTCAGGCTCAGCCTGATTGATTCACTGCTGTTTCGAACGTACAGGATCACATGTCCTGTCAACACAGCCAGGATACTTTATTTGAATTCCCAACCTTCAACTGATTCACCCTTTGCCCGCGTGAAATTAGTAAAATGGCTACATTAACATTTCTCTTAATGCTCTTTTTTAAAGAGTACATTTTTAAGCACGGAAATAATGCATTTAAATGTGCTCTATAAAATGTGCATTTGTTTATAATAGACCAAGAAAATTGCAAATGCAAAAGTACAAATTGTTTTAGACATGAGCAGTTTTTGTACTGATAGTACTTATAATGGCCTAAAATACACATTTTAGTGTATATGTGCTGAGAAATGCAGTTTTAAATGTTGGCTTGTAATGTAGGCATATCAAAAAATTCTTATTAATTGCAAATACATCCTAGTTACTACCTGTTTCTTGAATTAGAATAATATCTACCTCATTTTAATAGCAACATAGAACAATTCACACATATGTAATTTATGAGTAGGAAGCAAGATGGAAAATAAATGTGCAAAATGGTAAGTCTGTTATTTCAAAAGACAAACACCTTTATTTTATGTACTTGAACAATGTGCTCATTGTCTGATCTGAACAATAAAGGTGGAGATGGGGAGAAAGGAGAATCAAAAAGGAAAATGGCAGGAAGGAAACAGAATTAGACAAAGGTGGGAGTTGGGGAAATAACATTTATTTATCCACATGACAAATAAAAATGAATGAATTTTTGGCAAACATATTTCATTAAGGTAGAACTGTGTCTTTTTTACTCATGTATATTAGGCTTAAATGCCAGAAAAATGTTATTATTTGCCTACTCTCATTTATCAAAATCATTTTTTAAATGTAGTTCCCAGACATCCATCTGTGATAGCAGGAAATAAGCTAATTTTCTTTTTCTGTCTTTTTTTTTTTCAAATATGCTGAAAGATATTAGGTAAACTAATGTAATATAGTTTATTATATATTTTCTCCACTATATTAGAATACATGTAATTATTAGTAAAACTGAAATAAAGAAAAATAGAGGAGAAAAGTCAGTATTCTCTCCACTCAAATAAAACAAAGCTTAACAGTTTTGTGACTTTCCTTCCAGTCTTTGTTTCCTCCTATAATCTTTTGTGGGCTGAAACCCACATTTCTGCAAACTGTTAAAATATCCAGAGTTCAGTAATTATTAGGTACATTATTATTATTTTCTCCCAGAATAAAAAAAGCAACAAAATGGTTCAGGAACCCTTAAATCATGCACCTTGTTCTGAGTCCAACAGAAATGATGTTTTAGTCTAAACTGAGTTAATTTTAATCTTGCATCCCTCACTGCTTTTGATATACCCCAGCATATGTGCGACAAAGCAGAGCTTCCATATACTGTTCCCAAGTCTCTCTCCCACGTGCCTTGTAATGATGATGGAGCCATGAAAGCAGCATCAATGAAGAAATCGCTCAATTCAGAGTGTCAGTGCAGAATAAATCTAATGAACTTAATGTCTCAGTAGGTAGTCATTGGTTCCAAAATAGGAACATAATACATGGTAAGATTTTCCTCCCTGGAGACAGAGCCAGTAATATGTCTGTTTGGATTCCATTAGCTTCATTTAAAGTGTAAGTTGCTCCCTGCATACCTTGGTCTTTTACCAAAGATTGATGGGAGAACAGGCTACATAGTCCAAATAAAGGGAAATGTTTGATCATCCTGTGGGCAATTCAGGTTCTATAGGAGCAGACTTGCATCTGAATGTGCACCTCCATGCTTCACCCCAACTTAAGTTCCTGCTGTGTGACTGCTTGAATGAGGACTCAGGAGGCCTCAGGCCTTCAGTTCAGTCAGTCAGCCACACTCAGTAGCCTGACTGTTATCTTATTGTCTCCAGTTGAGGCAGGAGAGAAGTTATTCTAATTTTAAGAATAAAGATTTTATATTAACTATAACTGATATAGTTTACAGACTTAAACATTATAGACTCAAACCAATTAGGGATGCTTATTTACATGTCAGCATTTGGTTCCTTCATACATCAACAGCCAACCCTATGACAGGGGAAGTGATGGGAGGTTTTGTAGCTTTGGCAACATTATCACACAGAAGCGGTGATTTCTCCTCAATAGAATAGTAGTTCTGGCCTGATGCTTTATATGACATTTTTTGTCTTGGGAAGGTGCTATTGCCTTGATCTTCCCAAAGACTGTGTAACCCCAGGCAGTAGGACATCTTCCAATCATTATCTCTGGATAGGCCTGATGTTCTTGTGTATCTTCATACGTTTCCCAAAAGGTTGACATCTACTTTGAGCTTCTCTAGGTTCTAGTTTCTCTGCCCTACTCACCTTATAGTTAGTGTCAGTATTTTTGAAATGTGTACACCTATACTAGTATTTTAAAGAATTACCTGTCACATTACTGATTACTTTTTTGTATTTTATTATTGCTTTGGAATACAGAGTTATTCAGCATGCAGATGGCTTTCCTTGTTAGCCTTGGTTGATAATATGAAACTTTATGTTGACTTGCTCTTTCTTATCCTTTCCATTTCCCTTCAATAGGATCCTTCCCCTTGGCTTCAAAGAAACCGACTGCTGTTGATTCCTGGACATTAATCCACTTCTGTAACCACTTGCATCTATATAGTTTCTACTGTTTTGCTTGCTAATTAGCCAATCAGGGTAATTCTCAGACAGTCTCTTCCTTTGGTGTTTCTCTAAGCATTGCATTTCCTTTAGTTCTCATTTATCCTTCCCTGATTCCTTGTATTCTGTTTGTGATCTGGATGATGGGATGGCAAACATGTTCTGTAAAGGACCAGATAGTAAATATTTTAGGCTTTGCTGGCTATGCAGTCTCTGTAGCAACTTCTCAACTCTGCCACTGTAGCACAAAAACACCATAGATGATATTTAAATGATTGGTTCTAAGGTCCAATAATATTCGGTATGCTTATTTACATGTCAGCATTTGAATTTAGTCTGAGGGTTGCAGTTTGCCAACCCCTGTTCTGAACTGTCAGCTGCCCAGTCAAAACTACTGTTTTCTCTTAAGAGTTTGGCACATTAAGAATTTATAAATGTTTACATGCACAGTTATGTTAATTATTAACCATCAGTAAAAGATAATCATATTTTGTGAATACTTAATATGTTCTAGGTACCACATTAAGCATGATACATGAATTATCTCATTTATTTGGTCAGTGGCCTTATGAAATTGATTCTAAGGTTAGTCTTATTTTGTAGATGAGGAAATTGAAGCACAGAGAGGTTAAGAATCCTGATCAAGATCACCTGTGAAAAGGTATCCAAATAAAAACAAAACAAATAAAAACTCATAGATACAGGCAACAGTATGTTGGTTACCAGAGGGAAGGGGGTGTGGAGAGTAGTAAAGAGTAAAGAGGATCAAATCCTATCTAATAAAAAGGTAATATGCAAACTAACCGCCACTCCGTCACAAAGATGGCAGCGCCCATAGCCACAAGATGGCAGCACCCAGTCCTCTCAGCCCCGTCGGAGTCCCCCAGTCCCAGGGGGGTGGCTGCTGAGAGCGGGAGCGGGAGCAGCCTGGCCGAATGCTTGCTTTGTCGCCGCGGCCGCGGATGGGTCTCTGGGTCGCGGAGAGCCTCTGGGCAGCAGGCGTGGAGCGGCCAGGCCCCACAGAGAGCTACTGGTGCACAGATTCGTGTGCAGGGCTACTAGTATATGATAATGAAAGAAGATTTGACTTTGGATGGTGGGCATGCAATGCAATATACAGATGATGTATCATGAAATTGTACACTTGAAACCTATATAATTTTATTAATCAATGTCATGCAAATGAATTTAATTTAAAAAAGATATCCAAGTAGTATACCATCAGAGACCACTCATAAATAATCCATACACAGGAGCATATGACTCCAGGTGTGAAGACTATAAGCTCAATGGCACCAGGGCTTGTTTTAACTAGCTATAATCAAAGAAGTGACAACACTACCATTGCTGACCCACTCCTCTGCGATATTAAATGTCACTATCCTAGAAACCACAATAAAGCATTTTAGCCAAGGTAAGTTCTTTTTTGTTGTTGTTGCCTTTTGATTATCACAAGAACTGAAGGGGAGATGTAACTGTATTGAGAATATATTTATTCCAGGGAGCACTGGCATCTTTGCTTAGTTCCCCATTCACATGATCAACTCGGCAGCAAACCAGATTTTGGCAGAAATTTGGGGCTGAAGTAGCATGTCCTCATACTGAATCCCGAGTGGAAACAGCGTGGCCTTTCTTTGCTTTGTGCAATGTAGATACAGCAGGAGGGACCAGTCACCCATATGATATCTTCTAGTAGGCCTCTTAGCCTCTGTGATCAGTAAGTATGTACTTTAAACAAATCGTAGTCTGCATAAGAAAGCTATAAGAAAGTGAAATAGTTTAAGAGCAGCCTGTGTATGGAAATGCCCTCAGAATTTTTGAGGAAATGTTTTTATGTAAAAATGAGTAAAAGACTGAATGTCCTCTGAGCATCTATTATGTTAAAACTTGTATTTATTACTTAGTAGGTAACAGGCCCTGGTAACTGGAGCATAAATAAATATCTATTATACAATTCTGAAACACTCCACTGACATTTAAAAAACCTGTCTTTTTTTTTTTTTATGTGTTCATGGTAGAAAATCTGAAAAATAAAAAAAGGAATGAGGAAAAATTAAAAATCTTTAATTCCCTATCAAAGATAGCTATGTTACCAATTCGAGGTGCTTTCTATTTCCTGTGCTTGTTCTTTATGTGGATCATTTTAAAACATAGATCATTTGATCTACGTTTGCTGTACATACTCTCTCCATAGATCATTTTTGGAATAGCACAGAATATAGCTTTACATCTTCTGCCATTCAACGTTATAGCATGAGCGTTTTCCATATAACTAAATGTCATGCAAAAGTACAATTTAAATTGTACAGTACGCTCTAATTCCTGCTCACCAGGTAACAGGATTTCCTTCTCACAATTATCTGGAACTCACTTGGAATCCTCATCAGAATGGTTTATTTAAGAAATAAAGAAAGTTGATACCTTTCCATTAAAATGGTTCAAATAAAATTTCGTGGGTTTAATTTTTGTTATCTGGAAAATTTGCTTATGCAAAAACGTATAGCCATGATAAATGAGCTGTTAATGAATGCATGTCGTGTCTGGCCCAAAAACGTCTGTTTACATGACAGGATAGAACCCCTATTCTTTAAATCATTGCAGAGAAATAGAAAGTGTGGTATCAATAAAGCTGCATTTTTTAATGAAAACCCAAAGGACTACAGGTCAAGCAAAAGGTAAGTTCATTACTTGGCAAAATTAATTAATATACATAATTATTCTAATTCAGATACTCAAGAAATTTTTTCCAAGTTAGCAGTTTTAATCTTGCTACTCTCTTCCCCTTCAAAATGCATACATGCACACAACACAAATACACACATGCTTACAAACACATACATGCTCACAGACTCATGTCCAGATTTCCACTTTGCTATAAAATTTAATTATGATATTTAGTGACAGATATTTTTCATATCTTGTCACATCTAACTTGCACATGGTGAATCATATACACATGGTGAATTTTGTGCAGAATCATAACCAGGCTTTTTATCTAAAGTACCAATCAAAACATTTTGATCTTTCATTTAATATAAACAATAAAACCCTTTGCTTTACCTTTTTTGGTAACATTGTAAAACATAATCTGGAAAATGGATAGGGGTTGGTTTCACTGTATGAAAAGAACATCTTGAATCCTTCTGCCTTTTTTTCCCTTCTCCTCAAAGGTTCTTCAACTTGGAATTCAGCACAAAATCTGAGCCTAACTAAAATTCAATTTAGTTGTTAATCCCATAAGGGGATACAAGAGCTGCTACACATTCTGGCAGTCTCAAATATCTACAAATTTTTACTTTTAATAATGTTTTCCCTGTCTCTAATTTCCTGTGCAAGAAAAATTCTCTTGGACAATTACCCTCCTAATAGCCATGCCAGAATCAATTTCAACTTTAGCTATCTCAGAGAGTTCAGTAGCAGCCTGAGATTTCCCCCTCTCCCCTCATTTTTTGTTTTGTTGCACAAGAAAACGAAGTTTCTTTTCT
Source organism: Plecotus auritus (assembly GCF_963455305.1). NCBI lineage: Eukaryota > Metazoa > Chordata > Mammalia > Chiroptera > Vespertilionidae > Plecotus > Plecotus auritus. Next base: position 58,058,779 of record NC_137782.1, read on the forward strand.
TATTGTCTTCTCAAATGCTTCCACATATTGTTAAATGAGCACAGGACATACATGTTTTAGCATAATGTATTCAGACAATATTCATATTGTGTCCAACTTAAAAATGGGTTAAGTTCTCCAAGTCCTTTTATCAATTATTTGAAGCATGTTAGTTACACATCTCTGCAGAGAAACAGTGGTAGCATTAAAGGGCAGATTCCAAGAAAAACGAAAAATAATGTAAACTAGAATGCATCAGTATAAAGCACTTTGAGCAATATTTTAATGGCACCTTGCCACCAGTGATAATAAGAAATTCATTCTGAATTTCAGTAACAGACACCAGGAACACATCCTTCCCATTCAGTGGTTTCTCCGCAGGGGACATAAGGGATGGCATGTGGGGTTAGGATAGAATGGATGACATAGACATAAATAGTCTCCATGCCAATATCTTGTTAACACTCTACAGCTTCGAAAGGAAACACATTTCTCCCGATAAATCACACCCAAGGGGATCCAAAATGAGAAAAAAAAAGATAGATTTACCCTGAAGAAATGGGTGCTCTAGTGTTCAATATATTCATTGGCTTGGTGTTTGTCTGTCAGATTTTTTTTTCCCACTGAGAAGAGGGTAAACTTTTTTGGAAATAACTCAAAAATGTAATGAACTTCAACTTGTATAGCTTTGGGGGCTCAGACACTACCCTCAGATCACAGGAGAAAAACAGCACGTACTCACTGAATATATCACCAGTGAGGGACCAAATGACAACTTCATGGCAAACAAGCAGCCAATCCAGTTCCTGCACCCAGTTCAGGTGGCACTCCTCAATTGCCCCATTGTTACCTGCTGAACCTGGATGAGGTTTCAGAATATTTTCCTAGAATGGTGCCACATTCTTTTCATTAAAAAAGAATATATCATAATTCAATCAAGGTACTGTCACAACAAACAAGAATTTCCACATGATCATAACAGGAGATAGAAAAAAAAAACCACACCCAGCATTAGACAAAATTTATTCATGATAAAAACACTCAGCAATCTAGGAATAGAAGAGAATTTCTTCTACCTGATCATAGTTTGAGAGGTTTTCATAGAACAGTGCCCAGAATTCACCCAGGGTCAGGAATAGGACCTGGTCCCATCAGCCAAACTGAAAAACCCAGTATGATTCACAGGGCATTGCAAAGCTGCAAAATTCCTGAAACTGATAAAGGGCATCTACAGAAATGCTACAGGTGACATCATATTTAGTGATGAAAGACTCAATGCTTTCCCTGTAAGAGCAAGTAAAAGACAAGCATGTTGCTCTCACCACTTTAATTCAACCTTGTTTTGGAGGTTCTAGCCAGCACAGTACAACAAGAAGTAGAAATAAAAGACATGCAGCCCTAGTTGGTTTGGCTCAATGGATAGAGCGTTGGCCTCCGGACTGAAGGGTTCCAGGTTCGATCTTGGCCAAGGGCACATGCCTGGGTTGTGGGCTCGATCCCCAGTAGGGGGCGTGCAGGAGGCAGCCAATCAATGATTCTCTCTCATCATTGATGTTTTTATCTTTCTCTCCTTCTCCCTTCCTCTCTAAAATCAATAAAATGTATTTTTTTAAAAAGAAATAAAAGACATGCAGATCTCAGAGACTTTATTTGTAGACAATGTGATATCTAGTTAGAAAATCCTATTGAATTTATAACACAAAAGACAATAGAACTATACATCTGGCTTAGGAAGCACAGACGGGCTCTCAGTTAATCTGAAGAGCAGGTTGGGTGGGGTCTGAGGCGTTATGTACCCTCCTCCTATAGGCTTCACAATTCCTCTGCTGACTACTTAGGTACAGATTGATTCTCAAGGTCCCTTTTTTTTTTTTTTTTTTTTTTTTTTTACTTTGCTGTGGCCTTCCCAGAATTCATGAGAAGCACCTGGCAACTTTATCTTGCCAAACCTTGAGACTGCTGTCTTCTCTGCTTAGGTAGTAAAAGGGCCCTTTTTTTCTTTCCTCTTTTCCCCTCCCTTTCTGCATTCTCTCGTTAGGGAGTTGTTTTTAACCATTTGCTCTGGTGTCCTCGGCTGGGGAAGACAATGGTTTGTTAGTTATAAGCTGGCTGCAAGTTACCCACACTGTTTGGACTTGTTTTAACTTTCCTGTCTCAGTTTCCCTTTTCCTCCTATCCTGGAATCCTGTAACATTATTAACTCAAAAGAATGTCACAAAGGCACAGTAAATCTACTTTACCCACCCCTGTATAAAGAACTCTTAAAACTTAATGATAGGAAACAAGCAAAACAAAAAAAAATTAAAAATGAACAAAAGGTTTGAACCCAGATTTTACTGAAGAAGACATATGAATGACAATAAACTCAAAAAGATGTTCATCACGAGTCATTCAAGAAATGCAAATGGGAACCTTTAAGAGACTTGACTACACATAAATAGAGTGGCTAAAATGAAAAAGTCTCACCTACCAAGTGTTAGCAAGGATGCAGGAGAACCTGAAGTGAACGGCCAGTGGGAATATAAAATGGTGCAACCTTTGCAGAAACATTTGGCAGTTTCTTAATACATTAAACATACAAGTGGATGGATAAACAAACGGTGGTGTAGCCATACAATAGAATACTAGTTAGTAAACAAAAAATAAACAACATACTGAACATAAACAAATTTAAAGTGATTTTTCTGAATGAAAGAAACAAAGGGAAAAAAAAAGTACATACTATATAACTCTATTTATGTAAGATTTTTAAAAATGTAAACTAATGTAGAGTGACAGAAAGCAGAACCGTGGTTGCCTGGGGGTCATGGGGCAGGAATGGCAGGGAGAGATTGCAGAAAGGTACAGGAACACTGGTGTTTCACAGGTGTATTCATATGTCAAAATATATCAAATTGTATACTTTAAATACTTGCAGTTTATTGTATGTTGGTTATACCTCCGAAAAGCTGTATAAAAACTAAAAAATAAAAGTAATCACCAGTATAGACTCTTATTTAATCCTCTGGGGAGATAGCCAACTGGCTGAATAATTCATTTTCATGAAAGGAAGAAGTATCAATATTCAAGAATCGTTTCTAAACAGATAGGAGGTTGAAGAGCTATTTTAATTCTGTCCAACCCAGCTAATTTTATCAAACTACTAGAGGCCCGGTGCACGAAATTTATGCACAGGGCCGGGGTGTCCCTCAGCCCAGCCTGTACCCTCTCCAATCTGGGACCCGTCGAGGGATGTCCGACTGCCCATTTAGACCTGATCCCGGTAGGATCGGGCCTAAACGGGCAGTCCAACATCCCTCTCACAATCCAGGACTGCTGGCTCCCAACTGCTCACCTGCCTGTCTTGTGTGTTGGAGTGATGGTCAATCTACATGTTACTCTTTTATTAGATATGATAGAAGCCTGGTGCATGGGTGGGGGCCTGCTGGTTTGCCCTGAAGTATGTCCCGGATCAGGGTGGGGGTTTCCTTGGGGCATGGGGTGGCCTAGGTGAGGGGCCTGTGGTGGTTTGCAGGCCGGCCACACCTCCTGGCGACCCAAGCAGAGGCCCTGGTATCTGGGATTTATTTATCTTCTATAATTGAAACTTTGTAGCCTTAAGTAGAGGCCAAAGCAGGCCAGGGCTGCAGAAGCTGGGCTTCCTCCACCGCCAGGGGCAACCCTAGCCTCCTGCTCTCTCCAGCTCCATGGCTGCCGCCATTTTTGTTGGGATTTATTTACCTTCTATAATTGAAACTTTGTAGCCTTAAGCAGAGGCCTGGGCTGGCCAGGGTGTGCGGAAAGCTTGGCTTCATCCATCGCTGGGGAAACCCAAGCCTCTCTCCTGCTCTCTCTGTGGCCGCAGCCATCTTGGTTGGGTTCATTTGCATACTCACTCCTGATTGGCTAGTGGGCGTGGCTAGTGGGCGTGGCTTGTAGGTGTAGTGGAGTGATGGTTAATTTGCATATTACTCTTTTATTATATAGGATATTGATCATTTTTAAATAATTAAAATGGGCTATTTATTGGCAACAGTGGAGACAAAAAAGCAAATGTAGAATTACATATCTGGGCTTTTCCACTTCTGCTGTCAAGACTGAAGTCTCTGAGATTCCAGGCATCTCCAGCTTGGGAATGAGTGTGACTGGTGATGGAGAAACCTCTTGGACCTCAAAAGTCCCAGCTGGAAAAAGGCATCTCTCATTTTGGATCTTTAAAGAGACAACACAGCACTCTCACCTCCAAACCCAAACTCAGCATCTCATAATGCTCCCATTTCTCTCTCTGGTTCATACAACCTAGGCCACTCCTGTCTGCCCCTTCTTATCTCTTCAGCTGACATATTTGTAGAAAAGCTGTAGCTTCCAGTTCTTTACCCTGCATTGAGAGAGAATTGAATCAGTGTGTGGGATCCCAGCATTGCTATGTTCAAGTCTTGCTCACCAGCACCATCACATTTTAAATCAAATAAAAAATCTACTCCCAATCTACAGGGTTATGCCTTTTGCTACTTCTACCTTTCAAGGTAAGAAAATCCTAAACAAAACAACATACAATGTAACATTTTCCCTGGAAAGAGCTTTGCTCACCAATCAAGGGCAGGTAAAAATAAACAATCTTAAGGTCTCTTCTAAACAAGAAATGGTTGTCTAAACTTAGGCAGGTCACAACTTGTCAGTCCTTGGTTTTCCCAGCTGTAGAAAAGAAAAGATTATACGCAATGATCTCGAAGGCCTCATTCAATGCTATGCAGGCACATATGTTCCCAGGCCTTAGTGAGTTTACAATCTGGTAGGAGTGTAAGACTAACCATCCTGAAAAAACAGCAAAGCGTTACTAGACAAAACACAATCAAGGGTTCAATTATGTGGTGCAGATCCTGAGTGCTGTAAGAATTGAGTGCACAGTAATTCCTGAGGTTGGAGAAATGAGTCCAGGCTTCATGGAGAAGTGGTGATTTCATCTGGGTCTTAGACATGACGTATGAGCATTGTAATTCCAGAATCCACTGGGGCAGTGGCTAATTTTCAGGGCGGAAGCTGTGTCTTCATAATTGTTGTACTTTTTCTCCCTAGAGCTCCGTGTCTACACCATTGATTTAGCTCCACATCCAGTTTATCTTGTCCTCTTTACTGAGGAATCATGCATGCTAGTCCAACCACGTTGTACTAAGTTCTTTCATAGCCAGGCCTCTGCTCTATAGTTCTGTACCCAGATTCATCGATTCTATCTCAACACCAGAGTAAATCGTATTCTTTATGACACAGCCCTTTCCAAACTCTTTTCATAGAATTGAAATAAAGTGTGTGATAAGGGTAGAATTCAGAGGAAAAGAAGTGATTAGAGAGAACTCTGAGGAGACTGGAGAGTAGGGGGTGGTGATGGTGGATGCTCTGTCCTACATATATACCACAAAGGCACACATATACCCACATATAGGCCACTCTTTGTGGTCATTGGCTGATGCAAGAATGGGAGCCTCAAGGTTTTTGGTAGTTTTATCTGTTTGTCTTTAGCTCTACCAAACTTCTACTCTGTTTGCTGTCTTTTAAAACTCTTTCTTGACTCTTTATAATTGGGGTTCCCATGCTGAGGTCATTAGGAAATTGGAATCTAGTGGTAACTTTGTCCATATCTTTCCCCCAGCATCCAGTATGGAGCTGGGTATAGATTGATGATTTATAAAATATCCATTTCTTTATTTATCGCTTAAATTTAATTTTCCTTGGGTAATTGAAATGCTGTTGGCCTTATTAAATTACTATGGTGTCAAATTTCAGAGCATAATTCATTCTGATTCAGCAATTGACTGAGGCTAGAAGCCTCAATGAACATAGACCTGCCTGAACAAGGCAAAAAATGGGGACATGATGGCTGAGGGGGGCTTGAGTATGGCTTACGAGGCTCTGTGCAGAGCAGGAAGGGACTGGTAGATTGCATTAATGACCCAAAACATTCTTCATCTCTTCCTCAACTTCTGACATTTGCCGTGTGATTTTGCAGTTAGAGTAAAGACGTGAACCCTGTTTCCCCTCCCCTTGACTTTGGGCTGGACTTGTACTTGCTTTGGCCACTTGAATATAGCAGCAGTAACAGTGTGCCAGTGTCAAACCTAGGCCTTGGGACGCCTGGCATCTCCCCCCTTGCTCTGCTCTTGTTCCTGGGCATGGCCATGAGAACATGCCTGGGTGAGCCTGCTGGAAGCTGAAACATAGGAACAGAGCTGAGATACCCATCATCCCAGCCAAGGCCACACTAAACATCAGATCCCAAATGTGTGCGTAAACCCAGCCAAGATCAGCTGAGCCCAGCCCATATTCACTGAAGCCTGAAAACACGTGAGCCCACAAAATGTTCATCATCACACACCACCGAGGTTGTGAGATTGTTCTGCAGCATCACTGTGGCGATAGGTAACTGATGCAAGTGCTTCCCTGCAGCCATGGAAAGTGAGGCTGGTGTCCACCTGCATTTCTAAGTCACCTGGACACACCAGTGCGGGAGGAGTTGTCTGACTTCACAATCCTCAGCCTTATCTGTCTGTCTATTTTATTTGGAAGCAGAATTGACCTCATTTGGGCTGATAAAGTTTGAGAGGTTCTTGGGCAAGTGGGAGACACAAATGTCTTCAAGGTGGAGATGCTGTCCTTTCTACTAAAAGCGGGATGCTTTTTTAGGCTCAAGGGATTGGTTAGGAAAAAAATAAAAGAGTAGGAGCATATTTTTTAAGTAGGCTATGCCAATTACACTATGTTTTCAGGTAACTTGAGTGAATTAAAACAAAAACAAAACAACTAAGTCTAGTAGAATTCCCATCATAGATATGGTGACATTTGGATCTATTAAAATGTCTTGAATAGAACTGATCTATTCATTCACACAGCAAGTCTTTATTAAGCAACTATTATATGCCAAACACTCTTTGGGGTATTGGAACTACATTAGTGAACAAAACTTCATTGAATAAATACTATGGTCTGGCATTGTGCTAGATATTAGGGAGTCCAGAGATTTTATAAAAACAAACACACCATTTTTTTCCCTTCAGGAGCCTGTATGAGGCAGTGGTGCGGGGGATGGAGGGGCGAGGAGTCAATGAATAGTCTTAAATATTCATTAAAACATAGTCAAGTGCTATAAATAGGGTTTGAGCAAACTGTTGGGGGAGCACTGGAGGGAAGTTCTGTGTCTCTTTTCTTTGCTCCCATACAACTCCACCTCCAGTTTTGTGGTCAGTTCCTTGATTTACTATTTCTTAGATTCAACCCTTCTTCCTTCTACTCCATCAAGAGATGCTGGTTGGGCTTCGAAACAACAGACACATATTGGTTAATTAGATCAAATATTCACAGCTTCTGGGTTACACTCCCAGATAACAGCGTTTAACCCTAAAGGAGTTACCACTGAAGTTTGAATCCTGGAGTGCTGAAATTTGGGAGTGAGCATCTCAGATCCCACACTAGTGTGACTGCCTCTGCCTTCCAGCGCAGGGCCACACTGCTGGGTCCTCTTGCTTTCTTTCTTGGAAGCCTAAAGCTACTCCAAGTGTTGTATACATTCAATAAAAATAAAAATAAAAAACCAGGAAATCACCCCCCAGCTCTTGATAAACTGAGGAAGTTGTCTGTTCAGACGAGGACCCGAGCTCTGCATTCAAACCTCAGCTCCACGGTGAGTTACTTAAGTATCCTATGCCTTGGTTTCTTAATATGGAAAAGGGGGAGTTATATTAATAATAGGGTTGCCCTGAGGATTATAGAAGATAATCGAGGTAAAGCTTGACACAAAGTAGGTGCTCACTAAATTTTAGGCATTTCTATCTCCTGACTTTGATCCTTGATTTTTATAACTCAAATTTGAGTCTAGAGCCTAATCTGATTGTGTGAAACAGGAGAGCTGTATGGATGGTGTCCAAGATCCTCCCAAGCCCTACATTTTCTGATTCTAGGGGCACAGGATACTGCATCAGGAAACAGAATGTCTAGAAATTTTGCAAAATGACCACTAGGTGGCAACATGTTGTCATATTTACTGTCCCCACTGTCTAAGTTTGTGACAAGAACCCTGAGAGACCACATGTGCCTTCTCTGATAATTAAGAATTTTATCACAAACAAAAATGGACTGGCTATTGTCATTATTTGAATAGGAATAGCTCCAATTAGTGGCTTCTTGTTTAAAAAATAACATTTTTTTATTCACATGTTTGAATCGTTTACCCTATATCATGAGAGCAACACAAAGTTAAGTATTCCACTCTATATTCCCTAATCAAAGGCTCTTATGTATTTATTTGATTTTTAAATGTTCAGGTTTAACTTGGTTGCCTGACAAAGGAAGAAGAATTTAAGGAATGTTCATCTACATTATTCAAAAATTCCATTGTTTGCTCTCTGTTCATTTGCCATAATATTAACAACTTAGGGAGACAACTGATAAAGAAGTTTTTTCTTTTCATGGATTTCATATTCTTAGATTGAAGAATTGATAAAGACAAAAAAGTCAGAAATAGCACATTAATTATGTGACCAAAAAAGTGTGGAATTTTTTACAAATATCAGTCGTCTCTCTAAAATGAACTTCTATTTTCTTTGCTTTTGCTACTCATTGGTAGTATATTTATTTGAGGAGGCATAAAAATTACTGAAAAATAAGTTGATGAATCTGGGAAGCAGCTATGAATGAGAGAGCGAGGCATGAACAAAAACACGTTTCTGAACAAGGGAGAAAACATTCCTAGTGATGCGAATTACCATTAAAGATATCCATCCCGAAGTGGTTTAGGTTCATGTATGAAACACAATGATATGATAAAACCATTTTGGGGAGACTGTTTTGGAAGTAGTTGTATGATAAAATCTTATGCTACTTTATTTAATATATATTTGAGTACATTATGGAGACTTCCCTAATATATTTGACTACTTACTTACATTTACTATAAAGCATTAAATGGATGAGGGAAAATTGATATTAACGAATGAAGTTCCAGAACAAGTGTGGGCCTTGCTTCTGAAATCCCACTGCCTAGAATAAAATAATATAGTCCTAATCTATACATATGCTAAATCTTTAATTTTTAATTGAAAGTCATTAATAATCCAAATATTGCCTGGAAATTAACCTCGGGCCTATTATAAAATTAGCATTCTCAAACTCATATTTTAAAGCAAGCTTTCAAATCACTTTTGTTGTTGTTAGTGATGGTGCTGGGGTCCATGTTGGGAAAGGAGGTATATTGATTACAATTCACATTATTGAGGAAGGGTCATCCAGCAAAAGACTTCCATTATATTGAAAGTTAACTCTGTGGTAATATGTAAATATTTGCAAATGTTATAGAGTAGGTTTTTATATGTTTGTTTTGCAAAGAATACACTGTCAATCCATGGGTTGTCTAAAACTATTTAAAGTATAGTTGCTGAGAGCTGGGAGCATAGCATAGCCTTAGCAAGGACAAAGTATATCATTGTTCATTAAACAAATATTTATTGACTTGGTGACACAGGAGTTAGGAATTCATTGTTGATTCAAACAGAAATAATCTCCACCTTCACCATTGCTCATATATTCTAATAGGGAAACAGACAATAAGTAAACAATTATGATACATGTAGTAATGATGAGAAAGCAGGCTGGTGGAAATTTTGAGATACAAGAAGAAAGTTTTCCCAGAGCACACACTGAAATTTAAGTCTACTAAATCAATGACTTGTACATGTAGATCAAAGAAACAAAAACAAACCCATGTTGTTTAATATAACTAATTAATGATCTTTCAGATCATCAGCAAACATGTCATACTACCAACTTGTTGGTACCCTGCTATCCTTTATGTAGCACACAATCTATAAAAGGAACTCTTTATCTGAACCCCACCTCACTGCTGAGTCACTGAATTGAACTTCCAGTGCAGACTCCGTTGGTCCAGTCTATGAGTAATGCTCTCCACTCTGGGTGCTGGCAGCAGGTGAAGTAGTTCTCTAGAAAGCCCAGACACTTCTGCTCACACGAGTGAGTTGTATGCTTCTTAAGTATCAATTGCATTATTTTTCCAAATCTGTTTATGTCAGCTCTATGCAACATTTTAGTTTTGTAATTTATTTAAATATACACACTGATATAGTACAAAAATGAATAGTTGTTTTTATGAAAAATACGTTGAATGCTTTGAAAAGACTCAAAGGTGAGTTACTTAAATACTTTTTCTCTCAAAATAGGTGTAGGTAAGCCAATGAATTAATTAGTACAAACAGGAAACACATAGAAAGGACCTACACTTAGATTGTTTCATAAGTGTAAGTTCTTGCTTTCATTAAAAGAACTGAATTTGGACACTTTAGGCCATGCCTATGTGAGCATGTTTATTTAGAATCAAGATGCCCCAAGATGAACCATTAGAAGTCAGCCACTTACTCAAAGACTTGGGCCCTGCCTCAATATACCGATGAATAAATGTACACTTATGTTTTAAGTTAAAGTCAGATAAAGTATTTACATACCATTTTTTATGATTCCACCATTTTAACCAACTTTTTGGATTAAACTACAAATTTTCACTAAAAGATTCTTTAAAGAGTAGCCAAACATCCCCTATTTCCATTTCTTTACCCTTCTTACTCCTTAACACCTTAACTCAAGACTTCAGCAATCTGCCCAGCCAGCATGACTCAGTGGTTGAGTCTCGACCTATGAACCAGGAAGTCATGATTTGATTCCAGGTATATGCTATGGTCCGGGCATATACCTGAGTTGCAGGCTCCATCCCCAGTGTGGGGTGTGCAAGAGGCAGCCAATCAATGATTCTCTCTCTCCCTCTCCTTCCTCTCTAAAATCAATAATAATATATTTTAAAGAAAAAGAACTTCAGCAATCTCAGACAGTTCCCCCATCAACCAGAACCAGTGGCCTGCTCTCACCTGTCATTCATTTCCTTTCTGTTCCTAGTTCAGGCCCTTGCATTTTGCAGAAGCCTCCCAGCTATCCCACTGCCTCCTGTCTGCTATACATTGATGGCAGATTAATTTTCCTAAAGTAGAGTTTGGTTCAGGTTGCCCAAGTCCTACCTGGAAGATCTGTGGGGTCTGGCAGGAGTAGGTTTGACAAAGGAGGGTGGGCAAGGGAGAGGAGCATGGGGAGGAGGAAGAATGAGGAGGGGGATGCATGGAGGGGCTCCAGAGCAAAGTTGAATGAACCATGTAACCATATCAGAGGAGTGAGTAGAAAAATCCAAATTGTGGTAAAGGGGAATCCAGGAGACCTGTGCCATATGTGAAGAATGAAGATTTAAAGTGAAAAACCATAAAGGGAAATAGGATTGGAAGACAGGAAGGTGGAATATAGTATTGGATGTGGTAGAGTAATAAGAAGACCCTAAAGAGCAAGAAGTAGGGCTGGAGTTGGCTTTCTCTGAGCTCCTTGATGTGTGGTTTGGAGTTGGGGTTGAGTTTGAGAGCTGTGGTGACTTTCCAGTCTTCTACCTATCTTAGATGATTCCTTGCATGCATTCTTGGTGGGACTGTTGACCAAAATGCTCTTCTTATGGGCCAAATGATGAGCAATTGACACATGTAAGATTCTCTCTCTTGGAAATTTGAATCTAAGTGGAGAGAAGCAAAAGGTTGGAGTTGACTCACTCCAGCATCAGTGACTTGGAAAGACTCCCTCTGGGTCCTGCTTCTTGATCCCTAATCTAATAGAACTATCTGACTTCTCTTCTTCTGAGAGCTGGTTGTTCAGCTTTTCCTTTGATTCTGTGACTTCTTTTCAATGAACTAATCCAATTAATTCTGTTAGGTGCACAGTTTCTGTTGTACACTACCTGACTGACCCTCCAGCTTCCAGAGTGGGGCTTTTCTATCCTAACATTCAATGATTCCCTATGATCTGGAAAATCAAGTGCACATCCATCATAATGGAATTCAGGCATCCAAAAATACAATAGCAATCCACTTCTCAAGTTTTATTTTCTACTATTTATCTGCATGTATCTGCTCTCCAATAAATCAATTACCATCTGGGGTAAATCATTATGGTAAAGCCTGGCAGTGAATCATGCCTCCTGGTATCCACGCCTTTGTGGAGTCCCTCCTGCATTGACTCTGGGCTGGGCCTTGTGACTTGCTTTGGCCAGGGGGACATTAGTAGATACGACAGAAGCAGAGGATTGAAAAGCGCTTGTGCATTGGAGCTTCCCCTCTTAGAACGTTGCTGCCACCATGTGATGAAATCCGGTCTAGCCTATTTGAAGCTGAAAGAGCATACCCTCCAAGAGAGAGGCCCAGCTGTCCCAGCCCCCAGTAAGCCTGCAGCTGATGCCTCACGAGCACACCATAGAATCAGACCGCAAGAAATGACAAGTGATTATTTTAAGCTACTACATGTTAGGGTAGGATGTCACATAGTAAGAGACAACTAAGACAGAAATTGTTTCCATCTCCTTCATCAGAGCTACACGCTCATGAGATACAGTTTTTATCTTCCAGCCACCAGTTTGCCCACCTGCTTCACTGCCACAAAACGTGGGTCTGGGTCAACCCTTCCAGCTTCCTACAGCAGAGTCCTCACTGCTCTTCCAGACTCCCCCATGTTTCCTTGTTGCTCCTCTAGCCTCTGCCTGCTGTCTGGTCACAAAGTCAAGGCCACGTGTTTTCATTTATTTGTTATGACAGCACCTGCATAGCCAGTTTCCATCTCTTGTAAAATATTACCATCATATTTTTAATGTGATACAACATTTTTAAAAGATGAACCTTTCCTCCTGTACCAGATGGGGTTTCTCCCTCTTTTTGAAACCCTCACAGTACTCTGAACCTCTTTCGTGGTATTAATGGTTTGCGTCCTATTCTTTCCTGCCTTGCTGTTGTCCGCTGGGTAGTCTCCCATGCAGCATTTTACCGGGTATTAGAGCAGTCGACTCTACAATCTCTATGCTTTGCTCCTCAAAACAGGGTCCCCAGACCAAAGGCAGTAACATCACTTGGGAGTTTGTTAGGAATGCCAACTCTCAGACTCCACCCCCAAAATACTTAAACAGAATCTGCACTCTACGAAGACCTCCAGGTGATTTGAAAGCATATTGAAGTTTGAAAAGCAGCTGCACATTAGAATACCTTTGGGACATAAAAGAATATCCCAATGCCTGGGTACCACACAGATGAATTACATTACTTTACAGTCTGGGTTGAGACCCACTGTGCTACAGTAGAACTGGCAGATTTAGCAAATAAAAATACAGAGCACACAGTTCAATTACAATTTCAACAGTAAAGAACTTTTTAGTATATCTCAAATACTGCATGGGACATATTTACACTCAACAATTCTTTGCTGTTGACCTAAAATGCTAATTTAACTGAGTATCCTAGATTTTATCTGGCAGCCCTATTCTCATGTTTATTTGGGACAGTAAGTTTTCAAACATCACTGTGCAACAGAATCACTTATCAACCTGGAATCCTAGGCCCCCATCCTCAGAGTGTCTGGGTCAGTGGAGCTGGGATGAGGCACAAGAATCTGGATTCCTGACAAGTTTTCAGGTTGAACGTGTTGCTCAGGGAACCGCTTTTGAGAACTATTGGTCTAGCAGTAGATCTGTCTGAATGGATACCGTGGCTATCTTCATCAGCAATAGTGAACATGAGAAAAACCTTATAATGAAGATGAGGATCATGATAGGGTCAGGTACCTTCACAAGAAATAAGTTCCTCATTGGACATCATGAGCGTCAAGTGTACTGCTCCCTCCAGGGGCAGTCCAAAGCTTGGCTTATCTCTAAGACTATGACTTTAAACCAGATCTGTCCCATAGAAACACAATGTGAGCCACAAATGTTTTCAGTTTTAGATGTTATATTAAAACTAGAGGCCTGGTGCATGAAATGCATGAACGGGGCAGGAGGTGTCTCTCAGCCCGGCCTGCACCTTCTCCTATCTGGGATCCCTCGGGGGATGTCTGTCTGCGGTTTAGGCCTGATCCCTGTGGCATCGGGCCTAAACCGGCAGTCAGACATCCCTCTTGTAATCCAAGACCACTGGCTCCTAACCATTCACCTGCCTGCCTGCCTAATGCCCCCAACTGCCCTCCCCTGCAGGCAAATTCACCCCCAACTGCCCTCCCCTGCCAGCCTGTTCTTGCCCCTAACTGCTCTCCCCTGTTGGCCTGATTGCCCCTAACTGCCTCTGCCTCGGCCCCCACTACCATGGCTTTGTCTGGAAGGAAGTCGGACGTCTGGAAGATGGTCGGTCAACCCGATCTAATTAGCATATTACCCTTTTATTGGTATAGATATTTAAATAAACAGGTGAATTGATGTTAGCAATATATTTTAACACAATATATCCAAAATCTCATTGTTTTAATATATGACCATTACAATTATCCATGAGGTCATTAACATTCTTTTTTTCATAGCAGGTATTTGAAATCTGGTGTTTATTTTGTGCTTACACCACATCTCAGTTCAGACGAGTCACATTTCAAGTACTCCATAGCCATATATAGCTAGTGGCTGCTTTATTGAAAGGTGCTGCTTGGAACTATTGCCTGACCCTGAGCTCGGCCCCGTCCGGACACCTCACTCTTCTCTGACCACAAACTTGGGCTAGTTCCCAGACTAGTTGTGCCCTGTGATTTTTCTTTTTCTCAAATTCCTAGCCCTAACCTCCACCTTCTCATTCCTGTGCCCTCACTCAAGGGGAAAGACCACATGAGTGGAAATCTTAATGCCAACAATAATGAACCAGGCTTAAAGAGACCTTGTTGCCTTGTAATGTGAGAGACTGAAACATTGTGTGAGTCTACTGAGTCCTTGCTTTGAACAGGTTTTCCCATCACACATGAGGCTTACTAGGTGTACCAGTTAATAATGCGGATTTTTTTCAATAGATGGAGTTACACATATGTTGATATATATGCAATTTGATATATATGCTATTTTGTTGTATTGCTCCTTCAGATTACCACTTGTTCCGATCGATGGCACACACACTTTCTGAGCAGCACTTCAAAAGATACAAAGAAGTGGAAAATTGGGTCTCTGAATGGTCTGCCTCAAAACAAGAAAAGTTCTATTGTTCTATTTGTATCCACAAATTACCTGAAAGATGGGGAAATGTGTAGCTAGCGATGGACATTACTTTGAATAAAGCACTTTTGATGTTTCTCTTGAAATTATCGTGTTTTCTTTGATTACAAAATCTGCATTTTTAACCAGTAAAGAGTCAATCTGCATTGTTAACCAGTACTGGTTAACAATTCGGATATCAGTTAATAATGAGGATTGACCCTTTACCGATTAAAAATGCAGATTTTGTAATCAAAGAAAATACGATACTTTCAAAAGAAACATCAAAAGTGCTTTATTCAAAGTAATGTCCATTGCTAGCTACACATTTCCCCCATCTTTCAGGTAATTTGTGGATACTGTCCCAATAGAACTTTTCTTGTTTTGAGGCAGACCATTCAGAGACCCAATTTTCCACTTCTTCGTATGTTTTGAAGTGCTGCTTAGAAAGTGCATGTGCCATCGATGGGAACAAGTGGTAATCTGAAGGAGCAAGGTCTGGTGAACAAGGCTGGTGGGTTAATACTTCCCAGGCAAGATCTTTTAACGTGTCTTTAACTGGTTTTGAAGTGTGTGATGGTGCATCATCATGAAGCAAAATTACTTTGCCGTGTCTTCTGGCGCATTCTGGTCATTTCATGATCAAAGTGTGGTTCAAATTGATTATTTGTTGTCAGTAGCGATCAGTATTAACGGCTTCACCTGGTTTTAGAAGCTCATAATACCACACCTTCCTGATTCCACCAAACGCAGAGCATTGTCTTCTTTCCAAAGCAATTAGGCCTTGCAGTCCATGTTGATGGTTGACCTGGATCAACCCATGATTTTCTGCATTTGGAACTCTCAAAATAAATCCACTTTTCATCGCCAGTCACAATTCGATGCAAAAAAAAAAAAAAAAACAAAACTTTCTTTCATGCCGTTGGAGCAACATTTTCCTGATGACTTTTTGGTTTTCATTTGTCTTTCATTCAGTTGATGTGGCACCCATTTTCCTTCCTTTAAAATCTTTCCCATTGCTTGTAAACGATTGGAAATTGTTTGCTGAGCAATGTTTAATCTTTCTGCAAGTTGTTTTTGAGTTTGACACCCATCTTCATCCAATAATGCTTGTAATTGTTGGTCTTCAAACTTTTTTGGTTGACCTGGACGTTCTTTGTCTTTCACATGGAAATCATCACTTTTAAAGCATTTAAACTAGTGTTCACAAGTATCTTGAGATGGAGCATGTTCACCATAAGCTTCCCAAAGTATACGATAACTTTCAGCAGCACTTTTCTTCAAAATAATGAATTAAAACTTCCCGCAAATGCTCTTTTTTTTTGGCACAAAATTCAACATTTTTAAGCGTAAAAATAGCTATGATGTTAACACCTTCAGCAAATTTGACATGTGAAGTTTTGAAGCTTGCTGTCAATACAACAAAATAGCATACATATCAAATCGCATATATGTCAACATATGTGTACTCCATCTATTGAAAAAAAGCAGCATTATTAACCGGTACACCTAGTAATCAAAGTCTCAGTCTAAGAAGCCCTGTTGAGGCTTTGTTTCCCCTAGTTTTAAAATCATAAGTGCCAGCGAGATAACACTTCTCTAAGATAGCTTGAATGCTATAGCTTCAATTTTCAAGGAAAGGAGATTTGTATAAGTAACACAAGCAAAGGAGAAGAAAAATCACCGAAAGGTAATTGGCTAAAAGTCTTACATTCCTGAGTAAAAAATAAACAGTACTGTACTTAAAACCATCATTTATATATTTTTTCACATGTCAGTGGCATATTTATCCAAGATTTGACACTCTTTTAGTTGTAAAGGTGCCTAAGAGTTTAGTAATTCTACAGTTAAAAGTAAAAGATAAATTATTTATCCATCATATTGCTTTATGAGGCAGAAAAGCAATGCACTGATTTTCTGTGTATCAGGCCTATGTTCACAGCCTAGGAAGGTTCAGGTAAATTTCAGCTGGGGGATGTGTGAGATCTGGGCCTTGGTTGCTTTAATGGCATCTAGGGCTTTCTAAAGCTAGGATCACTGTTGTGGTCTGGAATTAGGTTTGAGGTCCTGAGACTTGGGTTAAATTTAACCTAGATCATCAACCAGATGAATTTTCGGCTACAATTTCAACTGTAAACAATCTGACAGGGTGATTGGCAGCCTCTCATTATAGAGGCGTACTGATTAATTAACACAGAGCTTAATTAATTTTGTAAGGCAAAGAACAGTATTTCTTTGCAGTGAAAATCAATATTGGAATACTTGGATCCCGTTCTTGGGGTTAATTTCACTCAGGTATTTAGCTCACTTTAAATTCACAGTTCTTAATAAATGTTATCTTCTTCCAACTATTAAGGTAATTGGGAATATTTATGATACTCTACCTGAAGTTATTTTTGGAAGACTATGAAGTGTAAATAAGTATATTCTTTTATTCTTGCTTAGGTTTCAAAAGCATATTTCTATTATTGTACTTGTCAGGATGTTACAATACACTGTTAAAGGCAAAGATGTATGTAGAAACTGTGGGAACATCTACCCCCACCCCCTGGGTTTTGGTAGGAATTATCTCAATGTTGTGCTCAATGGACATTTAAATCATTTTGCCATTGTCAATGCCTAGATAATTATTTCCTTAAATATTTTTGTGAGTCTTCGGGGCTCCTCAGAAAAGAGTTTCTTCCTTTGACATATGACTTAGCAGAATTCTCTATTCTGAAAATAAACCATGAATGGGAGAGTTTCTGCAGCCTGCAAGGTAATTTTCTGGGAAGGCCTGAAGAAAGTCCAGAGTTTGAAAACTGGAAGGGCTGAGATTCTCCCTCCTCCTGGGAAAGAGACATGATACCTGCCAAGAAGCTCAAGATGAAGACTGAGCTACAAGGCATCACTTGGACCATCTAAAGTCTGAGCTCAGGGGGACAAATGAAGATGCTCGCTTCCCTGAGGAAGACAGTGATGAATGTGGCTTTGTCCAGCTATGCAGCACAGAGACACACAGAGAGAGGGGACAGAGTGGGAGGTGGCCTCATGAGAAAAGGTGCTCTAGGGATGTCCTGTAGAGGGCAAGAACTTACTGTAAGCCCAGAAGCCCAGGAAAACTCAGGAGCAACTTCTTCTTTTCCTCTGCTAAACCAGGAGCTAGAGCACAGCTCCAGGGGCCCTAGAGGGGGACAGCGGAGAGAGCAGAAAGGACTGTGCCCTGAGAGGCCCTGGAAGGACTGTGAGAAGCAATGGTTAGGAAACTGGTGCAGGACTAACTGAGCATCCTGTTGCACCTGTAACATCCGTGAGAGATGTATTTTCCTGTAGCTTGCAGAACGATTCTAAGGTGATTTAGTAATTATTTGGTTAAGCCAACTTTTAAAGTAAATTTCACTCCTTAAAGAATCTCTTTAGGGCCATAGAGAGGGGAGCAGTAACCCCTTAGAGCTCAAGTGTGAGGGTGTCAGTGAACCCAAAGTCCAGGGAGAACCAGTGATGTGGGACAGGAGGAGCTGAGGTACCAGAGGGAGAATTTCAGGGTCAGCTGTGGACTCCTGAGGCCCCATGACTACTTTGTTACTGAAGCAGCTGAAATGTGACTCCCCAGGTGTCTGTGACCACTTGATACCACACACACAAGTCAAGTGCGCACAAAGGGGACTTTCCTTTGCCAGTAAAGATAAGCTGTGACTTTGGCCACTCTCTGTTTTCAGGAACAAGATGCTAATTGATTTCTTTACAGATTTAAAACAGATTCGAACTGTTTGAACTGTCCTAAATATCTTCCTTTTTGATTTGTAATCATTATTTCACCATTCATTATCATGAAAACATACATATGTAAGTTTTAAATGGTTCCATCTGAGTCATATTAATTAGTTAAATAGGTTTCTGATTGAATCCTATTTTTATGGCATTATGAAATTTATAAAAATATCTGAGACTTCAAAGCTACATATATCCAGTTTTTCTCCCAAT
The DNA here is from genome assembly GCF_963455305.1 of Plecotus auritus. NCBI lineage: Eukaryota > Metazoa > Chordata > Mammalia > Chiroptera > Vespertilionidae > Plecotus > Plecotus auritus. The sequence continues at coordinate 58,077,764 of NC_137782.1, forward strand.
TCATTAGCTGTTTTTTTCTTAATCTTTCCTACATCCTCCTTCTCTTTTTGTCATCCCAGTACTTTATCTTCGTACTCATTCCCTTATTTCATCCAGTTCTATAATTTTCCAATGCCTTTAATAATTCACATATTTATTTTTATATAATTACTAGGGAGCCCAGTGCATGAAATTTGTGCACTGGGGAGGGGTTCCTCAGTCCAGCCTGCCCCCTCTCACAAACTGGGAGCCCTCAGGGGATGTCCTACTGATGGCTTAGGTCCGCTCCCCATTGGGAGCGGACCTAAGCCACAGTCTGGCCTCTCTTTGCAGGAGGCGACCGGGCTGATCAGGGGAAGGCGCCAGCCCCATCACCCTGCTGCTGCAGCTGCCAAGGTATTTTCACCAACATGGACTCCAGTCCCTTTACCATGAAAAAAATGACAACTTTCTTTAGGCATTTTTAAGATGTGTCTTTCATAGGATATGACATCTTTATTTTCCTTTTTATCCTCACCTGAGGATATGTTTCCATTGATTTTTTTCCCCTTCCCTCCAATCCCAGGCTTGGCCCCTTCCCAAGCCTAAAGCCTCCACTCCAGGCTTTGTGCTTGGGAAGGGGTTCCCCCCATGGCACCTCCAATCACAGGCTCAGCCCCTTCCCAAGCCTAAAGCCTCTGCCCCAGGCTTTAGGCTTGGGAAGAGCCCCCTCCCCCCCCCCCGCCCTTCTGATGGCCAGCTGGGAGTGACCTGGGTGCTGAGGAGGTTCCTGGGACCCAGGTATGTATGCAAATTAACCGCAATCTTTGTTGGGTTAATTTGCATACTCACTCTGATTGGCTGTGGGCGTAGTGGAGGTACAGTCAATTTACATGTATCTCTATTATTAGGTAAGATACCCAGTCTTTAACTCCAGACTCCCATATAAAACTACCTCAATGTTAAATCTATTGGATATCAAATAGGTATTTTAGTCATAAAAGTTTGAAATGAAATGCTGCATATTCCTCTAAATATTTATCTTTCTTTTATTAATCCATAAAGTAAGGGTTGGAACTGTAATGCTGTGAGCAGGTTCAAGAAACAGATAATTAAAGAAAGTTCTCCTTGTTTGGTTTGGGAATATACTAGGTTTTCCCCTATTCCAGCAGAAGGAAAAAAAAAAAGAACAAAACAAAATGAGCTGCTGGAGTATATTGACATTATCCTTTCTAACTGCAGGTAGAACAAGGATAAAGGAAGAGAAGAGGAACAAAAGGGAGCTAAGACAACCCATCTCCACATTTAGGCTCTACCTATAACCAAAAACTGTCTAACACGACCTTCCCACGGCCTTGCTCTGGCTTCACATCCCTCCTCCAAACTTAGAAATACCTGGATGCAATATTTAGAATAGGCATCACAACTCCCATACCTTCCTCCACTGTTGTCTATGCCTCTTGCATGAGGGAAGGGATCACAACACAGAGGGAAGTTATATTATTATTCTAGCTACTGCTAAATCAGAGTGGGTGAAGCTTATAGCAGAAAGAAAGGTTATGAAAATCAGAACACATCAAGTCCAAAGGAATATACCAAACTGTGTGGCCTCCAGCTGGTTTAGGTTGGTTCATCTACTAGTCTATCAGATGCTTATGGTAGGCATCTTTTCTGATCGGTTGGTGCCACTGCTCAAACCAGTAGGCATGTATTTTGAATATTACCCTTGGTTATGTCATGGTTTCTGTATCTATTATGTGAAAGGAGCCTTACAAAAAATGCACCTAAAAAAAATGCACCTATTCAGACAGACGTGTATACACAAGTAGACACTCATATATTGTTCATAAATATTTGCTAAGTGTTCTACTGATGAACTCATAACAACAACCAGAGTTTCTTTACCAACAATGTAGGTTGCTAATAACTCCACATTCTTGTTAATCCTGAGAGGTTCCCAGCTTCCCTCCATACAAGATGTATTAAAATCACCTAGGTAGTAGTACATTTGCAGAACTATGAAATAGTACTTCATAACAATTCAAATTATGCTTTCAGGTTAAATTCCCCATCTCCCCCACAAAAGTGCACAGAAATCTCACCCTCCCCTCTAAGCTTGTCAATTTCCTCTGGGGCTTAAATACAAATTTTTTCTCTTAACTATTATTACTTTTAGCAACTTTGTCAAAAAATACTTGAAATATAGAAAATTGCTTAGCTCTGTGGTACTGGGCCATCTATCCTGTGTTTACCTGGACTATAAGGGTACATATCCCTCTCCAAGAAGTGTTAAGCCCAGGAAAAGAGATGACAGGATCTCAGAAAGCAGGACTGAGCCAGATCCCAGCTCAGAGGAGGAAATGTGGTGTTTATGGGACCAACTTGCAAATGCAAACATGAGCAAACCAAAGCAATGTAACAAAGGATCCTCAACCGCTGGATTTCTCCAATGTTTAAAGTTGTTATAAACATCCATGGCTAAGTTTGGAACAGGTTTGTTTATAAATATGCATTTATTTATTTAATAGAATCACAAGGGTAACTTAACCAAAACTTACCTAAGAAACATCAATTTTCACCTCTCCAATTGGGGGCTAGTCCTCAAGCTCATCTCTCTCTCTCTCTCTCTCTCTCTCTCTCTCTCTCTCTCTCTCTCTCTCTCTCACACACACACACACACACACACACACACACACACACACCATTCCTTTTCCTCTTACTGGGTTGGGACTCAGTAATCATAGGATTCCCAATAAGATTCTGAAAAGCCCTTGGATATTGGGGGAGGTGTGCAGCAGTTTTCCAACTCTGTTCAATGTGAGGGGGTGGATCAAATAAGTAGTTAATTATCCCCCCCCCCAGACCTAATACTTTATGAACTTTCAAAGGGACACAGAAGCCAACCCAAAAGAGTTCCCAATGGTCAAAGCTAGGACAATTTGAGCAACAAAATAAATAATGTAGTATAAATTACAGATCAAAGTATAAAATATACATGAGTCCATACTGGCATAAGTAAATGGTTGAATAGATGAGTAAGTGGGAGAGAAGGAACAAATCTTCCTTGCAGAGTAATTGCAGGTAATATGTATAGATACCCCACCCATCCAGCAGGTGGAGTTTTATTCCTCCCCCCCCCCCCCCCTTGGGTGTGGGCTGGATTTAATGACCTTCATCCAAAGAAGAGTGTATGAAGAAAGAATGACAGAGAAAAAGAGTAACTGCCTTGGAAAAACCTGGCAGGCACTGCTTTAACCAAGTGACTAAGGTTGCCATTCCCAGTACTGGGTGGTATTGTTATCTTGTGCCCCCACAGATGCTATGATGAGAAAGGCACTTTACCTTCCTGGTCTTCCTTCACCAAATTCATCACCACCGTCTAGTCAGGAGGAAAACACCAGACAAAACCAAACAGAGAAATCTTAGCAGAATAGCTTAGCAGAATTCTTCAAAACTGTCAAAGTCAAACAAACGAACAAAAACAAGAGACGCTAAGAAACTGTCACAGACTAGAGGAGATTAGGAGACATGACATTAAATGCAGTGTGGTATCCTGGCGGGGGGCCGCGGGGATCCACAGAAAGATGTTGGGGAAACTAGTGAAATGAGAACTAAGTCGAGTTTAGTTACTTGTATGGACAATGCTGATTTCTTAGTTTTGACAAAGGCACCAGGTAATGAAAGACATGAACATTAGGGGACACCGGCTGAAGGGGTTAGGGCACTCTGTGCTGTCTCTGCAATTTTTAAGTGAATCTAAAATTACTCCAAAATAAAAAGTTTAATTATCAACAACAAAAACAAAAGTTTATGAACTTAGAGTGCAAACAGAACCTTCTTTATAAACTATCCCCCTTATATCTCTACTTGAGAGGTGTGCGGTGTTCGGGAGCGCTGGGGTGCAGGCAGTGCACCCTGGGGTGCGTGGAGCAGGGAGTGTGTGTCTGGGCGCTGGGCGCGGCGGGAGCGCAGGCTCCTCCCCGGGGCCACCGGGACGCCGGACTTTGCCCCGGGCGCGCCCTTCCGGGCGGAGCTGATCTGTCCCCCAGGAGCTCTCAAGGCCCCCCGAGGCCACCCAGCGGAAGATCCCAGGGGAGGAGCGGCTCCAAACCCCGCGCGCTCTCAGCGCCCTCCAAGGTAGGCGATCTGCGGCCCCCAGCGCGCGCCAGGTCACCCCCAGGTGGGCGAGCATCCAGATGCCCTTGAAGCCGGTTCCACCAGCGCAGCTCAGTTAACCAGGGACATGTCCCTGTTAAGGGGCCCTTGTGAGGAGAATATACCTCCAGGTAAAGTGGTCTTCTGTGCCCGGATTCCCTAGGCCAGAAGTTTCTGCTCCTCCGAGAAGAGAAAGTAGCTTCCCCAGACCTCCTATCCCCCAAGCTTCCCTCCCCCTCCCCCTAGAGCAAAGATAAATCCTCCTTAGCCCGGTGAACACCAGATTATTTCGGTTGCCAGGGCCAGGGAGAAAGCCCTCTGGAAAACTTGCTGTCACCTGTGAATCCCCTGGTCGGGGCTCTGGCAGGTCACTGCTCCCGCAATTAAGAGCCCAGACAAATGAATGAATGAAGGTGGTTGTCTTGCCCTTCATTCATTCCTGCTGGACTCCGTAGCTGCAGGTGTGCTGTGGTGGGATGGTAGAGCTGGAAGTTCCAGAGCATTGCAGTTGTGCAAAGGCGCAGCGTTCCCTTCCTGAAAGGTTAGTACAGGACCGAGCAAGGCTGGTTTTTAGATGAGATAATGATATGGCTGTGGTTTTCAACCCTCTTCGTAATGAAAAAAGAAAAATACACACACAAACTCTCTCTCTCTCTCTCTCTCTCTCTCTCTCTCTCTCTCTCTCTCTCACACACACACACACACACACACACACACACACACACACACGGGTCAGCAAAAGTAGATCTACTGTGCCATCGTGACATTCTTTTGAGTAAATAAAGCTATTGTCATAACCTGCGTGTCTTTTTCCATAGGAACAACTATTAACCCACTTTTGCCCATATAGAGTATATTTGCCTGTAAATATACTATATAGATTGGAAGAAGCAATTAGCCCCGGATATAGCTGAAACTGTGCCAGTTCACCATTACACTATATTGTTTTATTTTAGGAATCCAAACCTCCTTTATTTCTTGGTATATAAGCAGAGAAATGCAGAGGGGAATTACTGTATTCTGCATTTGCAAGAGGGGAAAAAAGATAGTCTGTCCTTTTGATTTTACCCAACGCTATTAAATATTCAGCTCTGCAGAAGTCTGGTTTTCCAGAAATTTGATCTGAGCTGGAGTCTCAGGTACCCGGACAGACACAATTGGTGCTGTTGTTTCCTGTTGCTGGGCCGCCCCCTCCCCCCGCCCTCACACTCCTAGATAGTGAAAGTCGCTGACACAGAGGAATGCCTGCCTGGGCAGGGAATGGTCTCCCTGGGGCCCCTGGATTTACAGAAAGAATGAAAACAGTTTACACTTCCTGGGACCCAGGCAAACTTCCTAAGAAGGAGCCTATCTTTGTGAGTTGCTAAATGACTTCAACCTGTTCAAACTACAAAGAGGCTTTTGAAATAAATAGTCACTATTTCAGTTGTATTATTTATTCGCCTTTATGGTCCATGAATCAATACAAGAATGTTATGGGTTACAATGTGCTGGACATCCAGTGGGCTTAATCCAAGTTCCAGCCAAAGATGAAAAGTAAGCTAGGTTTGGCTAAAACTGAAAAGTGAAGTGTATGTTTATTTGTCTGGGATACGGACAGAAAAGGGAAAAAATGAAGATTTTTGGAGGGGATTTAAAAGTCTTTAGAAGTAGTTGTTTCAAGTCTTTTGAATTGAGATATTTACATCAAAATCACATGACCATGTATTCATTGAAAAAAGTTCATGATGGCAAAATGTTACTATCAATTTAATTACACGTTTAAGTGAACTTACATTTTACAAGCATGAAAATTTACCTGCGTTTGGAAAACAAGAGCCTGTATGTATTCCCATTCAATCTTAGAAAATACTTGGTGTGTCTGGGTTTCCGGCTTATTAATGCATCCATTGAACCAATATTTACTGAGTGCCCCTCCTATAGGGCACCGTGTTCTGTGTTGGAGACTCAGGGGGGACCCAGCCCTGTGTAAATAGCTCACATTCCTGTCCTTGTGGAATTGACACAACATTTGAATCCTCCAGGACACTGAGACCATAGATTAGAAACCACATCAATGATCATCAGTTTTGACAGTGATTTAAACCAGCTTAGTTTCAAATCACATATTGTCTTACACTGATTTAAATAATTTGTAAAGGAACTTGTGTGTTATTCAGGTCAGCGGTTTTCTTTTTTCTTTCTTTTTTTTCTAGTTCAAGCTTTTATTTAAGGGCAATGATCCAGAATGATTTAGATTTTGAAAGCAGCCACATCCACGGACTGCACATAGTCCTCACAAGCAGTGATCCACTCCTCCAGCATGTCTATTCCCAACTTTATTGTCTTCCATCACACACTATTATTTGAAGTTTTTAAAATTCCACGCCCCATGGAACTAGTGTAGAAGAGCCCCAGACCAAGCCGTCTGCTTGAATGCTCCTGACACACTCCTCTAATTTTGCCATTTCCATCTCATCATCCTCGGGTTTCATATCCATTAAGATGGAAGACTTGGCCACAAGTGCAGGTTTTTTTGGCTTTCTTTGACTCATGCTGCCCAAGGTGTTCTTCCCTTAGCCTCTTGCCTTCTTCACTTTCCTCCTCCTCATCAGATCCAAAGAGATCACTGTCGTCATCATCTTTAGTATCTGTAGCTCCACTACCTGTGGTGTCTTCCACATCAGCAGGGCCATACTCGTCCAAAGCTGTCTTCACTCCGGGCAGGCTGGCCTTGTCCTTTTTGTAGGACTTGATATGATTATACCAACGTGGGGGATGATACATGTTGACAGGTGGTAGGCCGGAGACTGCTTCAAATACTGCCACGTCTGCTTGTGATGGCACAGAGCCCTTGATGGATCTGGCTCTTGTCCGCAGGTAGTTGTTGAGCACTTTGAGACCAGTGGGCCTGTTCAGGCCTCCAAAACCTCTGATGTTGGCTGCGTCAGGAGTTGGGCAGCCGCAGAGGAAAGAGGTGCACAGGCAATCAGTGCCAAGCAATAAGGGGAGGCGGGGGGGAGTGGTTTTCTCTTTTGCTTAGATTGGGGAAGAACTTAGGAATCAGGTATTCTGGGTGGGTTTAATATTGAAAGGTGAACATGGTGGATGGTGCACCCAGGCAGGCTAAACAGACATCTCAGACGGTGATTAAAGAAAATTGAATTTATTTAGGGAAAGGGAATGGGGGATGGGATATCCAAAGGGAAGGGCTGCCCAGCAGTGACATTGCATCAGCGATGGCAGCCAAAATATACTTGGGACAGTGAAACAAGGAAGGGCATAGACAAAGCAACAGGAGAGTGTAGGCTGGGCTGCTCTGGCTCACTGGGAAGTCAGAGAAAAGGGGGCCTTAGAGACAGTTCAGAGGTAAGCCCAGGATGAGCTGCCCATTGTTCCCTTGGTTGCAAGTCTCATGTGCCCCCTTAGAGGTTGGAGGATGTGTGCCAGTGGGGGAATGGCAAGGGTGTGCTCCTTGGAGGAAGAATGTGCACTGGGTCCTTTGTCTTGCAGGTGGAAATCTTAGGGGAGGTCTCAGGGAGGGTCTTAATAGAATATTCATCAGCATTCCAGGTGTGCTCTTCTAAGGTCCTGGTCTCTACTGATTGGTCGGTGCTGGGGAGAGTGGGAGGTGGGGAAAGTGAGAGGGCAAGGTGTGGGTGGGGGGATCATTAGTCAATGTAGCTGGTCCTGAGGTAGCCACAGTGCCACTTGTTTGGTTTTGCTGATTTTCTGGACCTGGAGCGGAAATACAGTTGAGGCCTAGATGTTATCATTAGGGAAGAAAAGGTTACATGACCAGTGATATGCTAAGGGAGGATAGGTTACCCTGGGGGCAAGGTTCTTGTTTTCCCAGTTTTGCCTCTAGCTAGGCATTCCCGGCCTTTCTGCCCAACAGAGTTTTTGTACCTGCCCATCATCCTGGAGGTCTAATATTCTGGGGGTCTGTCTAATAAATATTATGAAATATTGAGATATTAAACCTAACATAGCTAAATATCAATTTATATAAATTTTATATAAATTTAATTAAAACTAAACTTTTAGTACTTGATCAATAATTTAGGAGGAAAAAATAAATGAAAAACTTCAAATTGAGAAAATTCTATTCATCAAATTATATTTTCCTGTATATTCTGATAGTAATTATATTTCCTCCCAGAGGTAAAGAGTAACTTTATTCAAGGCATTCTTGCCTCCCCTCTTTTTTTCTGCTCTTTTTAAAAAACAGCTTTATTAGTGGTATAATTTATATACTGAAAAATATATTCAAGTGTATAATTCAATGATTTTTAGTAAATTTACCGAATTGTATAACCATCACCACAATCCAGCTTTAGAACATTTTTATTATCTCAAGAAGAGCCCACATGGCTGTCTGCCTCACTGACCCTCAGCCCCAGCAGCCACTAATCTACTTTCTGTCTCTTTACATTTGACTTTTCTGGACACATTATACAAATGGAATCATACAATATTTGGTCATCAGCATCTGGCTTTTTCCACCTAAAACAATGTTTTTTGAGGTTCATTCAGGTCGTAGCATGTTTCAGTGGTTGGCTTGTTTTTATTGCTAATATTCATTCTGCTGTATGGTTGTGACTCATTTCTGCAATTACATTTAGGTGGTAAGACAGACATCTTGGTCTAAGCTTCCTTGGTAGCATAATTTGAAAATAACTGATGGGAGCCAACCTCTTACTTATATTTATGAAAAATATATTCCTAGTATGGATTGCCGATCTTTCCAGAATGTGACATAACTGATCTTTCTGTGATACTCCCATGAAAATTGTGAATATTAAACCTCATGCTGATAGAAAGAAGCCTCCGTCATTCAGTCCTTTTTAAAATGATTCTATTGATTTTTTGAGAGAGAGAGAGAGAGAGACAGACAGACAGAAAGAGAGAGAGACAGAAAGAAAGAGAAATATTGATGTGAGAGAGAAAAACATCAGTCAGTTTACTCCTATACACCACCCTGATCAGGTACTGAACCACAACCTGAGCTTGTGCCCTAACCAGGAATCAATAACACTCAACCAACTGAACCTCTCCAGTTAGGGCCATTCAGTCATTTAGGTTGGACTTGGAAGATGTTTAACTCTTGACATTAATATTTGTAAAGAAGATACATCTCCTTTGCTACATTTCATCCCAAATGTATGCATTTAGAATAAGGGAATTTTGATGATCCTTAGACCTAACAGTGACAACTGAATTACTCTTCGAAATATGAGCGCTTCTTGATAACACATTTCAGTGGTATACTTACCATAAAGCATGAATCATCCATACCCTTTAGCCAATAATTAGGAAGGAGAGTATCTAGATTTATAAGCTTTTAGTTTTATTATTCTGTTGTTTCTATGACTGTGCTGAAGAATGAAACTGATATACGTATTTTTTTATTTACAAAATCAGGCACTCGTTTGAGCTTTTACTAGCTAGTAGATCAGAGAAAATCCAAAACAGAAGAAATGCCAGTCCTTTTTTTTTTCTGTGTGTGGTTTTTTTTGTTTGTTTTTGTTTTTGTTTTAGGAGCTAGACAGAAATTGTTAATGACCCAGGTTCCTGTGAGATGGTGCTGTTTTTCTGTGTGTTTCCTATAGAACAGAGCAAATAAGAACCTCCTAACACTGCATAGGCATTGACCTTGGGATGCCTCTCTTAGCAATAGGGAACCTTGAACAGCAGTCAGTCACAGCTGTTTTCTCATACACCCCATTCACCCTGCTCTGTGCCAACTACCGAGCGGCAAATTCATTTTAGGAGGTTACACTTGACAGCTTATGCTTACAGATCTTCTTAAGGAGATTTCTCTAGTTGAGGAGAAACCCTTCTATAACGAGTTGGCAGAATCTGTGACACTAAAGAGAAGACAATACATATGTCTTTGAATTCGTGTTATGGCTGAAATTGCAAGTTCCTACTTGGGGTGTGGGGGAGAATTCACTAACATAACTTGAAGATCTACTGTATTGACAACTTAGAATGCAAAGGATTCTATCTTTAAACTTCTAAAATTTACAAACAGGAGACTCTAGGTTAAATAGTACAGTTTTCCAAAGCTGACTGTGCTTCCTTGGAGCTCAGTTTTTCGGTTTGAAATATCAAAACAACTTGCTGAAACTCCTGGGTGGGAACACTACTCTTTTGATGATCTGTGTTTAGATGAATTGATCAGTCTCTGTTGGTAACATCTTCTTTTTTTTTTTTTTTTTTTAACTTGGTCAGGGTTTAAACATTTCCAGGACAGATGCATTTCTGTAGCCATACACTGCCAATTTCATTTCAAATGTCTCCTAAGCGTCACATACCAATCGCAGGAATCTGTCTTCATCCTTTTCACTTTCATAGACTTTGAAATTGGCATGGGCATGCTTCTCTGGGGGAAGGTTCCATCAGCATAGAGCTGTAAGCATCTTCTCATTATTTGGATGAGCTCACCCATCATAAAATTTGTTGACATGATCCAGTATAAGGAACTTGGTTTTACCAGAACAGAAGCTACTTCTCACCCTTGTATTTTTCTGTTACCGCCTGGATTTTGGTGGGATGCTGCCCTCAGATCAGTCTGACATCTTCCTGGAGCTATATGGTGGGTGGAGCCTGCCAAGCACAGGGTCCCTGCTGCTTCAGGCGGTGGCCAATCTGAGCAGACTCTGTAGCCATTGGCCGGATAGTCTACTATGGGCAACTGCAAAGAATGATAATATGCTGTTCATCTAGAAAATGATTAGAAGAGTGATGGATAGATGAGACAAGGAGTTCTAGTTTCATGAATTAGATTTAAATCTTGTTGCAAATATTCTTACATAGTTTTTCTATATTTCCTCTTACTTTTCCACTTTAGTAAATAATAATTATAATTGACTTTCTTAAAATGTTTAGATTTCCCTTGTTTCTATCACTGTATTGAATGTCAGGTTTTACTGACTATTCTTATAGCAGCAATAATTCTACTATCAGCATCCCTGTTACCTGCTTTTTAACGATTCTGATTCCACTGCTGTTTTTTTTGCTATATTTACTTTTTTGGGGGTCAATAATTTGAATGGAGAAAAGAAAATCAAGCTAATTGTGACTTCCAGTTAGTTCTGATAAAGTCAGTTAAATCCTTGGATTCTGAAATCTGAATTGTATTTGGCTTTCTTATGGTACTATTGGATTATTGTTTTTTTAAACAAAAGTATATAAATTCACCCTTTTTTAATGTGGTGTTCTGTAGGTTTTGATAAATGGTTCCAGTCATTGAACCACCAACACCATGAGGACATAGAACAGTTATATCACCCACCCTCCCCCATCCCCCCCAAAAAAATACCCTGGCTCTCCTTTGTAGCCAGCTTCTCTCTCACTTCTGTCCCCAGGTAACCACTGATCTGTTTTCTGTCTCCAAAGAATTTTCTAGAATGTTATATAAATGGAACTAAAGGATATGTATCCTTTTGGATTTGGCCACCTTCAGTGCATTTGAGATTATCCATATTGTTGGCCATAACAGCAGTTTATTCTTTTATATTGGTGAGTAGGATTCACCTGTTGATGAATATTCATTTTTTCCTAGTGTTTGGCAGTTATAAACATTGTGTTTTATGGGACATAAACTTTCATTTCACTTGGTAAATACCTAGGAATGGGATTGCTGGGTTGTACAGTGTGTGCTTAACTTCATAGGAAACTACCCAGGGTTGTCCAATATGGCGGCACATTTTTCATTCCCACCAGCAACAGGCAGAAGTTCCAGCTCCATGTCCTCACCCACACTTGGTATTGTCTGTTTTCCCCCCACACTGGGTAATTTTTAAAACTAAGTAAATTACACTGAAGCTAAAATATTCCAGGATGAGTTTGGAAAGTTATCACTATTTTATATATTCCTGAGTTTTCTACTCAAAGTATTTTATAAAGCCACAAAAAAAATTTTCCAAAAGGACACTTTCCTTGTAAATGTTACAAATGACTGAGATATATGGCAATGACATCTGTTTCTTTTTGTATTTTTTTTTCAGTGACAAATTATAAGTGGCTTTTGAAATGATTGTTAATGGAAAAAAGCTCAAAGCAGGGGGAATAATTGGCTGATGGGAGAGCAATTGAGTGGGGTCAACTGAGTGTGTCCTTAACACTGTCAAGTGATATCCTTTTAACCAATGTGCACAATAAGCCGTGAATTTAAATATTTAGTATTCCTTAACTGCGTATTATGGGTCAGATACTCCAGTGAGCACTTTTTATGTGTTACGTCATTTAATCCTCATCTAACTCCAAGGGGAAGTCAGCATTGTCATCTGACATTTTCAGTTGAGGCCTAAGAGGTTTAAAAGGGTTCCCAAGGCCACCCAGCTAGTGGGGAAGGAGAACAAAGTCTTGTGGGCAGCACCTCGTCCAAAGCCCCTGTTTGAAGCCATGAATCCATACTCCTTCTGTTTGTGGGGTAAATCTATGGGGACAGCACTCTCTGCTCAGGTTCCTGAAGGACACACCTAGGAGCTCACATCAGGAGGTACTTGACTGTTACTTAGTGACTTGCTTTGGAAAACTCAGATTGCTAAACTCGCTTGGGCTCAAGAAACTGGGCCTTGAAATCTATTCAGAATGCAACAGGGGGCAAAGTGGTAAGCTGGAAAGAACCAGTGGACTCATAGGTTGGGATCCATGACTGTTAAGAAGTAGCAGTCTTCACTTGGTTGTGTTGAGCCTCATTTCCTCATCTGTGAAATGGAACTAATAACACCAACCTCTCAGGGTGTTTGTGAGGATTATTAAAGGTAGCATACCTTAGCCTTCATGTGATGGGCATGCAATAGACCCTGGGCCCTGCTCCCCACCTCTCCAAATGGGAAGGGATCCATGTGATTCCCCTGCCCCTCTTTGCAGTTTAGTTGCCATATGGGCACTGGGTGAAATCTTCAGCTGTTTTCCAAAATCCTAAATGGATAGATCATTTCATTACAAAGAAACCTGGATTTGTGATCAATCTATCTGGGTTCAGGTAATGAGGTCAATTTATGACCTTGGAAAACTTAAATCATTTGTATGTGACTTGGTTGTATTATACACACATATACAGGGATAGAGATAGAGATATATGGATAATAACTATAGATAGTGTATTATAATGATTAATTTTGAGAGCATATGGAAAATGATTTCTTGGTAAATGACACAGTACTTTGTCAAGAATCTATATTTGTATATTGTGTTTGTACCAACATTTCAATCCTTTCCCCCCCAAATTAAATTGCTTTTATTTCATATGTAGGAGCTTTGTATAGCACTGGCTCTGATATAAATATATGTGTATGTACAAATGAGTAGCATTTTCAAATGAATGCAATTAGTTCTGCTTTTAAGAACTTAGATTATTACTTGAAAACTTATTACTTTGGCTCAGTGTTAACATGCATGTCTTTTGATATACTGTGTGTCACTTTCCAGGTAAATTGCACAGTCACCTGAGATTTAGCTAGCTGACACTGGATGTCACCATTGTGCTGTGGAATGTGGATGCAGAACAGGTACGCTCTTTAATACTCAGGAGATTGTCTCTTCAAGAGTTTGGAGCTATGTGAGTTATTCCCCCCTCATATAACCCGATTATCCTTATGGTATTACTTTTTCAGTTTCTAATATCTAAGATCTATATAATAGTGATCAAAAATGATGAAACAATAGTTAATATTGTTAGCTCAGAACTGAGAAACTGAAAACTCAGAACTGTGTCCAAACCAACCAGAGCTCTTGGTTGCAAACCTAAGTAATTGACTCTGGCTAACTTAAGCAGAAATGGAATTTACTAGAAGGATGTGCAATAGCATCCAGAATTGATGGGAAAACTTGCAACGATCAGACTTGAGCAAGAGCAGGATAAAGTCCTTCTGGCATTGCCACTGGTCACTACATACTTCCACTGGCCTTCCTGCCTGGGCACAAAGCACCACCCTGTGCCAGCCTCCTTCCCTTCCCAGAATAAGAATGGGGTTTTCATTGACTCCAGCTTCGACATGCCTGATGGCCAATCCCTTACTAGCATTTCCAGGTGACAGCACTCAGTGTGTTGTGGAGCGAGCACGAGTGAACAACCACTGGAATCCAGACCAAATTAAAATTTAGGGAGCCTTTATTAGCCGGCCAGCTGGTTGGCTGGCCAGTCGGCCGGCGACTGCTCTACCTTTCTCCATGCAGGGAGTCCAGAGAGCAGCCCTGACCCTTTGTGCAAGACCACTTTTAAGCACATTAACCACATCCTGTTTTTGCAGAGCAAGTAACCCAAGACAAAACAGTTTTTCCCAAGCAATGTCAGGATCATGCCATTGACGACCATGTTATTCACAGGGTCATCCTGTTCTTCAGAAAGCTGACCGTGTTTTATGAAAGAAGGCCTACGTGGTGGGAAGGGACCATGAGACCATATCTCAAGGCCTAGCCTGGTGTCAGCACTGACAACTCTATCAGGGGCATAGTCCATGGCCTCAGTAGTGCTCAAAAATTCCCACTCTCTAACAAGTGGGCTGGGTCTAGGTGTTGTACCTGTGCTCCAGCCCCAGGGAGGGAGGAAGAACAGGTAAGGCACCTTTTCCTGCAAAGACTCTGTACAGATGCTGAGTCCGTATATCTGGGAAGAAGGGTCAAGTACTGAACAACCAAAACATGCCAAAGCTCCACCATGGAGCTTTTCAATCAGCACCCAGGGAAATGAATTGAGAAGACTCCTTAGTCACCTGGACTTTATGGCCCCTTATCTTGCCTGACCTGGAGTTAGCTGCACTTGCCTTGACTTTGTTCTACCCTGCTTTTCCTTGAACCCTGAGGAAACCTTACCAGCTGGGAGGAGACCTGTTTTAAGTGGCTGTGGTGACAGTTCTTTATGCAAATTGGAAGTCTTAAATTTCAGCCTATTAAAAAAAAAATCCCTGCTACATTAAAAATAAAAAAGAAAACATGGTAGGCTACACTGTGTTCCTTGTTCTTAGAACGCTAAGCAAACTCCAGCCTCTGTTCTTGCTCCTCCCCCCACAACCTGGAGTCCTCTTCTCCCGGATGGCCACAGGGCTTCACCTCTTTTATTCAAGACTTTTGCTTAAATGCCTTCCCTTCCCACCCAGCGCCTCCTTTTATTCTGTTCCCCTGCTCTGCTTTTCTTCATGACACTTGTTATCACCTCCCATTATTTTCTCTACATACTACTGTTTTGTACTTTCAGTATACCGAAAGTCCCATGAAGGCAGTCTCTGGCTCACCTCCGTGGCCACAGCTCTTATCACAGCTGTATTTAATAAACATTTAATATATGAGTGACTGGATTAAGGGCTAAGTAGAGGAAAGAAACACCTTTGTTAGAATCTCTAGAATATAAACAGTACCTGTGTTAGTGTCCTAGGGGCTGCTGTGATAAAGCCACAAACTGGGGCTTAAACATAGTCATTTCTGTCTCACAATTCTGGAGGCTGGAAGTCCCAGGCCCTGTTGGTGGATGAGTTCCTTCTAAGGGCTTTGAGGGAGAATCTGTTCTGTGCTTCTCGGGTTCCAGAGCCTGGTGGTTCTCTTGCAGTCTGGGGCGCTCTTTGTCTTGTAGAAGCACCACCTTGATTGCTGCCTTCCACTTCTCCATAAAGTGCATGTCTGTGTCCACACGTCCCCTTTTTATGAAGACGCCAGTCATATGGGATTAGGGATCCACCCTACGCAAGTAGGAGTTCATCTTAACCAACTACATCTACAGTGACCCTATTTTCAAATAAGGTTACATCCTGAAGTACTGAGGGTTAGGACTTCAACATGTAAATGGGAAAGGGGACATAGTTCAACCCATAACACTGCCTTATATGTGTTGATTGTATAATGGGTAAGCCATTCTTCTGTAATTACACAGAGAAGTAGGTTTAGTCACATTATTCTGGGTGACTAGTGATGTGTTGCTTTATCACAATTCACAATAATGTGTATGAATTGCTTTGTAACTTGTAAACTATTCATTAGATGTTAGCATAATCAGTTAGGATATTGATGGATTATTGATGCTTTTTCAAGAAAGAACCAATACAGTGGGTTTGCTGGTCTTTAGATTCCCCCAAACAGAGTTTCTCTTATAGCCCAGCTCAATCTGCAGACTGTTTAAAATATTACCTGGTTCATCTCTACCACTGGTGGTTTCATATTTTATTTACTCATTTGACAAACATGTATGAATCATTTATTATGTGCTAGGCACTGTTATAAGTGCTTAAAAAATGTTAACTCAAATAATTCCATACAGTTTATTTGTATTATTAATTATTCATGTTATTAATATTATCTGAATGTTATTAATAAGGAAACAGAGGCACAGAGAGGTTAAGGAACTTGCTCAAGGTCACACCTCTGCTGAGTGGCAGGGTCAGGCCATGAAGCTAGATAGTCTAGGTCCAAAACTTTTCTTTGTAGAAAGCTCTTTCTTCACCGAAAGTCTCACGGAAAAAATCAGTGTGAGACTGAACAAAGCAGAGCTTCTTTGGTTCAAATGAGAAGCCAAAGCCCAGTCTGCTCAGCACCTCCCCTGTCCCCTGAGAGTCCTTTCTGCACCGCTTTGATCTAGGAAATAACACCTCTTGGAGGGATGCCACTTGTAAGCTGTCTTCAATCCACTCTAGCAGAAAACAAATAAAATTCGTTTCTCACTTTAATTAACTGATTGTGTTTTATGTTGAAATTTTTATCTGCCTAATCTACTTCTGGCAGAAATAAAATGCTAAGATGGATTTTCCCCAGGAAGCTAATGCCATATGGCAATTTGGACTTTGTGAGCTTAAGTTCCCCTTGGGTTTCTTTATACAAATCAAGGACTGTGGTTGAAAAAGTTTTCTGAACCAAACAGAGAAATGGAATTTGATTTTATATGAATAGAGTTGAATATAAACCTTGCAACCAGCTGCTTATCTTCTGTGGTCATCAATAATATAAAATAATAGGAGCAGCAATATCAGCAGTTACTCTCCATTGACTGCCTTCTACAAACAGGGATTTAAAAAACAAACCTCGTTTTTTACAATTCGAGGCGTTTCCACCCCTATTTTACAGGTATGTAAATTGAGCCTAGGATTTCATGGCACTTGTTGAAGATGGTCCAACAGTGAGTGGACATAAGTGATTAAGGAGCTGCATACCTTGATATTAAGAATAAATGACACAAAAGAAAATATATTTTGGATATAAAACATGAGGCCCATCGTGGTTTTCAAATTATGAAAGACAGAGAAATCAGTGAAATCCATTCTTAAGAGTGATTACTTCCTATAATGAAACACCTCCTATCATTTGTTAATGTACGTAATGCATAACATAGTAAAAAGAAAACAAGAAGGTAAATCCATCAAATGGGACTATATAGATCAAGGGGTAATGAACTGGAGAACCAAAAGCAACTCAGCCCAAATCGATGTTTTGCTTGCCTCTTTTTTCCCACTGGTTTTGCTCCCACTCCTTGCCACATCCTAACCTCGGATTTTTCTGTAAAGGAGCAGATTAAACATTGCTTGTCACATATTTTCTCTGTCAACAGCTACTCAGCTCTGCTGTGTGTAGTGCTAAAGCAGCATAGACACTATGTAAATGAATGGCTCTGGTTACAGTAAAGCTTTATTTAAGGACACTAAATTGGAACTTCCTATAATTTTCATGTGCCATGAAATGTTATTCTTTTGATGTTTTTTTTAATGGTTGAAATTTGAGAACCATTCTCAGCCCATAGGCTGTCCAGAAAGACAGGAAGTCAGCTCGGGCTCATGGGCCTGGTTTGCTGACCACCACTCTGGCCTGCCCACTCCACCTCCGGTTTCCAAACACATTGCTTTTTTCTTTTCTTTCTCTTTAATTTTATTGAATTTATTGGTTAATAAAATTATATAGGTTGCAGATGCACCGTTCTATAATACATCACCTGTATATTGTGTTACCAAAGTCAATGTCTCCTTCTGTCACCATTTATGCCCCCTTTATCCTCTCCTACCTCCCCATATCCCCCCATTCCCTGTGGTAATCACCACACTGTTGTTTATGAGCTTTTTTATTTGTTTTTCTTTGTTTTGTTTAGTCCCTTCCCTTTTTTTCACCCAGCCCCCAAGCCAATCCCCTCTAACATCTGTCAGTCTGTTCTCTGTATGGATGAGTCTGTTTATATTCTGTGAGCTTATTTTGTACTCTGAGCATTTTGATGTTGTTTTGAACTGGGAACTTAATCCCAGAAGAGACTTAAGAGGACCCAGTAACAGAAATACTTCCACTCAAACTCTGTAACTGCAGAGCTGCAGCTGCCAAGTCAACAGCAGTCTAAACAAATAGAAGTCAGCGTGGCTGTCTAAGAAGATTTAGAATAAAATGGAAAATTCTTGGCATACTCCGTCAATTTCATCGAAGATTAAAGGATAAATGCAAAACTCTGCATTATCCCCAAAAGCTATCCAGCTGTAAACTGATGCTAGTAAATATGAAAATTCTTTCTGTGTTAACTGCATAGGCTATTGCTAAACTTTAAATAATTGTGTTTGTTGTTTTTTTTCTCACCAGGGAAGCCAGCCTTAATGTGATGGAAACACCCTTGAACTTGGTGTCTAGAAGACAAAAGTTTGAGTTTCCACTCTGTTAGTTTTACTGTGATCTCAGGTAAGTTAACATCACCTGTGAGAGTCTTGGCTTCCTTATCGGTAAAATGAGATTAATAATTTTATCTCATAGCACTTTTTATTTTATTTTTTAGTTCGTTATGGTTTATTATGAAAATTTCCCACAGACACAAAGTAGGCAGAGGAGTATAATGAACCCCATCTGCCCAGCTTTGACAATACCTTGCATTTTGCCCAAACTTCTTTCATCTTTGCCCACCCCACTTTTTCCTGTGTATTAGAATATTTTAAAGCAATTCCAAATATATTATTCACTGCAAATATTTCAGAATGTATTGTTGTGGAGTAAGCGCGAGTGAACGACCACTGGAGTCCAGACCAAATTAAAATTTAGAGAGCCTTTATTAGCTGGCCAGCTGGCCGGCAACTGCTCTACCTTTCTCCACGCAGGGAGTCCAGAGAGCAGCCCCGACCCTTTGTGCAAGACCACTTTTAAGCACATTAACCACATCCTGTTTTTGCAGAGCAAGTAACCTAAGACAAAACAGTTTTTCCCAAGCAATGTCAGGATCATGCCATTGACGACCATGTTATTCACAGGGTCATCCTGTTCTTCAGAAAGCTGACCGTGTTTTATGAAAGAAGGCCTACGTGGTGGGAAGGGGCCATGAGACCATATCTCAAGGCCTAGCCTGGTGTCAGCACTGACAACTCTATCTGGGGCATAGTCCATGGCCTCAGTAGTGCTCAAAAATTCCCACTCTCTAACAGTATGACTAAAAGATAAGATTAAAAAATGTATTATTGATTTCAGAGAGGAAGGGAGAGGGAAAGAGAGATAGAAACATCAATGATGAGAGAAAATCATTGATGGACTGCTTCCTGCATGCCCCCTCCTTGGGATCAAGCCTGCAAGCCTGTCATGTGGACCAACCAGGAATCGAACTGTGACCTCCTGGTTCATAGGTCAATGCTCAACCACTAAACCACACCGGCTGGGCAAGATTTTTAGTTAAAGAATGTCATAAATTCATTATCACACCTAGCAAAACTACAGTGAGTCTTTAACATCATCTATTATCCAGTCAGTATTACAATTTTCCCAGTTGCCTCAAAAATGTCTTTATATAGCTGGTTTATTTGAATCAGGAGCCAAAGACTATTCATATATTACATTTGGTCATATGTCTCTTAAGATTCTTAATTTATAGCAATTTCTCTTTGCCTCATCTTTCTTTATATAATTTATCTGTGGTAGGAACTAGTTTGTCCAGTAATATTTCACATAATCTGGATTTGGCTGATTGAAACCTTTACCCTTGTAGAAAGTCATTAAACCAGTGGTTCCCGACCTTTTTTTTGGCTATGTCCCACCTAAGCATCTCTAAAATCCTGATGCCCACCCCTGTGACATATAATTCTTACTATTCAAAAAGTGGACTCCTATTAACATGGAGGAAACCTAAATGGCCATTAACTTGGTAATGGGTACTAAGAAATTGTTAATAATAATAATATGAAGTGATATGAAAAAATAGCAAATAAAATTTCAAAACATAATAGAGAACTGAAATGCATAAATATGTCACAATATATATTTACTAGGGGCCCAGTGCACGAATTCGTGCACCTTGAAAGGAATTATGGGCTGCGAGGCTGTGGTGGGCACATGAGTGGGTCTCAGCCCATCCTCCGAGCCCCTGCTTGGCCCCTCCACAGAGGCCCTCCCCATCCCCTGTCTGCCCACAGCCCCGCTCCTGCCACCACCACTCCCATGCACTGACAGGGCCAGCCCAGCTCGCACTCACTGACGACGCAGAGCTATTGGGGCTGGTGCCAGCAGTGGGTACAAGCAGGGCTGGTGCCAGCAGTGGGTGTGAGAGGTGGCTGCCAACCCCGATCACCCCTCAGGAGCAGGGGGGAGGTGGAGAAGCCCTGAGGGGCAATGGAGGCCAGCAGCCACCGATCGCACCTGCTGATGGCGCCAAGCGATCACTGCTGGTGTTGGGTGCCAGCAGCGGGTGCGAGCAGGGCCAGCACCGACAGCAGGTGCGAGTACCTAGCGGGACTGTAGCGCATGGGAGCAAAGAATTTTCAGTAACCACCAGAGGCTCGCCTCCCAATGACAGCAACCGACACCCCGCCTTGGTCTGGCGCCCCTGCTCACCTACTCCAGCTGATACCTGCCATGTTCTGCATTCTGCCTCCTGCTGCCAATGCCCACTATGTTTCACACGCACCCACTGGTGGTCAGCACACATCATAGCAACTGGTTGTTCGGTTGTTCTACCATTCAGTCTATTTGCATATTAGGGTTTTATATATATATAGATATACTGTATATGATGCCCCTAGAACCATGAGAAATGTAAAAAATTCACTGAAAATAACTCATTCTCAAATTGCCCTCCTTAAAAATTAAATTGCCCCCTGTGGGGTGTGTGCACCACATTGAGAACCACTGCATTAAGCACTTTCCCCTTGTCCAGATATTTACTGCTTTTAGATATAGAAGCTTGATTAGATTCAGGCTCACTAATAAAAAATCATATTTCATAGGTGATGCTTTCTACTTGTGATTGTACCACATCTAGAGGACAAAATGTCTCTGTTTTGCGTATTCACAACTACAAACCTACATTTGCCACACTCTGTATATAAGTGATATATGTATATATACATACTATAATTATACTAGAGGTCTGATGCATGAAAATTCATGCACTGAAGGGGGGATCCCTCAGCCCGGCCTGCCCCCTCTCACAGTTTGGGAACCCTCAGGGGTGGGAGGCGACCTGGTGATCAGGGAAAGGCAATGCCCCCATCACACCTCTGCTGCTGCCACTGCCGGTAGCACAAGCCTCAGCCAGCCCTGGTTGCCTGCACCTTGGGCCGGTCCTGGGTGGCTGGGCAGCCGCCATCCAAGGCTTGCCTGTGCCTTGGGCCAGCCCTGGGCAGCTGGGGGGCTGAGGGGACTGGGGGACTCCAGAGGCAGGCATGCCAGCAGGGCTGAGGGGACTGGGCACCGCCATCTGTGGCTGTAGGCGCCGCCATCTTTGAGGGCATGGCAGTCAATTAGCATATTCCCTCCTTATTGGCTGTGGGTGCCGCCATCTTTGAGGGCAGGGCAGTCAATTAGCATATTCCCTCCTTACTGGCTGTGGGCACCATCTTTGCAATGGTGTGAGGGTCAATTAGCATATTCCCTCTTTATTAGATAGGATTATTTTATTTCCACAACCATTTATTAAGCACTTACAATGTGCTAGAATATAAAGATGAAGAAGCCACAGTATCTACAGTCTAATATGATGTGGATTAAAGAGAAAAATGTTACATATTTTCTTCTCAGATAATCTTCAAGTTTCTAATCAAGGATTGTTTCAGCTAGTGTTGTTTTAATGTTAAATAAATTCCTGGATTTATGGGTATATATACATATCAATAATTTATAATATTTTCTACTATACAGTATTTAATTATAGTGACAGCACAGTTTACACACCATATAATCATATCACCAAATGAGTTAGTCTAACTGATTTATGTGTTCCTAAAGCCAGAATTCACCATGACAACAGTAACAGTGACCACAGAGGTTCCCTCAAGGGGTAAGATAGAAGACAATCCTGCCTCATATGAGTCCACGTCAGCTCACATTATTGAAGAAACGGAATATGTGAAAATGGTATGTGGGTACCAGACATCATGTTAGCATGATATGATTTTTTTACAATAAAGTAATACAGATTAGAGGGCTTTGTTTCTCCTTCCTGAGAATGGGTGAGGAAGAGCAAACCTAGTTTGGCCAAGGACAATCTGGATAACTGGAGTTTGAACACCTGTTTAGTATCCTCTTGAGGCTATGAGCCCTCTATTTTCACACTTGGAGTAAAATAGAAGAATGAGCCAGGGGGTTTCGGAACAACTATCAGCACTTAATTTGTCCCACAGTATTCACCACTGCAGTTCCTACTGGGTACATTTCTTTTCAGTTGTTTCAGGAGTGTTGGTACCATGTCCCCTGGGAGATGTTTACATTTTCTGCTGACTTCCTGTCTTTCCTTACCTTGTTCCTTCTCACAGCTCAGGGTTGCTATCTGACAATGACTACATGTTGGCATGTTCCTTCATGAAAATTGTGAACTCTTGTAAGAATCCAATGATAATGGGTTACAAAACTTACATTCGTATGAACTGTTTCTTAGAACAGATGGAAAAATGTGGACATAGAGAATTTGTAACATTCAGATCTATTAATTCATCTCTGAGTGTCTTGCAATTCCATAGGTCACCAGGCCACGGGGCTTATATTTCATGCATAAATTTGTATCATCTCCATTTAGTAATTATTCTCTAGTAATTACTAAATAGCAATTATTCTCTACTAGATAGTAATTATTTTATAGTAATTACTAAATAGTCATTATTTTGTAGTGATTACTAAATAGTAATTGTTTTACACTAATTACTTAATAGTAAATTAGTACTAAATTACTATATAGAAAAGCAGAGCTAAATAGAATTAAATACTAATTACTAAATAGTAATTATTTTGTCGTATAGTATTCATTCAGATTGTATTTTAGATTTGACTGCGAATTATAAGGATCAAGTGCTTCATTTTCTGCAATCTAAACAATATTAGCCTTAATGCAAGTTAGATTAATGGTAGTTATTTAAATCTGACATCAGTATATATG
Source organism: Plecotus auritus (assembly GCF_963455305.1). Lineage (NCBI taxonomy): Eukaryota > Metazoa > Chordata > Mammalia > Chiroptera > Vespertilionidae > Plecotus > Plecotus auritus. The sequence continues at coordinate 58,101,162 of NC_137782.1, forward strand.
TATTACTGTCTAGATAAATCAGGTACACTGCTGCTGGTATAGAGAGAAAAAAGTATTGGACATTAAATGCCTTTAAAAGAAAAGAAAATATTTTTATCTCCTAGATTCGAGCTACTCTGGAAAAGATCCGTAATCAAATGTTTAAAGATGAAACTGGACATAGCGATGCAAAGCACAAACTAGATGCAAAGGTAATGAATTTATCAAAACGCACTACCTTTATTTCTTCGGTAAATAAGCATAAAGCCAAATAGAAATTATTCTTTGATGTTTTGAATGATGAATGTTAAATATTTTATCACTATCTAAAGATGTTAATGGACATATGCATGAAATATTTAACCACAGATAGCATTAGGATCAGATTGGAATGACCAGGCCTTACCTGAATATTTTAAACTGGGCTTACTTATCTAAAGTATATGGGAAGATGTCAGCCCAGCCAGGATACATGGCGGCAACATTTCCCAATGACAGACAGAGGCACAAGCTTTTAGGTTTACCTGGGCCTCAACAATGGCCATGCAGTTGAAGCCATTAGGCTGAGTGACCAGACAATTGATAACTTTAAAAGACCGCCCTCCCCCCCACTGTGATCAGCCTTATATTCTTAAGGTTGAACAACCTGCACTTAGCCTTGTCTGTATTATTCAAAGTTAAATGTCATCTGAGCCAAGTGCACGTCGTCAGCATCAATGTCATCCACTATGTTGCCTGGTCATGGAGAACACCAAAGATAGGGTATGATGCATGAGCATAATCTCCTGTATCATCCTCAGCCCCGAAGCTAACACAACTAGCTTCAATTATTTTCTTAAACTAAGTGTTCTGAAACGGAAAAAAAAAAGTTAATGTTTATGAATGATGGGAATGATAAAAAAAATTCAGTTCTGTTGAGTTGCCTATTACCTCCAAGTGAAGGTTTCTAGTGGATGGGTTGGATATCTGATTCTGGAGTGGAGGCTAGAGGTCTGGGATAGAAGGTCCAGGCTACAGGGTAAAGATTTGAGGGAGTAAGGATGGTGCTTAAACTCCTGAAAGTGGAGGAGATCACCAAGCATGTGAGTGTGGATAGAAATGAGAGAAAAATCTAAGCTCTGAGTCCTGAGATTTTCAATATTAGATCTTAGGAAAAAGAGGAAGAATCATCACAGGAGACTGAGTAAAGAGACTAGTGGATTAGGAGGAAAAACAGGAGAAAATGGAGTCACTGAATACAAGAAAAAGGGTCTCAGAAAGAGGAGTTGGACTACTGTGTCAAATCGTGTCCATGGGCCAAGTAAATTGAGGACTGAACATTGACCATTGGCTATAACATTGGGGATGTTTTGAGGACCTTAATAGAAGTAGTTTCTTACGAATGGAGATGAATTGTGTTGCCAGTGTCTCTGCTCAGCCATCTCAAACCACAGGTCAGCAGACAAACGAAGCATCAAAATATCAGCCCCCTCCCTTTGGCATCTGGGTAATGTCACAGAAGAGATTTAACCGTAATGATCTAGGGCTCTGCTGTTACAGAACTAAAGTTTGTATGCTCAATGCTTTGAAATGCCAAAACTCAAAACATCAGAGCTCAAAGTAAGAAGTTTACTGTGCACCAACTGAGAAGATGGAAAATGTAATGGTACCTCAAGTCCATCTTCAAAGTGTACAGAGTTCAGGCTTCTTTTATGTCAAGAGAAGGGGGAATTGGAGTGGCAAGAGGTGATTGATGACCACAGACATCTGGGCACCAGTAGGGGTCCAAGAAAGATTGTGAAACTTCTTTGTTCTTAGTCTGTTCAATCTAGTTGATGTGAGTCAGGTCACAAGATTCCTGCAAATCTTTGAAAAACAATCATTTTTGTATATACTTCCCTTACCTCCTTGGGAGAAGCCCCTTCTAGTCAGGGATCTTTTTTAAAAAACTCGGGCTGCAAGCAGAATTCCTCTAATGATTAGCATGTATATCTGAAGAAGCTATTAACCTGAAGGCCATGAGGGAACAAAGTGGACTTCAATAAGATGGAGTCAAAGAGGCCAAGCATTTCACTCTGTAAAAGGCTCCTCTCAAAGTACGGTCTACATTCCCAGCAGCAGCTGTAGCAGCAGAGAGCTTGTTAGAAGTGTGGCATCTAGAGCTCTACCCAGGACCTCCTGAATCCCAGAATCAGAATCTGCATGTTAACCAGATCTATCACCAAGTGACTCATAGGCACATTAAAGTTTGAGAGGCACTGATCTATGATCTTTGTGGTTAACTACCACTGATAGTGATCTACTTTCTACAAGAGTTTTCCCGTCAAATATTTTTTAATAAATTAAAAAAGAAAACAATGCCTACTCTATATATGGAGAGTGAGAATATGCGTGAGGGTCTGAAGTACAAAAAACAAAACCATGACAGAATCAATTATTTATGTAGTCCATCTATTGTACTAAAGAGGATATAGGCTTTGTTGTTAAGCAAGCTGGGATTCTAATCCTGGTCTGAGCAGTTATTTTGGATATAACCTTGGGTTTATTAAACTCTCTAATCTTCAATTTCCTCATCTGTATAATAGACATAATACCTTCTAGTGTTCTGAATATTCAGACAAAGGAGTGTGTATAAAAAGCTAAAAGATTATCTGCCACATAATAGATGCTGAATGGATAAAAGTTGTTATAATTACACTAGTATATAATATTATATATTGTAACTATTAGGTTTGATTGTAGTAGTTTGTAATGCAATGTAAGTAACCAAACTGCATTTGTCTGTAACTTCAATTTTTTAAAAAAAAACTGGCCTTGCAGATATTATATTTCCTTAAAAGGACTTAATGGTACATTTAAAACTGTGGGGACTATAAAAGACAGAAAACATGTACTCCGCCTCTTTTAAATATAAGAATCTATTCAAATTTAAGCAAATATGGAGGCCAGCTGCTTCATCTAGAAATCTCTACTGGTCTTTGAGACTCAGAAGGTTTATTGGTGCCGACCTGAATCTCCCATGATATACGTAATAGGGAGTGATTGTTGTTGTTCTTGAAGCTTGTAGAGGAAAGGAGAGGTCGGGCCTGTGATCATCACGTTTGTTCGTTGCAGTGCTGTCGAAACATTCAGAACGGCTCTGACTCTGAAATACACCCCTCGTGCTGCAGTCTGGATCTGCTCATGGAAAGGATGAAAGGCAAAGATTTACAGCTCTTAAAAATGAACAAAGAGAATGAAGTATTGAAAATCAAGGTATGCCCACAAGGAGAACTCTAGGGTATTTTGAGGCTTTGAGCCAATAGGATAGATTCGTGGATCCGTGAAAGCAGGCCTGCACACACAGCCGTAGATCCACACCTAGGCTCACATAGATAGAGAAGCGTTTGATGTTTCATAAATTAAAACTCACTATTTTATTTGGGAGCCTACTTTTATTATGAAAAAGATCTCACAAAGGCTCAACGGTTATGAAGTCTCAGTTGTGCAAGATGAAGAATTTCTAGAGATCTGCTATATGACATGGTGCCTCTAGTTAATACTGCTGGACACTTGAAAATGTGTTAAGGAGGGTCGGTCTTGTGTGAAGTGTTCTTAATGCAATAAATTTTTTAAAAGTCTTCACATGTTTAATAAATCATGATATATTATACATATACATATACATATACATATACATATACATATACATATACATATACAGTCCTGCAATGACTATCTTGGTAGGTAAATCTTTGCAGTCATCCTTGATTATTTCCTTAGGTTCAATTCTTGAAAGGTTCATTACACTTTAGCTTTACTGCCTTAATACTCCAATCTTGTCTATTTCAATCACTGTTATTTCAGGACAATACATCTTTTAGTACTGCTGTGAGCATGGAAGATAAAATGCTTGCAAATACATGCATAAACTGATGGGCACTGTGGAAGTCTGAAGGGTACAGTCTGTACACGCAGGGCACTGATGTTCGTGGAGCTCTGGTTTGGCCTGCCCAGGGCCAGTCGGCCTGCATGCCAGCCCCACTAAATAGGGTTTCTCATTTTACATTTTCCTTTTACAAATTAAGCGTCTTTTCTCCTGTCCATTGACAACGGGGGTGCAAACCAGACAATTACCGCCTCTGTGTTTTACCGCCTCTGTGTTTTTAATTGCCGTCAAACCATTCTGCCTTAGAACCTTTTCACTATAAATGTCAAAACCTGCACAGTGACCTTTTTTCTTTTCTTTTCCTAGTTGGAAGCCTCCAGGGAAGCAGGCGCAGCGGCTCTGAGAAATGTGGCCCAGAGATTATTTGAAATCTACCAAACACAGTCTGAAGAAGTTAGAAAGCAGCATGAGGACAGTACACACTTCCTCCAGGTACTTGCCTTTTGGGTAAATTGCCCCCAGTCGTTCTGGTCCCCCTTTCTGAAGAGTTAAATGTGAAACAAGCAATGGGAAGGGCAGGAAGTGCTCTGTGACCATCCCCACTCCCCGCCACCCCTGCTTTGCGGGCTCCTGGATGTTGCCAAGCTGCTGTGTTAGCACCCTTGCCCAGGGGCCTGCAGAGCACAGGTGGCAGGTGGGCCGTGCCACCCTGCCTAGAAATCAGAGCTGTCCCAGGTGACCCTGGCCAGTGACTTCTCCTCTGGTTCTGCCTTTGACTAACTAGCTGAGGTGAGTCCTTCCACCTTGCTGGACTTGGACCTCCTTGTGTCTAAAACGAAAGAATTGGGCTATTGAAATGGTTTCAAAATGGCTTTAATCCTAGAATACATTTCTCAGGTTGAGCAAACAACGAACATGTGTGTATGTGTACATATATATTTTGAGATATATAACAATTATATATTTTGTATTTTAATAGATAAAAATTAAAAACATTAAAACCTAAATATGTATATATGTGTGTGTGTATATATATATATATATGTATATATATGTGTGTGTGTGTATATATATATATGTATATATATATGTGTGTGTGTATATATATATATATATATAGTAGACACACATTTTTTGTTTTGTTTTTTAATCTGAAGTATATATTGTAGGGCCAATAAAAGTTTATCTGAAGAATGTATTCTAGAGCTGGAAAAGAAAAATAATAATGCTCGTGCACGTGTGTGTGCGTGCGCGCGCCTGGATCCCTGCCAGCACCGGCCCTAGGAAAGCACAGTGGGGACACAGTAGGAAATTCTCTCCTAGGTGACATGCCTTCATGCTTCAGCCTGTGGAGGTGCTGGTCGAAAATTCACAGCACGCAGGGTGCGGATAAGAGCCTGCGTGACAGGACAGGCTGTGTGGACCCCAGCGCTCTGTGAGGGGTGAGCCTGCGGGACTGGAGTGCACATGTCCCAGCCAAGGTGCTCAGCCCCAGCCTGGAGTGGCCTGGCAGCAATGCCTGCCTGGTATTGTCAAGGGAAGCCAGACACCTCTTTTAAACTGTACACTCTCAAATCTGTTAACTACACACGCAGCTGTGAGTGTGCGTGTCAGAAGTCAGCTGAAACACGCCCACCTGTGGCCCGGGGGCGGCCAGGGGACTGCTCTCCACTGGTCTTCAGCCAGCTGCTACCCGCCAGGACACAGTGGAGAGAATTATTCTGCTTTTATGACACTTTTGTGTTAAAATAAAACATCATTTTTCTTAGACATATAAAATTTCATTTTTGTTCTAGATATGTTTTGTTGAGAAAAGGTAAAAAATTTTGTTTTTCTTAAATTTGTGTCTCTCTCATACCAGTTCAAGTAGTACACTTTATGGTAACAAATGTAAACATTCTAGGGATATTTATATATTATTAATTCTTCATTGATTTGGTGGTGTTGTAGCCCATCAGGTTTATTTAGAAGGAAACACTGAATTAAAAAATGAATTCTAAACAAGTGCAAATTGTTATTATTTTTTGGGTTACTCAGAAAATTATAGAAGATAATATTTGTACAGTGAAACCTTGATATAATGGACTAAGGAGTCGTCCGTTAAAGCTGATAGTCCATTATATAGGAAAGTAGGTTTTTCCAATGGGTATGTTAAAAATTTGACAAATTAGGTTACCTGTTTTTACTTATGTAGACACATTTGTGTAATTAAAATGAAGTATGTATGAAAAGTTTCCTATATGTATTACAGTAATTTTAAATTTATACTGAATAGATCTAGTAAATGTGTGCATTCATCAGTCACCATGAGTAAGCAAATGCACATGGCTGGGCGTGGCTTAGTGCACTGGGAACTTTGGCCAGCATGAATTACAACTGCTGCACAAAGTCACACCACGTGACAACAGAACTAATTACCTCACGTGACGCGGTGTGATCCCGTGCTAATCATTCCCTGAACATTGTTTACACGTGGTGACTTTTGGATTCAAATATATAGACCAGTGGTCGGCAAACTCATTAGTCAACAGAGCCAAATATCAACAGTACAACGATTGAAATTTCTTTTGAGAGCCAAATGTTTTAAACTTAAACTTCTTCTAATGCCACTTCTTCAAAATAGACTCGCCCAGGCCATGGTATTTTGTGGAAGAGCCACACTCAAGGGCCCAAAGAGCCGCATGTGGCTCGCGAGCCACAGTTTGCCAACCACGGATATAGACTATAGTTGTAGATATATAATATTTATGTCGGTGAAATTACTACAGTATTTTTTCCAACATCTGGCTTATTTTTTTTCTATTTTTTTATTGATTTCAGAGAGGAAGGGAGAGGGAGAGAGAGTTAGAAACATCAATGATGACAGAGAATCATTGATCTGCTGCCTCCCGCATGCCCCCTACTGGGGATTCAGCCCGCAACCCAGGCATGTGCCCTTGACTGGACCCTTCAGTCTGCAGGCCGATGCTCTATCCACTGAGCCAAAACAGCTAGGGCTATTTGTTAAAACTTGTTAAAAATAATAGTGACTTAATAACAAAAAAATTACCTGTTAATTTAATTATAACCAAATCTAGGTTAAAAGCATTTTAAAATTAACAGGGTGTTAATTTTTACATATGACATATGAACCAGAAATTTTGTCCATTAAATCCGAAGTCTGTTAAATTGAGGTCTGCAAAATCGAGGATTTGCTATATAAGTTTAACAAATTAATAAACTGACAACTGTCTTTCTGACCAAAGGTTAACAAACTTGAAAAAGAACAGGAATTGAAACAGCAGGTTGAACATCTGAGTCAAGTTGCTGATAAACTTGAAGAAAAGCATAATCAGATTACAGCATTGGAGAGCCTCGTACAGAGAATGGAAAAGGTAAAGGGCTAGAGAATTAAAGGGATTTCTTCATGCAATTAAAAAAATAGTACAAAATGAATAAGATAACGTTAAGTAGCAGTACTCTTTGCAACTCCTAAGACTTTAGGAAGTATTCAGTGATGCTAGTTTCTTTCCTTATACATTTAATATGATCTGTATTGTTCAGGATTAAGAAAAATTTATTAAAAGTTACATGCAGTATTCCTTTAAGTAGCTGTCACTCCAAATATATACAAAAAGTGAGCATATAATTTTAATTATCCATGTCTTAAAATTTAGAATTCAGACAAACCAATATGTATTCATTTTTTAGTAGCAAAACAAACTAAAAGAAAATTGGCATCTCTGAAACTGGCTTGGGGGTAGATAAGAATATAGGCTTTACTTCTAGTAAATACTTTCTAATACATTTTATATTTTTATTATATTAACTAGAGGCCTGGTGCATGAAATTTGTGTATGGGAGGGGGGGGTCCCCTCGGCCCAGCCTGCACCTTGTCCAATCCAGGACCCCTCAGGGGATGTCCGACTGCCAATTTAGGCCAATCCCCTGGATTGGGCCTAAACCGGCAGTCGGACATCCCTCTCACAATCCGGGACTGCTGGCTCCTAACTGCTCACCTGCCTGCCTGCCTGATTGCCCCTAACTGCCCCCCCTTTCAGCCTGATCACCCCTAACTGCCTCTGCCTGCCGGCCTGATCGCCCCTAACTGCCCACCCCCCTCCCATCGGCCTGGTTGCCCCTTACTGCCCCCTCTGCCGGCCTGTTTGCCCCTTACTGCCCCCTCTGCCGGCCTGGTCACCCCCAACTGCCCCCTGCCAGCCTGGTTGCCCCCAACTTCCCCGCTTGCTGGCTTGGTTGCCCCTCACTACCCCCCCTGCCGGCCTGGTTGCCCCTCACTGCCCCCCTTGCTGGTCTGGTCACCCCCAACTGGCCACCCCGCCAACTTGGTTGCCCCTCACGGCTTCCCCTGCCAGCCTGGTTGCCCGCAACTTCCCCCCTTGCTGGCTTGGTCGCCCCCAACTGGCCCCCCTGCCTGCCTGGTCACCCCCTCACAACGCCCCCTGCCAGCCTGGTTGCCACCAACTGCCCCCCCCCACCCCCTGCTGGCCTGGTCGCCCCACGCAGCCTGCTGTTCAGTTGTTACTGTGAGGGCATCCTGTCCAATTTGCATATTATCCTTTTATTAGTATAGATTCCCTGATTTACCTATGTTCTTTCCAGCCTTGTTTTATTTAATGAGTTTCCCTAGTTAATCCTATTTTATAAATGTCACTTCAAAAACATCCTGTTTCAATATTCACATTTCTTGGCAAAAGGACTTTGATTAATTTTTAAATATGTCCCAAGAATTTAATCAATAACACTTTGCATTTGGCCAAATTTGTAATCTTAATGAAAGTCCTATGAGGAAATCACAAAAACTAAGCCTAAACTGAACTGAATCAAATAATAATAATACACAGCTACATCTATGTTGTGCAGTGGGTCACTGAGTGTTGCACTTGAACCAAAGTCACTGGGCTACAATGTCCTTAAGCAACTGGTTTGTCCAAGTGTGACAGTCCGTCATTATGATGTTTTGGACAAGTTATAACATTTGAATGACTATTTGTAGTATTAGGATATTTATCATATAATAAATAATTTAACAAACTAAGCACAAATAACGCTTGCCATTAGGAAAGCAAGACAATTCTGGATTGCAAATAGGGTTGTTTAACCAAACAACTTGATTAACTAGTTTGACATTTAAATTTAGACTTACACTCACTTCAAACCCAGCAGCTTTGGGTGAGGGTTAGGGGCCAACTGTCAGTCCCTGAAAATGAACAAAAGAACCGTGGAATATACTTTTCATTTCCTAGAACTCTGTACTCAATATAGGTTCATGTCAGAATTCTGGGATATATTCATTCAACTTAATTCCACAATTATTTGAGTACCTACCATGTACCAGCCTGAGCTAGAGGCTAGGTATCTATTTATGAATGAACCAGATACAGTCTGTTTGTGGAGAGTACAATGTAGTATATCTGGGTTGTGTGGGACTCTAGGAACTTTCCAGATCTCCCTTCATCCATTCTCTTAGGGCTCCTTAGGGATGCTGGCACCCCTACTGAAGATAGGGTATATACCCCAGTAAGAGGTGAGATGGCTCAGAAGTGATGAGCATTTGTCTTGATATTGACCCATCATGGTGGACTGACTCTAGGAGTTCTGGGACAGAGTGAGTGGACAAGATGCCCATGGCTCAGCAAGGCCTTGCAGTAACTTCCAGAATACTAGTTCAATGATTTCTTAGAGTGGATCCATTTGGATATCTGGGATGTGGGGTAGGTGAGGATGGAATAGAAGGGCAATGGAGTTTTTCTGTGGATTTTTTTAAAAGACATTTAGTTTAAAGATACTTTATATTTGTAAAGCAAACAGGCAAAGGAATAAAACTTTAAGAAGCAAAGCTGGGCAAAGCATCTTGGTTTAAGGAAATACTGAAAATATAGGCTGTGATGAAGGGTTTCTTGGGTACAGAGTGTGTATCAGAAGAAGGGAAGGAGGTACAGAGATTTTTGTATTAATAGGAAAAAGGTGAGTCCAACAAGGAAATGAAAATTGAAAATGAACATCCAAAACAAAGGTTGATAAATACCACCCTGGTAGGGGGTGCCCCCGGAGAAGGAGTCATTTTCTACTCACCAGTAAATAGCCATTAGTGGTATGAGGTCTGGTAATGAACACATTACTTACAACCCTCACCATCTGTCCCACTTTAATCAGGGATGCAGTGAGAATAAATTCCATACACACAGTGATAAGCCAGCAAAAACGTCCAGTCAGAGCCTTGTAATACAGCATATGTTCCTTTTGCGAGCAGTGCAATTCTGTTGCGCCATATTTGTTTTCTAGTGTCATTGATTTAGCTCTATTAGAATTTTAGAGTTCAAAGGTGCTTTTGAGACCATCTAGTTCCTCATCATCATTTTCTAAATGAGGACAATGCAAACAGGAACTATTCCATGGTCATCCAGTTACCAGTTTACAATCCTTTCCATTATGTCTCTATCTCTCCGTCTTCTCTGATGCTGGATGAAAATGACATCCTTGGTCATTTAGATGTTAACATCTGGCCGTGATTTAAATTAGTGTCTGCTCCATTATGATGAATAGGGGTGATTTGGGAAGAGTGGATTGCCCACTGGGTGGCGCTGCGAACTCCTTTCCCTTCTAGAAGGCACTATCCCTGAGAAGCGCTGGCTGGGATAGTGTGATTTTCTGTGTTGTCAAAAAAGAAGCAGTAAGACCCCTCCTCAAGGCAGAACATTGACATGTCCAATTGTCTGGTCTGCTTGCACCTTGGTTATAAAGATAATGGAGTAAGTCCATTAAGAAGAATGTTCATTAAACACCATTTTCCTCCCTACAAATTCAAAGCATATTATCAGTAATATGTTTATTTGATGATCCGAGTATTATGATAAGCTTACAAGGCATATCTGTGATCCCTCAGAAATAACTTGAACACAACTAGTGCTACACTGGAACAATTTCTATGTCACAAGAATGCTATGGAAAAAATTTGAAAAAGTATAAATTTTAAAAATAACAGCATATAAAATATGAAGTGTTTGGCACCTTTAAATTATTATACATTGAGATCCTAATATGTTCCAGAGAAGCCCGTAGGCCTTTCACGTATATTATCTTCAATCATCCCAACTTTCAATATAGGAGTATTATTCTCATTTTAGAGATGTTCAAAGAGTCAAAAAACATGACTTATACAAATATAGAATAAATACATGTCAGATGTTTTATTCAAATCATTAATTAATGAGGGACCAGTAAAATGGTAAAACTGGTTTAAATAAAATATTTAGAGAAACTGGCTATTTATAGGCATTTTGAAAAAAGGCATATAGAATAGGATTACTAGGTTGGATATTTAGCCAGTTAATATTCTTTAAGGCAATTAATACATAACCTTTGGGATTATCTTTTCAAACAGACATGAATCTATAAATTAACATTCAACTTCAGAGTCAGGGCTGTAATAATAAATAATAAAAATCAAACACAGGGAAATTCTCCAAAAGAATGAAATAATCCTTGGGTCGGGTTATTAAAGTGACCCAATATGACATTAAAACCACATGCTGTATATTACTTTGATTTCCAAGTTTTGGTTGATTTTATTAACAGCAATAAGGCCCAGAAAGATGAAAGCTTTGGCAAGAATTATGCAGCCATAAAATTTCAAAACCAGGTCAATGCAGGTCCAAAGCCGCTCTGCTGTGTTTGCTGTACAGCCTGTCTTGTGTTTCACCCACACAGATAACGAGGCAGGAGTGAATGTAAACAGCATTGTGTGAAATAAATGTAATCAAATACAGAAAAGAACACAACCACCCCAGCGTGGTTTTTCATGGACTTGTCTATTTTCCTTTCAGATGGAAAGCGTTTGGCTTCCTAATGACATTAGGCTTATTCTTTCTCCATGTCATTTCACTTACTGGTACATCCTAATTAGGAAGTGACTTTATCATTTGTGACCTTGGTCCTTCCCTAAAAATGCATTTACTGCTTTCCTACTTCCTGACAGATGCCCTATGAGCAGGTAGGTATCAAGTTAAGCACAATAGTGTCCTTGGGTACCGACCTCAGTCTAAAGGAGAAGCACCTGTGGTGGGAGAGCCGTGGGAGAGATGAGCAGGGGCTTGCAGGAGTGGGATGGAGAGGCAGGAGAGGGGTCACTGGGCAGGCTGTGTCGGCAGTGCGCTGGGTTGCGGGGAGAGTGCTGCGGGCAGGCGAGGACAGTGAACACAGCCAGGGCAGACAACCGGACTTTGAAAACTACGTGAAAGCTACACAGAGAATGCCTGGCCAGGCTGCACTGGAGCGGGTTGTCACTGCTCCATAAAATGACCTCTTTAGCTCAAGAGGTATTCCTGTTATTGCAAGAAGCATCTTTTGTGAACAGTTTGCAATTATGTCTTACCACATGTACACATGTTGATAAGAGAGAGAGAGAGAGAGAGAGAGAGAGAGAGAGAGAGAGAGAGAGAGAGAGAAATAAGCAAATATTGTATCTTATTTTCTCCTAGGAAAAAAGAACACTGCTAGAAAGAAAACTATCTTTGGAAAACAAACTGCTGCAACTCAAATCCAACACTACGCATGCTAAAAGGTTTGCGAATCCACCTCCTAAGTAATAGCAGTTCCTGGAACCTTTTCTCTCCACTGGTCCACTGGCCAGTGGACAGAAGGCTACCGCGCCCTAAGAAAACGGGAGGCCTGTAAGTGCAGGAGAGTAGAGAATTCCTGGCATTAGCCGCTGTGTGCCTCCCCTTCCCCACTCACTGGGCTCCAGGGAAACTGTGGGAAGGTTAATCCTTCTGAAGACTGAGGGAGCCCCTCCCCAGTTACTCTTGGTGATAAAGGGGATGCTGTGGAGGTCTTCATTCCGTCTGTGCTTCTGACTTTTTGTTGATGGGTCTCTGCAGTGGCAGACATTAAATTGTCCAGCCGCAGTGGAATTGTAAGGTAGGTTTGTGGTGTTCCCCAACTTTGTAGGAAGTGACAAAAAATAATGTGAACAACTCCTTAGTTCCATTAAGAGTCCAGACAGTCTGGATTTTCTTTTAGAAATGATTTTTTTTATTGATAATAGTTTTTTTTTGTCAGTCTTAGAGCAAAAAAAAATAACCATTTGAAAAAATGAAATTGACCTATTTTTTTTTCAGTTCTTTCTATACGAGCAGTGGTTATAAAGAATTCTCAAAAAATTCTTAAAGAGGTTTTAGAAATATCTTGAGGGAAATGGATGTTTTGTGTTTATAGAAAGATGTTTGAACACCCAGGCTTATGCAATTTTCATAGATTTGTAAGTATCACAAATATTCATTTATTGCTTTTTCTGAGCTGTGTGTAGAGATATTCACTTTGCTAAGAGGCAAGAAAATGAAATCAGCATGAATCAGACTCAGGTTAAAGCAGTAGAGACTTGGTTAAGCTCCCACAGATAAAGGTGATCTCTGTTGGGTTAAGATTGGAGAGTTGTGGCCCTCGAGAGCAGGCATCGCTGGGAAGACAGGAGGCCACCCTGGGCACCTGACGTGGCTTTTAGAAACCAGATTATTTTCTTACTCCCATTCCATCCTGGGTGTGAGCAGTTTCACTCTTCCTTTGTTCTTCCTGTACACTTCATTAACTTTTCCCACCATTTTCACCAGCTGGTTTATATTCTTTGTATTTTCCTCTCCAGTTCCAGAGGAAAGAGACTGACTGGCCTAATACTGCTTCCTGAATTGGGCAGAATGTCAAGCCCTGCCAGTGCCTCTTGGATCAGAATATGCATAAGATCCCTGATAATTTAACAAGATCCTCCAATGCACATGAAGTTTGAGAAGCAATTTTTAGTACATGCTATGACACAGAACAGAGACTTTTTTTCTAATGAGAATATGTTCTGTAGAGTGGCATGAATTTCCATGACCTTTGTAATATTTGAACAGGCAATGGAAATCAGAATTGCAATTGCATTGGATGTTGGCCAATAATCGTAAAACCTTAATAAGTGAAAATTATATTCATATATTACTTTGTAAAGAGCTCATTTTCCAAAAGTACATTCACTTTACCCTTTAAGTCTACAGTACCATCTTGTAAAGTAGAAGAAGTAGGAATTATAATATCTGTTATACTGAGGCTTAGAAAGGTGTGTGACTTCAAACTCACAAGGCTCCCAAGTTTGGTGGGTCTTGCCATAATGCTGTTGTCTCATAACTCAGATAACATTAGCAATTGATTATAACTATATAATCAATTCCAGTTACCTAAATAGGGCTTTAGGAAACTATGAATAATCTAAATTCAAACTTCAATCATCTTTTTTTCACAATGGTTGATGTAGACTCAAAATATTAGCTGGAATTTAATTTCTTCCTTTTTTTTCCCCCTTTGAGCTACTTACAGGTAGCAGAATTACCCAAAGTAGGAAGCCAAAATAATAAATAGACAGACAGACAATCTATAAGGTATAATAACTGTGTCATTGGAAATTGGTTTCTGGTATGTATGTAAAGTCTCCATTCCTGGCCCCATGTTCTAAACTCTTACCCTCCTTGAATTCTCTGCGCATTCTGATGGGTGCTGGGTCTGTGGGTGCTCATAGGCAAGACAGATTCGATAGGCAGATGCTGCACCTGGGTCACTACAACTCGGCTCAGCTACCTGCTGGTGGGCCAGAAAGGAGCGTTCGACACGAATTTATATTCTTATTGAAGTTCCTGTCTGAGCTAACCAGAGGCTGCCTATGGCTGTTTATCTTCAGTGTGTCTTGTGTGAAGGAGCCTGGGCATCTGAGTCACATAATGCCCAGTAAGTAGCAAGGTAGCATGTGAGGAGAACCTAGCAGCACAGCTGTAAAAAACAAAACAAAACAAAAAAACAAACAAAAAAACAGCTGTATGATGTATTTGTGAATCTTTTACTCTCTCCCTTTGCATCTCCAGTGTTCAGGGTCTTCAGAAGGAGATTTCCCTTCTCCAAGAGCAGATCTCTCACCTGCAGTTCGTGATCCACTCCCAACACCAGAGCCTGCGCAGAGTCATCCAGGAGGTCAGGTTAATCCAGACGTTTCTGGGGAGATGGTATGTTTACAATGAGAAGACCCAATAGGAGCGGCTTGCCTGGGCTTCACAGGCAGCCAGATTCTTCTCCCAAACAACACGGCTCTGTTTTCAATGCCTCCCTTTTTATTTCTGTACACCAACACCTGGAATGTTCTCAACTAAGGTATCGAGGAAATTGTGTTTAACTGCTCTTTAGATCAGCGATTTTCAACCTTTTTCATCTCATAGCATACATAAACTAATTACTAAAATCCCGCAGCACACCAAAATATGTTTTTTGCTGATCTGACAAAAAAAATAATAATTTTGATTCATTCACACCCGAACGGCTCTTGTGTTGGCTGTTATCACTTTTTATTTGACAATCTAAGGGAAAAGAGGTCAGGTATTGCATGTTTAAAAATTTTTGGCACATCAGTTGAAAATTGTTATTTTAGATGTTTCAGTGACTTTTTAAGTGTCCTGAGCCACGTAATGTACAGTGTTCTTTAGAAGATTGTGTATATTTGGAGACTCAGCTTTTTCTTGAGGAAGGAATAATTGGTGAGTTTCATGTAAATTTACTTAGGAGGAGTGTTAGAAAAGGGGTGTCTTCATTCATTTTTTGTACTAATATTTGTTTCCAAAAGGAGTCTTTCTAAATACCTCAAACACCTTCCTGACATAAATGTAACGTTTGTGCTTCCATGGTTAAAACCTCACCAAGAGAATTGACTGTCGGCACTTCAGAGCCAGAAAGGGCTTAGGGGCATCCCACGTTCTCATTTTACAGATGGGAAACATGAGGCCCACAGCAGTTAAATGACGGAGCTGGTAGTGGGAGGTTGCCCTTAGAATCATGTGTTTCCTCTTCCTGCACCCTTCTGAACTTTGTCCACCTCCCAGCTCCACCCTGCCACTGGCCTGATGCTTTTCTTCTGAAGCAAAGCAGGCTCCCCTCATCATGCTGCTGGTTGACCAGATCTCTGCCTCAGGTTGCTGCCCCATGCCAGGCAGTGGCCTGGCAGCTTGTCCATTGGCCTCTGCATCTGCAGTCTGAAAACATGTGGCTGAGACACCACAATGGCCAATGCTGCTTTCCACAGACGCACTCCTGCTGAATTTGGTTTAAACAGGTTTCCCAAAGACTGAAATGTTTAACAGCACCGTCTGTGTGCTCGCATCCCCAGGAGCCAATTTGTTCAGCTATTCTCCTTGGCCTCCTGAGTCTCCTGATGCTTTGGGATTTCATTTTTGTATTGGATGTACATCATTTGACCACAGAAACCTGCACAATTTCTGACTTACGTAACTATTCCCTGTTGTCTGACAAGGTTTTTCAACTGTGTTTCCTAATTCTTAGATGGAAGGCTTAAAAATTAATTTAAAAGAACAAGATAAAAGAATTGAAAATTTGAAAGAAAAAGTTAATGTACTTGAAGCCCAGGTAAGGAGGAATCTCTTATATATTTTAGTGTGAATGTGACTGTGTGTGTGCGTGTGTGTGTTCAGTGTTTCTGTGAGCCTGTGTATGAATGTCTTGTGTGTGTGTGTGTGTATGTGTGTAGTTGTGTGCAACTGTGTCTGGGTGTTCATGTGTGAGTATATGTGCATATCTGTGGTGATCTATGAGTGTCTTTGTGTGAATGTGAGTATATGTGCATCTTCTATGCATAAGAAATTATAGCTCTGGGGAGAGGTGCTCTTAATCATTACTAAAGTATCAGTATTAAACAGTTGATATTATTAAATTATTAACATTACGTATTAATAAGTAATTGTTAAAAGTCATGTAAATTTTCCAGAACACTTGCTATATTGTGGAGACATGGACTGGCGTTAGAAGCTTGGTCAAGGCCAGCTTAGTCAAATAGCCTGTATGCTGTCTCCAGCCTTTACTATTTCCCACCCTGAGGTGCCCTCTCTCTTATTCTTCCTTTATCCATATCCATGTGGCTTCCAAGCTTTGCCTCAGGGCTCACTCACTTCAAGAAGGCTCTTATGATTTTCTTATTTTTCAGAGTTTTAAAACTCAGCGTAAGACTTGATCATTTACGGAGATGTTTTTCTATCTGCCCACTGTTCCCTTTGAACTAGGGAAGCCCCCACTGAGGTTGGGGTATATGAAGCCCCCATAGCTGTCTCAGCTCAACTTCCTGCTCAGGGTCACCCCTTCTGTCTTTGTCAGATGGCTAGTCACTGACTTCCCAGACCTGGCCACCTTGGCTACTTCAGCCCTCGGTCCTGCTTGCTGTCCGCTTCTGTGTTGTCCTGTTCTGTGAATACGCATAGGCTCTGACTTCCTTGCAAACCTGCTCATCTTTTGGAGCTTTGCTCCTCCCCAGGGCAAACCAGAGCTACATGGTCACACTCCCAGCATGCCGCCACACCATTCCTTCCACCTCACCATCATCCCTTTACTATTCTTCCCACCTCACCATTCCTCCCACCTCACCATCCCCCCCTCACTATTCCTCCCACCTCCCCCCTCACTATTCTTCCCATGTCACCATTCCTCCCACCTCACCATTCTTCCCACCTCACCATTCCTCCCACCTCACCATCCCCCCTCACTATTCCTCCCACCTCACCATCCTTCCCCCCTCACTTTTCCTCCCATGTCACCATTCCTCCCACCTCACCATTCTTCCCACCTCATCATTCCTCCCACCTCACCATCCCCCCTCACTATTCCTCCCACCTCACCATCCTTCCCCCCTCACTTTTCCTCCCATGTCACCATTCATCCCACCTCACCATTCCTTCCCCCTCACTATTCTTCCCACATCACCATTCCCCCCTCACTATTCCTCCCATATCACCATTCCTCCCTCACCATTCCTCCCACCTCACCATTCCTCCTACCTCACCATTCCTCCCACCTCACCATTCCTCTCACCTCACCATTCCTCCCACCTCACCATTCCTCTCACCTCACCATTCCACCCCTCAGTGTTCCTCCCAAGTCACCATTCCCCCCACCTCACCATTCCCCCCACCCCCGTGTTCCTTCTGCTTTCCCAACAGAAGAAAAAACTCATAACAGAAAGAGGTTGTCCAGATTTTTATGTCTTGAATTTTGTAACCATTTCTACCTTCCCAGAGGACCACTGTTCTCCTCATTCTGCAGGGTGAACCCTTCAAGCCTCAGGCTTTGCTTAGGTTCTCACCTGCTTTAGGTCATATGGAATTGTCCATTGATCAAGACAATGCTCACAACTCTCCATAGCTGCAAGCGCGGTGATTGTGGAATAATTGGCTCAAAACTAGTGTTCACTCAAGTGCCCCATGAGGGCTGACCATGGTACCTCAGAGGGCCTCAGGTGATATGATCCATGGCACATTACAGACTCTGCCTGCTAAGAAATGTCTTTAAAGGCATCTCCTCACTGCTTTTCTTACGTAGTGGCCTTTTGACAAATAGTACTTGATAAAATATTTTTCTTATGTTATTTTTACACAGCTAACATATTAATTCATTCTATATAAAGTAGTGAATATGGATAAGCAAGTATAATACAAAAAATCATGCAAACATACCATCAATGGGCAATCACTCAGTGCAGTTCAAAACCAACTGCCTTTAAGTCTTAAAAATCAGTGCCTGGCACTAAGCTGAGTTCTTTACATATTTTTATCTCATTTCAGAACCTCTGAAGAACAGACTATGATTGTATCTATTATACAGATGAAGAAATTAGGCACAGAGAAGTTAAGTAACTGAATGAGGTCACCCAGCTAGTGAGTGTGTAATTTCAGAGATATTAGTGACTTTCAACTGGTTACCTTCTGTGTTCTGACAGGAATGACAAGGAGTGATGTAGGGTTGATCAGGAGCATGATTAATGTGCTAGCTATGTGATTTCTGAACTATTTTTTTTCAACTTTAGAATAAAGAACTAAAAACCAAGGTGGCACTTTGGTCTGAAACTCCAAGGACAATGGTATCTAAGGCCGTCACTACAAGGTAAAGTCTCTCTTCTTCTACCCCCACCTGCCTTCACAACCTCTGTTGAACATTCATGAATGTTGACATTTATCCCACTGGAGAGAGATCCCAATGTATTAATATTTATGTCATTGTTTACTGTCTCTCAGTTCTTCAAGACTAGGAACTGTGTTAATCTTGTTCACCACTGACTTCTCAGAGCCTAACATATGAATGCTTACTGAATAAATGAATTAATTCACTTAGATATCTCTTATCTCTTCTTTGCTATAAAACAAGCCCAATCTCAGCTTCAATACTTTCTGCCATTGCTAACGACAAGTGTCTTCAATAACTACCTAATAATGACCCAATTAAGTAATGATAATGACCCAGTAAATCAATCGAAATGATAGTTGAAACCATCAAAGTCACTTTCTAGTGTTGACCAAATCCAAAGTGACAAGATGTAAAACAAAACAAAACAAAAAAAGACTTCTGGTCTCAAATCTCATTTTTATAATACTCTATGAAATATTCACTTAAAAGAAAACAGTCTGTAATTACATGAATAATTTAAAAAGTGATTAAAACCTTCCTGTTCTAGCAGCTTTTGAATTTCCCAGTCTAGCCCCTCAGGGGCAGAAGCCCATTTTCTGAAACTCTTGGTGCATGCCTGAGCTGGAGAATCCCGCTGTGATTAGCATCAGGCTAGGAGTTCAGGCCTTAGCATCTCTGTCTTAGTCCCTGAAACAAGTGCTTCACTTGGCTAATCATATATGTAATTACAGCCTAGAGAGGAAACCAATATGAGCCAGTCTTCTGAAATCATTGGGCTCCCAGATGCTCCGTTCTTAACTTTTGGCCACTAGCCCTGCAACTTCCAATCAAGAAATGAAAGCAGCCCAGGCAGTAGTAAAGGAGGCAGTGAAACGCCCACACGTCAGAAGCAGTGAGAGTACAGTAAATCCTTGATTTTGTGGACCTCGATTTAATGACCTTCGGATTTAACAGACAAAATTTCCAGTCTATATGTCATAAGTGAAAATTAACACCCTGATAATTTAAAAATGCTTTTAATTAAGATTTGCTCATAATTAAATTAATAGGTTATTTTTTATCATTAATTTGCTGTTATTAACAAATTTTAGTGAATAGGCCATAGGTTGGAAAAAACACTAGTAATTTCACAAACGTAGATCAATACTATATACCAAAACTGTAGTCTACATGTTTAAATCCTAGGCAGCCGTGGGCAAACTACGGCCCGTGGGCCGGATCCGGCCCGTTTCGCTGTTCTATCCGGCCCACGGAGCCGAAAGAGTGGAGGGTTCTTTTGCTCTCCCCTCCGCTCCTTTACTTTGAATTTATATTAGTTCACACAAACACTCCATCCATGCTTTTGTTCTGGCCCTCCGGTCCAGTTTAAGAACCCATTGTGGCCCTCGAGTCAAAAAGTTTGCCCACCCCTGTTAGAGTCACTGCTCATAAACAATGTTCAGGGAATGATTAGCACTTGATCACACCGCATCACCTGTGGGGTAATTGGTTCTGTTATCTGGAGACTTTCTGCGGCAGATTTAATTCCTGCTGGCCTATGTTCCAACATGGGCTAAGCCACGCCCAGCCGTGTGCATTTGCTTACTCATGGTGACTGATGGATGCATGCATTTACTAGACCTATTCAGTGTAAATTTAAAATTATAGTAATACATGTAGAAAACTTTTCTGTGAGATTAAACCTTTCATACATACTAAATTTTAATTACACAAGCACGTCTCCATAAGTAAAAACAGGTAAACTAAATAATTTGTTAAATTTTTAATACACACATTTGGAAAACTTACTTTTTTATATAAGGGACTTTCTGCTTTAACAGACATCCCCTCACTTGAATTAGTCCATTATACCGAGGTTTTATTAAGGTCACTTCAGAGCAGGGAGGGGGAAGAGTTTGGAATAGAAAGGCAAAACGTGACTTGTGACTTTACGAGGGAGGAGAGGATGGTCAAATTTTTGCTCCGTTAACAGTGTCATCTACATAAGAAGCTTCTGAACCTGTAGAGAATTTTTATGACTTTATTTGAGCCAAACTGACGACAATTGCCAGGAAGCAAAATCTCAACAGATTGGGCAAATGCTCTGGAGAATGGCGGTTTTGCAGCTTATTTTATACATTAGAGTCAAAGGTGGAGATTTAAGGGGGGAGGGGTTTACGTGGTATCCATTGGTGGTAGATTAGGGATGGGGGAGAAACCAAAGTAGGGAAATCTCAGAGATTAAAGAATAAAACAGAAAGACAAATCCTTTTACATTGGTGGGTACAGGATAGTTAATTAACATTTAGAGTACATACAGCTGGTATGTGGGAGTACAAGATACCAATGAGGGGCTACATGGTCTCTCACTCTGGTGGGAGATTGTGCCCTGAGGGGTCTGGAAAAGGGGGATTACTCTGACATTCCAAGGGTTTGTTATTGTAGCTGCAAAAGGACAATAGACAGACCCAATTAAGGGAAAGAGTGACCTTTGTCAAGGAAGATACTGGCCTAAGACATGACTAACCACCCTGACTTGCTTTTAGTTAGGAAGTTTTAATTTCAGACAACCCTATGTGGCTACTTTTGGTCTCTGAGTTTGCAAGGCCTGCCATATAGGTCTCCCCTGAGCTTGTCAGGTTTAATATGTGGCCCCTTTCCATTCACACCAGATACCATTCCCCTTGGGGTGGTGAGGCATTGTGGCCAACATCCACTGTTTTGACCCTGGAAGGAATGGAGCCAGCCAGGAACTGGTTGTCTCCTTACCGTAACCACTGCAGTAATGAGTGCGGAGATCCCAGTGGGGAAAGCTGCAGGAACAGAGGGGATGTGTTGGAGACAATGGCTTCTACGGGCAATCCTACTGCAGCTGCGGTTAATTTAGAGTGAAAGGCCTTTTAGTTTTAAAGATTTATTTTCTTCCTATGACTTGGGAAAGGGCACATGGGAATAGTTTCTAATTGAAATAGGGAAACTGGACTGAATATGCCCTTTATTTTATGATTTTTGATAGAAATTGCAATGTGAATGATATGATGGTGATGCAGGCATTCCAGGGGTCCAGGGACCTGAGGGTCTGGGACCCACTGTGAGCTCCTGGCCTCATGTAGGAACAAATTCAAATTTGAGCCAGAATATAGTTCAAAGTGAAAGTTTCGTAGTGAAGCAGTGAACGAGAAGGCTACTTCTTAGGCAGAGTAGCCCTGCCCTAGTGGGATTTACTTCCTTTATTGAGGATCATTTAATCTGAGAATACAACATTCAATAAGGGAGAGGAATATTCAGGATGGAGACTTCCCGGAAGATCCCCAGGGGCCATATTGTGTTCTTATATTGGCTTTCTGTTTCCAATCATGGTAGCCAGGTGTATGATTTAGAATGCTAATATGTTACAATGAGCATATAACGAAGCTAGGGATTGCTGCAAAGTGAAATTAGTCTCCACATTGGATCGAGCTGGTTTTCTGTGGGTTCTCAGTCATACATTCATTGGGGGTTAGTCTTACTATATCTGTGATAGTCCTTGTAGCCCTTATCCGTTAGAGTCATTTCACCACATACCCTATCTCAATGGTAGGTCTCATGTTTGAAAAATAAATATGGTTAATTGGTTCCTTTGAGAATGTGAGCAGTAGTATGGTTTGGTAAGTCTGGATTCACCAACATACAGTGGGCTTACAACTCTAGGGAGAGTGGAGTATAAAAGTAGCCCTTAACTCAAAGAAGGTACATTTAAAAATTAATCTAGGCAAATCTCTTAAATCACCCATAAAATACATTTCCATGCCACCTCTCAGTAAGTACCCAAAAACAAGTTTGTGTTTTGTTTTGTTTTGCTTTGCTTTTCCCTTGAGCATTAGAACATATAGATGTTTCTTGGGTTGAACACTAGTAGATGTGGAGATTAGAGGTCATTATACAGTGACAACGAAAACAAAACATGCACATACACACACACACACACACACACAGAGAGACACACACACACAGAGAGAGAGAGAGAGAGAGAGAGAGAGAGAGAGAGAGAGAGAGAGAGAGAGAAGAGGCGGTCAGGCTTTGAGAAACGCACAGAATTAAAACATTCTGAGGGAGCATTGATGTGTTTCCCATCTCCAGGTCACTCTGGTGAGTATCTTCACTGCGTGGAGTGGCAGACACAGGCTCTAACTCTCCCGATCCCCACACCCCCATGCTTCCTCACTTTTGTTCTAGTACAACTACATGAATTTATGTAAGTTTAATGCTTCCACAACGTGATTCTCCTGTGTCTCATGGGGAATTAAAATCCATCAATTAACCGCCATTTCTTAGATTAAAGCAATTAGTTGTGATGCAGTGGTATAAGACAGTGGAGATGGTAATGGCGGTGGTACAGCAATTATATCCTTGCAGGTTAATGTGCTTGATCTTGATTACTGTGTGGTCTTTTCTATAGTGACTTGAAGACTGGAGACTCTACCCCCTACTTGATGTTGGTTAGGCTACGGAAATGAGCTGGCTGGCTGAAGATCTGAATGAGAATGGTCATTCCGTGGGTCTTACTTAGTCTTTGAAACAGAATCTAAACTTGCATGTTAAAATGGCCCAATGCCAGTATTTAATGGAATCCATTATACATCAATAGCTTTGCAGCAAGATGACATTCCAGAAAATCAAACAAACATATATTTGAGGGAAAGAACTCTTTCTTCAAAACTTACATAATGGGTGAAGAAACCAGGAGCTTTCCCACGATGGAAGATAAATTCTGCTTTCAAGTTTTTAAAAATCTATCTTTTCTTGCAGATTTTTTACTGAAGAAAACGGTTTAAGGTTGTCAACTTGAACCTTTGATAGTGGTTTTTATTTATGTAAGTAGAAGAAAGTGTGTATATGTGTATGAATAAATGTTATATTTTAAAGTTGACTTTTGGATAATAAAATACATCTTACTACTAGAGGCCCATTGCACAAAGATTCGTGCAATAGGCCTTCCTTCCCCTGGCTGCCAGCACCGGTTTTCCTCAGGCACCCAGGACCCAGGCCTTGGCTCTGACTGCTGTCTTCCGTCTTTGCCCTGGCTAGAACACCACTCCTGTAGCTCCCTCAACCCGCCGCCCTTCCCTTCATATCAGGCATCCCGCCCTGCCCTGCTGCTCTGCACCTGCATGCGTACTGCCCAGAGGCCCGGAGTGGCTGGGGGTGGGGCTGCCACCATCTTTGTCAGTTTATTTGCATACACACTCCTGATTGGCTTGTGGGTGTCGGGAAGTGATGATCAATTTGCATATTTCTCTTTTATTCATGCATGTAGATGATATAAGTTCATTTTTTGACCATTGTTAGTGGTACAGTTATTCTCAATTGAGTTATGGGCAGGGGAAGATTCTTTTCAGCTAATTCTCCAGCACACACACACCCCTCCCAAATTGAGAAACATGGCTACTCACCACTCCTTAGGAAACCAGGGTTTTTCAGCTGGGATTGAAAATTGGTTGCTGAAGACAACGCACACCTAAGTACAAAGGAATGCACTTTGTGACTGCCTTCCTGGCTAATTTCCTTTTCAATATTTATTATATTTTCTAAGTAAAATATTGGGGGCGAGTAAGGACTGGAACACAGTGCTGTTGGCTCAGACCTCCATAAAAATGCCTGTACTATGAGTTTGAAGGAACAGTGGCTGCAGTGTGCAGCCAGGAAGAATCTGAATTCACGAATTAGAATTGTATGTCTAGTGCTCTTGTGAAAGTGTGCTTAAATGTTGGTTCATGCATTCATTACAGGTGAGCTTGTGATCGTTCTGAGTAAAACCAAATTCTAGCCTGTAGAAATGCGGACATACTGACAGCCAGGGAAGCAGAATGCTCTTCAACTAAAGGAATAATGGAAGACCTTAGTCGCCCTAAAGGGTGAACTACTTTAAGTCTTTTGATCATTCTCTCTAGTGTGTAACTCGAACCAATTTCTCAGGAAAGACGCTTAAAGCCTTTCCATGTGGAATGTGAAATGATCACTGTCATCTATGAAATATTTAAAGGTCTGAACAAATGAGGCGAAGTGATGTATTTATAAATCCATCGAAGTACTGTCACCCTTGAAATGTTACATAACTGTGCAGTAGGAGACTTCACTCAGAGACCGTGTAGGTTCCTCTTACCCATCAGTCATCATGCTGGATTGTAATAAATATAAGGTTTGTGAATAAACCCATCAAACTGAGCTAACAGCCTGGGTGGTATCCATTAGATAAAGTCGAAAATGGAAGAATACTATTGGATTTTACTTTGGTTCAACTATACTAATTTTTTAACAGGGAAGTACAGTGGACATAATACTGATAGGACCTGCTCATGGGGTCTGGAGGGCTCACTTTGGGATGAATGGCCTTGCGATCTCCTGAGTATAAGAATAAGCAGGTTCAGAAGCCTGAAAAGATCTGATCTCTTCAAACACAAAAGTGTCTTTTTAGTAGCATCAGCAGTACCATTTATTTGTCATAAATGGATTATTTCCTATCTCTTTATTATTTCGGCATTTTATCATTTGAAACGTTTTTTAAATAAACATTTCTGAGTCACAAAACAAATGATAACAGTGGAAAAGTTTATTAGTTTAAAAAGTAATGCCACACAGGAAAGACACAAAAACAAACACTAGTTCAGTTGAAGTCTAAATAATTGCACTTATAGTTATACTAATTAATATATTGGATAAGAAGATCTGAGGTAGACCTTGAAGTGAATACATGAATGTGGGAAATGAAAAGAAATGTAGTTTCATTTTTTAAAAAATATAATTTTATTGATTTCAGAGAGACAGAGAGAAGGAGAGAGATAGAAACATCAGTGATGAGAGAGAATCATTGATCTGTTGCCTCCTGCATGCCGCATACTGGGGATCAAGCCTGAAACCTGGGCATGTGTCTAGAATGGGAATCAAAGCATGACCTCCTGGTTCATATGTCAATGCTCAATCACTAGCCACGCTAGCCAGGCAAATTTAATTTCACTTTGATTACATATAGTGTTACAATTTATCATTAAGAAATATTTAAACCATTGATATAGTATGTTTTGAATAATTGCTTATAATGTCTTACAATAAGGACATTTATATTATAGTTTGTGAATTTTTTCTTTTAACATTAAAATTATTATACATAAATAAATGAACAAATTGTTATATAATTAATAGTAAAAACTGATTGTTTTTGTCAATAAACAAATACAATATGCAGATAGCTCCCTGAATTTTCTGCTAATTTCCCCTGGATCCAAATCAATGGCAAAAGGACCCTTTATGATTTATTTTACATTTGAAAAAGTAGTAGCATTATGAAATTAACACAAACATACTTCTAAAATTCTTTTATATTTCTTCACTTTGAAAATCCTTAACTCTCCTATGACCAGAAAATTATTATAGCATCCTTACCAATATCAAAAAAGGTACCCAATTCCCCAATAATTGAAACTCCCCTCACTAATATAATAATCATTATATTTCTCTTCCGTCCACCTCTTATTTCTTGATTAGAAATATTAAAGATGCAATAAAAATTTAAATTATATTTAATTGCTTTGTTATTAAGTAAGTATTTATGTGTTTAAAACTGTATTAGAAACGTGTCCTACGTGGTTTGGCTCAATGGATAAAGTGTCGGCCTGCAGACTGAAGGTCCCAGGTTTGATTCTGTCAAGGGTACTTGCCCCTGTTGTGCGCTCGATCCCCCGTAGGAGGCATGCAGGAGGCAGCCGATCAATGATTCTCTCTCATCATTGATGTTTCTATCTCTCCCTTTCCCTTCCTGTCTGAAATCAATAAAAATATATTTTTAAAAAACTGTTTTTAGAAATATGGAAAAAAAGTTCACTTGATCAATTTTTCAAACAGGATTCATTTATTGTTTTGCAACAAATATTTATTGAATGCCCCCTATTGTCTAGGCACTGTTCTAGATGTCAGGGCTATAGCAGTGAGAAGAGGGGAGGGGGATGCATGTGGCCAAGACTAAAGAAAAGGGCTTGACAGGGGACCTCAGCCTGCCTTCCACACCTGGCAGGGCTTGACAGGGGACCTCAGCCCACCTTCCACACCCAGCAGGGCTTGACAGGGGACCTCAAGGTGCACTTCCCATCCTGGTGCTGGGCTAGGGGACCTCAGGCTGCTCCCCCCCGCCCCAGCGCCAGGCCGGGGGACCTCAGGCCGCGCCCCCCACCAGGTGGGGCTTGACAGGGGACTTAGGCCACACCCCCCACCAGCAGGGCTTGACAGGGGACCTCAAGGTGCACTTCCTGTCCTGGTGCTGGGCTAGGGGACCTCAGGCTGCTCCCCCCGCCCCAGCACCAGGCCGGGGGACCTCAGGCCATGCCCCCCACCTGGCAGGGCTTGACAGGGGACCTCAAGCCACGCTCCCCACCAGGTGGGGCTTGATAGGGGACTTCAGGCTGCGCTCCCCACCCTGGCACCAGGCCGGGGGACCTCAGGCCGCACCCCCCACCCCAGCACCAAGCCAGGGTACCTGAGGCTGCGCCCCCCTGCCTGGCAGGGCTTGACGGGGGACCTCAGGCCATGTCTCACACCTGGCGGGGCTTGATGGGGGACCTCAAGGCACACCCCCCCACCACAGTCTGGGCTGGGGGACCTCAGGCCATGCCCCCCATCCTGGCACTGGGCCAGGGGACCTGAGGCTACATTCATTCCCTGCCCTGTGGGGCTTGACAAGGGTGGGACTAGCCAGGTCTGGATCTATCCCAATGAGGGGGGGCACTGGCCGGGTCTGGGTCTCACGTGTTTTTGAGGCACATGTGGGTGGACGGGGACTTGACTCTGGGTCCCGTGGTGTGCCCTAGACTCTGACAGGAGGAAGGTTTTCATATACATTTTACTAATTTTCTTTCATCTCTGACACCTCTATTATAGAGAAAGGGCAAATAGCAATATTAAATTATTTCCTCTAATTAATCTCCTTTTAATGTGCACGAATTTCATGCACCAGGCCACTAGTCTTAAATAAGAACTCACTCACTATGCTACACAGCTGAAACCAATACAGAATAATAATGAAAGTAAACTGTAATTAAAAAATAAAATAATAAAAGTTAGAAAAAAAGTTTTGAAAGTTACAAAGCATCATTCTGGTGCATAAAAAAAAAAAAAAGAACTCTCTCTTTGATGATAACATTTAGGCAAAGATGAGAAGAAAGGGAAGTGGCTGAAGGAGCTGGTATTTGGTGGGAGTGGCCCAGACAGGAGCGAGCACAGGTGCACATACTTTGCAGGATGGGCTGGCGGGAATAGTTAAAGGCTGCTTTAACTACACAAAATAATTGATAAAAATTCATTTTTATTTGGAAAGTGTGCAGTAATAATCACTGAATACAGTTCTCAGCCATAGTATTCAAGCCCAGACACCACAAAATCATTGGATGCAATGATTTCTGAAGTCACTAGTACTTTGGTACAACAAAATAATGACCTAATGGGGTCTGTCAGGCACCACAGTCTACTCAGGAGCATATAGAAGAAAAACTCTATACTTAAAGTTTTAAGTTACATTCATAGCACTAGTCAAAACAGAGATGTATGTAGATGACAGACAAAAACAACCAAACGTGCTTAGCCTAGAAATGAGGACGATATCACTTAACGGTAGACCATTGGGATACATGAAGCACATCAGTGTTATGTCAGAACATTGTCTACTTTTGACACATTAAGCAGGGAAACTTACTTTTCTTAAATAATTTCAGAGAATCAGTATCTTTCACAAGGCTATGAAAACAAAAGCCCTATTTGTACAAGGAGGTTGTTGACTAAGTTGTAATATACTATCTGGAATATAATTGGACTCTGTAAAGAAATACAAGTAACATACAAAATGAAATAGAACTCTTTTTTTTCAGTAACTTGAAATATATTAAACATTTTCAATCAAATACAATGACCTCAAGTTGACTACCCATTGGTAATTTCCAATGTATCTACTAAAATTAGTTGTGTCCCCGGTTTTAGATTATGATTGTGATTTTTATTAGTTCTTAGTTTGTGATAATAGTGTCTGTTTATGAAATGGAATAAACCTTACAAACCAACTTCTTATATATGTTCACCATGGAGCCTGAAATGAACGCTGAGAGAAATGCAGGGCTTGTAAGTCCCACATGAGGAGAAACGACTAAGATACTTAATAACACACATGTGTCCCCAACTTGTTCTTTCGGGACAAGGCTGCCTCTCCGTGAGCATTTGAAAAAAATAACCTGGAGAATAAAAGATTAAGGATAAGCATGTTACTACACATCACGAGGGACACTATTTTGATGTGCCAACAGACATAAAGACAACAGCCACTGGTTAAATAAGAGACCTATTAGGTTAAGGACAGATATACCAGCTCCTACACAATTTCCTAAAGATCCTTAAAGACTAAGTCAGCTGAGGGATATTAGTCATGACTTTCACAATCTGTGGGAAAGAAAAGAACCTGAAAACATTTAAATGACTCAATCCAAAGATGATTCGTTAGTATTTTTTTCTTTAAAAGATGACACCCTTTAAAAGAATCCCACTAGTTTGTCACTGTTTTCTCTCCTCTCTATATATGACCATAGGAAATCTCCCTCTGCCCCTCCCCACCCCCTCCACACCCCCCACCACAGGTGGGGGGAGATTTCCTATCATCATATATGTGATGCTACTTCAGTTTATGAGGTTCCGATAAAGAAAATGTTCCTAAGTTTCCAAAAGTTTGATGCTAATAATGAAATATTTTTTTAGCTTAAATATTTTTATTAGCTTAGTTCTAAGGATAGACTCCTCTACTTGTTAGATAAAAGGGATGAATAAATATTTCCCATGTATCTACTTACAAAAACTCTTTCTGTTACTCTTTTTTTCCTACCTAAAAATCAACCTTTTAAGTATGAACTTCTCCATGTTCTGCCAGATCTAAGGGCTCTACTTAGACAACTTTTACTAGTAACTCTTATCTCTCTCTATAGTGCTCGTTCAACAATGTCATCATGGGTGGGTCTTCACCCAAGCGTTCTAAGAAAATAAGTTTATAACATTCCCTATATATCTAGCAGTAATTTTTTATCAGTTCTACTTTGTGAAACAAGTATTTTCATGGATTTATAAAGCATTGAGACAACACTTATCTCAGATAATATTCTATATCTACTGTCCCTGGTAAGAGCTCAGCACTCTCCCTGGAAATGCGTTTATATCACCTTGCTCACAAAATCAAGAAAAAAAAACATAGCTTTTGGTGAACTTTTAGACAACTTTTTTCAAATATAGACAGCATCTTGGCATCCTTAAAAAATGATAAAGCTTTCCCTAAAATACTTAAACATTCTAGGCATCCCTTAATGCTTTAAAGCTAGATAGTAGAGGACAAAAGTAAACTTTTAAAATCACTTTGGTTAACATCAGCTCTCAGAACCTCCATTTAAAGAGTTATTCAGTATCTTAGAAAACAGAAATTTTAATATTATTTCTTTAAAGTTTGAGTTTTAAACTCCAAAATTCTTTATGGATGAGGATTTTCCCTCGAATGGGTGAGTGTGATACACAATGAGGAAAGCATACGTGAACCCCCACTTTTTTTTATTCAGGTGAACAGAGATATGGGCAGTAAACAATCTTGTTTCATAGACACAAGTCTCCAGGTAATACACTATACCTAGTTGTACACTCTCTCTATCACACATATTTACATATTTCTCTATCTGCTGTGCTCACTATATTGGTGAAAATATATGTTTCATCAAATTTGTTGACTCAATTTTACAGTTTAAAAATATTTGGCTATTATTACTTTTTAATATAGTCATGTCCTTCTCTAGAGTCAAGCTTCTGTCTCTTACAAGGGCTGATTAAAACTCTTGCCCAGTTCATCCAACCTGATTGGTAGAGGGTAACTGACACTAGAAGCATAAGAAAGACACCCCCTGATACAAAGAATGACCCACCTGGTTAAAAACAACAGGTAAAAGGTTTACTTTAGAAAATGCTGGCTTTGAATTGTGTGCAGTGTGATAGCTGATACTATGGAAATGTTAGCAAACTGGCAGAGTGTGACTTGGAAAGAATTTTAAAACGCTTCTGTAGAGACCTGCAAGCTCAACTTCCAGCATTTAATATTTCCTCTGCCGATTCCTGACCTGCCACCCTCGTCATACCGAGACAAACATTATGTTCTCTCAACTATTTTTGATAAATTTTTCAAAGGAGTTTTCTTTTTTTACACAGAAAGGTAACCTTCTACCTATTCAGTTAAGAGTCTCAAGTAATGCTCACTCCGTGAGAAGTGAGCTAGGAGACCAGGAGACGGTGGTAATGGTCTCCGATCCCGATGACGTCCTTGAACCCTTTGCCAAAGACATCAAAGACCTTAAGCTGTGTCAATGTCTCTGTGAGCCCTTTCTATAATGACACTGTAGGAAGTGAGCTATAGGTTGGAGACAAATGTGGTCACAGAAGTATCCGAGGCACTGTGTTAGAGCAATGTAAACACTGAAACAGAGCAAACACTCCAGAAGTGGTTTCTATACCAGAAAGGAATGTCATGTACACTGTGAAGATTTTTTCTAAGATACAATTTGGCTTTTACTAGAGCATTTGGGAGATAATTAGTTACAGGGCTCATTTTGGCTAAACATATATATTGTTGTGGGTTAAAGGGGCTATGCAATCCTTTAAAGTAGTCTATATACTTCAGGGTCCCAAATCAATTTGAAGTTGTAAAATAAATAATACAGACTACTTAACTGGGAAATAATAAGAGAAGGAATTTCTATTAATGTTGACATAGAATTTGGGGTCAGATGTCAAACTTGACAGAGAAAGTATTTCTTAGGTCAAGCTTTTATAAGTAGAATACCACTACAAAGTAATTTTCTTGTCTTAAGTGTTGTCATACTTGAGATTATTACCCAATAATTGTTATTTTTACAGGCGTAGTTCTATAATTATGGGCATCATCACCCTCTGCTTCACGCTGCAACTATCAAATGACAATCTTAAAATAGACCCTGAATAAATGCTTGTTAAATAACTGACAATGACAGAAACTTGGCATAAGTGAGTCAATCATGTAACTGGAAAATCAAAAGAAACAAAAAGACATATCCAAAATAGAATACCTTCAGGATTTTCATGAAGGCTCAACATTCCCTATTATGGAAATGCAGGGGATATCACAATTTGGATCCAAATAAGACATTGACATAATGACCTCAAAAGTTCACCACATTTTGCTAAAACAATAGCTACATTGTCTCTGCTCACTTTCTTTCAAAAGAAGCATCTTTCATGGTAGCCAATAGCTTTCTATCCTCAGGGCACAGGTACTGAGGTCATGAAGAGCATCACGGAGAAAAACACATTGGAGGGAATACCCAAGCACCATCTGTCTCAGAACTCCACCAGGCGCTAGCCCACCCAAGTTTCCAGATTGCTTTGATCCATGGCACATTTCTGGGTCTAGTCCACACTAAGAACAGTGTTAACTAGACATTCCCTCAGATCTGAGTTCCTAAAACAGATTTGATACCAGATAGATGTTGGTAGGCAGAGGTTAAGGGGTGGGAGGAGCTGGGTTTAGGGTTTCCAGTGTCTGTAACTTAACAAAATGAGTATGCACCAAGTTGGGAAAATAAAGTTTAAATGGCAAAATTTTATAGTAAGAGGAACCATTCTGAAGAAAGTAAAAAAAGAAAACTTAAAGTGTAATGCCTTTGTTATTGATGAAATTCACTGAAATATTTAAACCATGGTTTAATAGGAATTGATAATGATAAGTAATGATAAGAATAGGCCAATAAAAAATACTTTGGAGATCATCTTTAGAAAGAAAAGGCAGCTTCTTGTGATAAAAAAAGTGATTAACCAATTTTTGGTGAGATATGATAGTTCCATTCCCAATCCCCAAATAAAGGTCAACTATGGGCATTTTGCCTTAGGCAAAATAAAAACAAGTGCTAAATACATTATAACATGGCATGAGTTATCATCAAGTCTTACGTGATTAGTGACATGAAAATTCAGACTGACCATAACATGGATCCATGATTATTCTGAAGTTGTTGGTCGACAAAGTGACACACGTGTTTTTACAATTGATTCAAAGCCAGAGTATGGGTTAGAGAAAAGAAAATTCGATTTAGTTTCTGGGATTTTGTAAATTGAAAAGAACCCCACAATTAATAGTCACTTTCTGTTTCACATCACCAGCATATTTATCTAAAAGAAATTAAGGTGAAATAGTTTTTGTTGACTGCATTTTTAAAAAGAGGTTTTTTAAATAAATAGCAATCTTTAATTTGTGCTTGTGACTATTTATCACCATTTGCTAAAAAAAAAAAAATGAAATGTGAAGCCGAATACTGAACCTATTTCTAAAATTTTGTTTGAAATGGAAACCTCTGGATCATCTCTTAATCCCAGCTGATAATGTCAACTTCTCATTGGCTCGAGTGAAAGTTGGCTAAGTGACTCTTCCAGACATCTGTAACAGATACATTTAATTTCATTTGTCCAAATGCCATGTTTCCATCCTTTCATTTTTCTCCCAGGGCATTTCTCTTGTACATTGTCATCCACAATCTTGTTCTTGTCTATCTGCCGTTTATTAATTATATGAAAGTGGCATTATTACACACTCTCCTACATTTTAGCAGAAGTCTGACATTCATCCTCTCATAACCTCACCACTAATTAAGTCATTCTAATACAGCGTATTGGGTGTACAGAATAATGTCATTGTTAATGATCCATTTAGAATTCTTTATTGTGTATCCATTTTTAACTATGTTTCCCCAATGCAAACCTAAAAGTAATAATCAGATTCTACATGTGAAGTAAACCCACTCTTTAAAAAAAAAAAAATCAACTTTCTATGTTCTCCCTTTGGTAGCCTATCCCTTTCTCCACTGTGACAGGGTAATTTTTGTTCTCATTTACAACTCCCTGTTATTGCATCTTGTGTACTCCCTTACACATTTGTCTTCTTTATAAAAAAACAACAAACGGGGCATCCATGATGGTGAGAGCACATTAGAAATCTTTGATCTCATTTGAAGGGGCCTCAGAAACAACTGTTCGATTCTTTTGAATACTGCTGACTATTTTGGTTTCTTAAAATACATTTTCTGGCAGAAAAAGAAAGATGTGCCTTTATGCATGGTCTACCCAACAATTGTGTGGTCAGTCGCTGTTTGGGGAAGTAATATTTGGGTGAGATCTGGATGATGAGTTCCTGTGTGAGGTCTAGCAGGTGCATTTCTTCTCTGCTGGTTTCTCCCCATTGAGCTTCCCAGAGTTTCCACCATTGACAGAGTCGGGGACTTGTGTCTTCTCTACACACTGTTCCATTCGCTTCATTATTAAGTCCAGAAGAGTTTCCACAGCTTTCTCCACATCTTGGCCAGTTGCTGCACTTGTTTCAAAATATGGTATGCTAGCATGGAAGAGATGAGAAATATTTTCGAGAGGAAGAAATCAGAAAGAAGGCAACAAGATGTACAAATGAATCACACATATGAAAATATGGCTGACAGAGATTGCACAATATTCAGGGTTTTGCTGGCTGAGTTGGAAAGCATCCCTGTTCTTACTCAGTGAATAACAACTGGTGAGCTGCTCATAAGTGTCAATATAACCAGTACTATGGGCAAGAAAGTGGATACAGGAGGTACTCAGGAACTTGAAGTCAAGGCACTGTAACTATTTTTTAAAGTTTAAGAGGGTAAAAAATGGTAAACTAGTGATCTATGTTACTTCCCTTCTAATCAATTACCTAGAAATCTGATTTAGGTATTAAACTGCCACTGAGTAGGATATTCATGTGACTATAGTCTATACTTACTTGGAATCAAAAGTTTCAAGAATACATGTACCATTTTAATGTTCTCAAGGACAATCCAAAAAGAATGGCAGGTGTGATGAAACTGCTTTAAATTAAAAAAATTATGACAAAGTCTGATTTGGAAGTCAATTTATAACTGCATGGGGTGCTTTAAAATTTTTCATTTGCCTTTAAGTTCATTGAGAATAAAGGCTGCAATATTATATCCACATCAGGTAACACCTTTAGAGGTTAGTAGCTATCAATTGAGAGGCACTCGTAGAGGATCGTGTTGAAGAACGTGAGTTCTGATCTCAGATCGCCTGGGTTCAATTCAGCTCTGCTGCTTACCAGCTTAGCGATATGGCCTCCCCTCAGTTATTAATCTCTCTATGCCTAATTTTCATATATAAAATGGGATAACTCTAGGCCTTCTACATATGGTTATGAGGGGTTAAATAAATTAAAATCTAGGAACAGTTGCTAGTACCTAATAAGTATTCAGTAAATGTTAGTTGCTATTATTAATGAGTAATTGATTTAAAATATCACATACATTCCTCTGGAAGATCTTTGTAATTCCTAGTATCAACCTTGTGTCCCTTCCCCATTACTTAGCATCAGTGTGCAAGGTTGGATGACATTGCCAGGTGACTGACTTACCTGTATTTGTCAGCCAGGTCCCGGGCTTGCCGTTCATTGACTTCCCTTTGGTCTGGTAAGTCTGCCTTGTTGCCAATTAATACTATATCTGGATTTTCACAATAAGCATTTGCTTGCAGTTGGCCTTAGAAAGAAAGCAGATGGAACCAGCAAGCTAGTTACAAACAAGCAATGTCAAATGACTGCTCATATGAGATTCCTAATCTAATTGTTTATCTCCAGCTTTTTATATTATATTAGCCAAGTAAAATGGACACACTGCCTCACAGGCTGCATGTGGTGAAGATCAATCATAATTTACGTGAAGCACCTGTATGAACACCTATCAGTGCTCTTCTCCATCTGAGGAAGTGCCCTCCAAGAGGGACATATTGTTTCATACCACTTGTTCCTCAAACATAAGTGGAGAAAACAGAACATGATTTTAAAGTACACAAGTTTGTTCTTTCCTTTAAGAGCTTAGGTGATGATCTAAGGGAGCGGAACATTTTTGAACCTTCACAAAGTCATGTAAAAGCAATTTTAAGATAGGAAACTTGGTTTTTGTCTTTGTTTTTCCAGGAAATGAGAGAGAGAAAGAGAGAGAGAGAAAGGGAGAGAGGGAGAGAGAGAGAGAGATAGAGAGAGAGAGAGAGAGAGAAGAAAGGAAATGATAAGAAATGTGTCAACCTATGGTTTGGAGGTTAGAGGGATCACTCTAATGTTATCACAAGGCCTGCTACATGCAATTTTGCCAAGGAAAAAGACAAAGGCTTAGCCTATAACATCGACAATTTGGGTGTTAGAAATGAAAGATTTTTAGACATAGCAATGAATTATCTTAAATCCCAATAGTATCCTTCTGAAAAACTTTTAAAACAAGGAAGAGGCTCATCTACCTTGATAAAGAATGAAGAAGTCATTCTCTGAAAGTATTTTTCGAATAATCTTATCTCCTTATTTCCTCAGAATCTAATAACACCAAAGTTTGAATAAGGAAATCCTATATAATAAAAGCCTAATATGCTAAGTGTCCAGGCATCCATTCAACCAATCAAAGCATAATATGCTAATGATATGCTAAGGCCACTCAACCACTCACTATGACATGCACTGACCACCAGGGAGCAGTCGACCAGTCACTATGATGTGCACTGACCACGAGGGGGAAGACACTCCGACTGATAGGTTAGCTTGCTGCTGGGGTCTAGCCGTTGGGACTGAGTGACACAGGTCGGACATGCCCTGGAGCCCTCCCCAAGTCCCTCCCCTACTGGCCAACCTCCCGTGCCTGCGCCCTCTCATAATCCAGGACCCCTCGGGAGATCTCAGAGAGCTGGTTTCGGCCCAATCCCGCAGGCCAGGAAGAGGGACCCTACTCATGCACAAATTCATGTACCGGGCCCTCTAGTACCGTGGTCGGCAAACTGCAGCTCGCGAGCCACATGCAGCTCTTTGGCCCCTTGAGTATGGCTCTTCCACAAAATACCAGGGCCTAGGCGAGTCTATTTTGAAGAAGTGGCATTAGAAGAAGTTTTAGTTTAAAAAATTTGGCTCTCAAAAGAAATTTCAGTCATTGTACTGTTGATATTTGGCTCTGTTGACTAATGAGTTTGCCGACCACTGCTCTAGTATAGTAATAAAAGGAAATAGAGACAGATCCTAGGATAATTACTCATTTCGAGAAGCAATATTTTTCCCCAAGGTAACAACTGTTATTGAACTCACATTTAAAGCAGTTATATACATTATTCATTACAAATAATATATAATAATGACATATATATTACATATAACAAATAAAATATTATCTTAGGTGCCACATCAAGTAAAAATAAAAATAGTATACTATTCTTCTGTGCTGACATATATTAATCTGGCTGTAATGACTGATTAGGTGACTTTTAACTTCACAGTATATCAAAATTGTGTAGTTTTTCTATATGAGGCTTCCTCATATTGACTATTTTTTTGAAGAAAAAAAAAAGTACAATTTCAACGTGAGCTGCTTGACTGGCACACGGTCCCTCATCTTCACGTGGCTGGTCCTCTGCAGCAGCTTCTCTCCTGATCACCCTGTAGTTAATCAACCCATTACTTAACCCAAGTGCATGGGAAGACATTTTAGGTGCCAGTGTACCCTCTCAGGAAACACAGCTGTTTTTCTCTATGTCCTTTCTAGGTTAGATGTAATAGATGTGGAAGCTCGCATATTTCTAAGACAGGGAACCTCTTTTCTGTCGAGGGCCATTTGGATATTTATCACATCATTCATGGACCATACAAAATTAGCAACTTTAAAATTAGCCTGCTATATTTGTTCAAACATTTCATTATCTCACACCTAATGCCATGGCAGGCCCAGACCAAATGATTTTGAGGGCCTTTTCGGTCTGGCCCGTGGGCTGGATGTTCCCCACCTTTGTTCTAGGAAGTCCTTTAAATGGCTGGACAAGTAGAATTAATGGCCTTAAAATTGCAAAAATGAAGACCTTAAATATGATGGATCTGAAGCCACATTGGCTTCCTCTAAGAGTGTCAAAGGGAAATACAATTCCAGGCCACCTTGGGGGATGCACATAAAGGCCCCCACTTTGAAGGTGACACTGGAAACACTAAACTCATGAGTTCCCAAGGTTATTTTTTCATCTTGTGAGGCAAACAAGCAAATAGAGCTCGTGGGCCCCAAAGTGACCAACACAGGTTACGTGGTCCCACTTACTCATCCAGTTTCTGACATTTAAGAAGCTCTGTTGACTGGTGAGGTCAAACATTAGTAAGAAACCCATGGCATCTCTGAAAAATGCAGTCGTGAGGCTCCGGAATCTGCCGAGAAAGCACAGTGGGTAGTTCTGAAAGTTAGTCCACGTACGTATAGGGGTGACAATACAAACAACACTGTTTCCCTCTCAAATATGAAATCTCTATGGCATCCCTTATGGGTTATCCTACGGAATGGGAGATGACCCTGAAAGACTGCTGAAGGGGCAGAGGAGGGTGTCTGCTGGTAGGTTCTTTTTAAGACCACATCCTGGCTTTATGTTCCATAGCACTCACGCACAAGGAATTTGTAACATTTAATCACACACATGCTTACACAGCCCCTTGGGCTCATTGGCTCATGGGCCTCCTGCTAGCCACAAATAAAACTGAGAACACTTTAGAATATTGGGACTTTAACTTATACTTTTCAGTCATTCTTGTCTGTGCCCAGAAACTTTGGCTTGAAAATGAGTGTTTATGATTACATGTAGAAAACCACAGCTTGTTAGCATCTGGATCCAGAGTTCCTTTGTAGGCAAAAGCAATGTTGGTGAGAAAACTCTTTTGTGAGCACTCTTTGGAGTTAAAGAGTGGCATCTATGTCTCATGAGGAAGAGGGAAGACAGTGAAGAAAGGGGGATGAGGAAAATGATTATGGGAACCAAGGGAAGGCAGACTCAGCTGTTAGGGAGAAAAGGAAGCACTCATCTCTATTGGAGGATTTTGAAGAATACATTCTGTCCAGGGCAGTGTAAAGACTGTCTCTCCTCTGCTCTGACCCCCTCCACCACAACATCCTCAGCGAAGTGGACCATGTGCTGAGGCCCACTTTAATGTTAGGAATAGGTGAAACCAGACACCACATATATGGACCAGAGAAGGTTGACACAGAGATGCATTTGGCAATACATTTTTAGAAAGGCACATAACTTTGTAATTAAGAAGAATATCACTTCCTATCCTAAATGTCCTCAATTTTGGTCTCCTATTTTAGCTTACTTGTAGATTCTTTGGTTTCCTCGAGGTTCTATTCTTGACCTTGTCTTACTCTAACTACATTCACTGGGCAATCTCATCCACCTCCTGGCTCAGTTATCACCAATGTATTGAACCTCAAATTTATAGATCTAGAATTTGCCTGCCTTCATACTGTATGACCAATTACTTGCTGGATATTTCCACTTGGAGGAACCTAGCATACCTCCAACTTCCCTTGTCTAACACCAAACTGCCCTTTCTTCCTGATTTCCTTTTTTGTCATTGGTTTCACCATCCTTCTGGTTGCTATACCCTCTTTCTCCTTCACCTCCTGTATTCAATCAACAAATATCTCCTGTCCTTCATCTTTATGTCCATCCACCTTGCCACTATTCTAATTTTGAACGCATCATCTTTCACCTGGATAACTTCAACAGCCTCTCAATAGACTTCCTGTCTCCAGTTTTTTGGGGGACCCGTCCCTTCCCTGGTTTCTTCCTCTGATTATATAAATCATCTGATAAAAACACGTTCATGATGATGCATTACTTTTAAGATAATGCCTGAACTGTTTAATAAGTTGTCAAGGCTCACTAGCCAGATTCATCTCTGGACTACCCACAGGCATGCTGATCTTCTTTTAGTTCTTAGAAAGTTCACAATCTCCCCTGGACTTTCACACACGCTGTTCTTTCTGTGGGTAACCTCTCCTTAATGCTTCCTTCACCTCCTCCCCCTTTAGCCTGAAAAAGACTCACTCATACATTGTGTATGAGTATACAGATATAGATGTAGATGTAGATATAGATATCAGAGAAAATATCACCTCCCCAAGCAGTCTTCCCAACAACCACATCAGGATTATGGGCTCCTTCTGGTACACCTTCTGCCGACCACCCTTTGTGTCCTATCACGGCCCTAAGACTATATTAAAATAGTTTATTGTTTGTCCCAATTCTACCCTAGACGGTAAGCTCCATGAGCAAAGGAGCTGTGTTTCGAACTTGCTGTGCATTATGTCTCATGGCCCTGAACACAGTATTTACTCATTAAATGTATGTCAAATTAAGAGGGGTGAAATAAAAAGACAAGCAAAATATAAAATTAGTAAAGATTTAAATGACTTCAATAAAGAACAAGACTTTTACTACTGAAGCATGGAGAAGAGATATTTCAATGACTATTAATTTCCAAATTAGGATATTTTTGGTAAGACAATAATGATGATTATGAAATACCAAAAATTATATGCAATTTTTTCTTGTGGCTTTGTTTCTACTAGTCACTGGAAGCTCACAGAGATTATAGTACTTTTATTGAATGGATCCCTCTCTTTGGGAACTAGCTGTACTCATAAAATTGTCTGCTGCTCAACCACAATAGTGTGGTTAACTCAACCATAACAGCCTGTTCTCTTTTCTCTCCACGAGTGTGTGTGTGTGTGTGTGTGTGTGTGTGTGTGTGTGTGTGTATGTTTTATTTGAGGTAAGACTCTGCCTTATTCCCCTCTCACTGTTCACATGACAAAGTCACTTAAAAACATGCTTATTGTATGGATTTGATTGGGGCAAATACTTTTGCATCCATAGCAATGTGGATAGGATATTCTTAGTCTGGACATGGCTTATCCCCTGGACCATTTTTCCCCAGTACCCTTGTTATCCTCCATTTTTTCCAAAACTTATTCCAGAAGGAAGGTAATTGGTTTTCTGCTTTACCCACCAACTTCATTCTGTCTGCAGGGTGGAAAAAGCTAGGAACCCATTAAAAAAACACGCATATGCCAGGGTAACATTATCATTGGTTCTCCCTCACTGGGAATGAAGGCTGTGCCCTGTATCCTTTGGGCTTACATAAGGGGTATTATTTTCTCCTCCTTCCCATAATATCACTTTTATCGATAACCATTATTTTATATGGGTTATGAGGGTTGAGGTGTGAGGTCTTTTTATCTTGTTGCTTAGCTACACCTTATATTTACAGAATGCAAAATTCCCAAGGGATAAATAACCCCATTGTTACCAAGACTGTCCCCCAGTCTGCCCCATTTCCCTCATGGAGCAGCTGTCTTAAGAGGATAGATGAGAGAAGCCTGCCATCATGCTAGGCTGACAAATCATGTGTGAAGACATATGGGAACCACATTTTCTTATATTACTTCTTCAAATAGGAATCAAATTGGTCTACAAAACATACATCTTTGTGACAACCAAACTGACATATGAACAGAGAGTCTTGTGAGGAATGACTCCAGCAGCACCAGCAGTGTTGAAGGATGTGTGTGAATGGAATTCACAGTCAAAAAAGCTAACTGAGAGGGCCCAGCACCTCTCCTGGCGTTTACACTCACTGAAGGCGAGAACATTTGGATGCATTTCAAACACTGCAGTGTTTACAAGCATAAACATTCTAAGAAACGCGTTGCAGAATGTGGAGGTATGTGCCTTCTAAATAGCTTATCCTGAAAATCTATTGCCAGTTTTTATTTACTCTAATATTGAAGAGCTTCACTAGCTTGGGGTCTTTAGCACCTTTGAAATCTTGTAACTCAAAGAAATATACTGCCATCAAATAAGCAAGCAATACTCTTATCTACTGAGTAGCTCTTATCTTGGACATTGTACCAGAGATGACACTGAACAACCAAGCATAGTCACTGCCCTTATAAATTTGACAATTCTTTTTGGGTGACAAGGCTACAAGTGAATCAAAGAACAGCAAATAGAGACCAAAAATAAAAAAATAAAAAGATTGGCTTCATTAGGAAGTAAATACTTAATTAACTTAAGGGATGGTAGAGTAGGTGTAGGAATCTAAAAGGAAGAGGCAGCTGCTTTCAGCTGGGGGTTCAGAAAAGCCCCAGGGGAAGTGGATATGAGCGGGGCCTGGTGAAAGGAGAGGATCAGGGAAGGTGGAAAGGCAATCTGGCTGGAGGGCAATGCTGTGTCCTCGATCTTAGAGAATAAAACTAGTCAGATGGCACTGATCAGAGAGGCTCTGCAGAGAATGTAAAGACATGAGAAAGATCTAAACACCCTTTCCTTCACATCCCTCTTGGAGTAGCCCTTGTAACAGTGTAAATGCCCCCCCCCCCCCCCCCCCCCGCCACACACACACCTCTTAATTCAATTAAATTCTGGAGAAAATGTTTTTCCCTATTATGAAGTACAATGACAACATATAACAAGAAACTTCATAGAGATTTTTGAAATCTGAACCAAACTCACAATGCTGGTTATGGTTAATTAACTATAAACAATTTATTTTTATTTCTCAATACAAATGCCTATTTTTAAACTAGGGGAAGAGTTGCATATTATATGGGTAAGTTTTTTCCTATATAACTGAAACCAATACAAAATAATATTGACAAGTAAATTATAACTTAAAATAAATAAGTCATAAAATCAGTTCTTCTGCGCTATTTGTAGCTAGAAACAAAGTAATTTACTGTTACCGCTCTTGTCCGGCAGTGTCCCAAAGCTGAAGGTGCACCTTAAATGCTTTCCCTGATGATCCATTTGGCCCTTGTGTATTATAAACCTGAAAGATATGATTTTCATCAGTTTATACTGCTTTGGATTTTGTCAACATTCAAATTCTCTGGGTTCACTCAACATGTTTTTTTTTTCTCAATTACTATAATCAAAGTTCATAGTGCAGGATAAATATTTGCTCTGTTTTTTTTTTTTTTCCAGAAGTATCACATGTACTCTCACTTTTAAATGTCAAGTACAAGTATGATTTTCAACACAATTTAGGCATATTGCAAACTTAAATTAGACACCTTCTGTCATTTCCTCATGGAGGCAGCAAGCAGTAGATTTAGGACCCAAGTTCTAGGTTCAAAAATCAGCTCTTCATTTAACCTCTCTGAGTCTTATTTTCTTACCTGAAAATTGAGACCCATAATCTCTCCCTACTTTACAGTCACTGCAAATTTAAATGAAATACCAAATGTGAAGGCATTCTTAAAACATTAAAATGATTTACAAATATCTGAATATCTTTTACTGTGCATTGGACTTTCAGAACGACTTAGCCATGGCATTTGCTCAGAATTTCTTAATAAGTTTACACAGGATATTTCAAGTCTTCCTTTGTTAGCCATTTCTTCCAAGGCTATTTTTAAATTCTTTAACTTACGGTCTTTTGACTTCTTATTAAGCAAAGCATAACAATTTTAATATTTCATCAGCTCCCTTAAGTACGGCTTAGTGAAATGTTTCAAAGGGGAAACTACAAGGGCACACACCTAGCTCAGTGGGGGCACTGAGGAGGGGAGAAGACACAGGAAAACCCTGTAGGGGTTGGAAGCAAATTTGCTAAGACTACACTCCAGTGTATGGACTTTCAGATAAGGTACAGGACGTTATAAGAAACCATGGCCCTAACCGGTTTGGCTCAGTAAAT
This sequence comes from Plecotus auritus, assembly GCF_963455305.1. NCBI lineage: Eukaryota > Metazoa > Chordata > Mammalia > Chiroptera > Vespertilionidae > Plecotus > Plecotus auritus. The sequence goes on from NC_137782.1 coordinate 58,144,577, forward strand.
AGAGTGTCGGCCTGCAGACTGAAAGATCCCAGGTTCGATTCCAGTCAAGGGCATGAACCTTGGTTGCGGCCACATCCCCAGTAGGGGGTGTGCAGGAGGCAGCTGAATCGATGTTTCTCTCTCATCGATGTTTCTAACTCTCTGTCCTTCTCCCTTCCTCTCTGTAAAAAAATCAATAAAATGTATTTTAAAACAAAAACAAAAACAAAAAAACCATGATTTACCTTCTCAACCATCATTTCCTTTGTGTGGTTTGTGGGTTTTTTTCTCAATTCTTAAGGAAGGAATAGATCTGTGACATCAACTGGGAGCTGCAGCCATCTTGGCAATCGAGGATACCTTGGGTGGCAGTAAATCTGGCAAGGCTTATGTGCCTATGCTACACGTCTCACATGTCACAATATCTTTATTCCTGTCATTAGCGTCTAGCACAGGAGAAGGAAGTGGTGGCAATTCTCACTTAAACTCCCTTATCTCAGAAAATAGCATGGATTGGTCTCACATTCTGTTCATAATCAGCTAGTGATTGATGGCTGAGTCTACACATAAATAAAAATGCAGCAAGAACTTACAAAACTCATGTTCCAGCTATTTGCCAATCACTCTTTTGACGTCTTTAAGAGTAGAAAAATGAACACTTGTTCTTTTTGAGGAACTTAACTCAGACTAAGAGTTAATGTTTTCCTATCCTGAATAATTCAAGTTTTGAAAGAGTCCTTAAGAATTTGTAGAAAACACACTATATAAATTCATACATTATTTATTTTAGTTGCTCTGTATACTTTTGGAGATAAGCGATAGTGTCACTCAACGTCTTTCTGTGCAAAATGTTATTTATGGGGGAGAAAGTAAAAAAGTAATATAAATTAAAGTGACAAGCCATAAATTGCATGTGATGAAAGACAAATGTCTCACATGCAATAAACATAGTTTCTTAATTCTTATCTCATCTGGGAGGATTAGCAATAAGTTTAACAGTATGGATAAGAACTCACCACACGTTTTTCCCGAAAATCTATTCCTACAGTTGTGATGAACTTGGGATTGAATTTATTGTCTGTGTACCGATAAAGAAATGTTGTCTTCCCCACTCCCGAATCTCCAAGGGCCAGGAGTTTGATCAGATAATCATAGTCCCCATCGGTCATAGTGATGGTCTTGTTGGGCCTGTGTAGAAGAGGAATAATATTTTGTTAGGTTTCAAAGTTTAAAATTTTGAATGTCTTCATTCTGCCACATTCTCAATTAACTGGTTCTGAACAGCTTCAGGAGTCAGGGCACACCTATTATTCCAGTCAGTACAAATCTTTTTACATCAGGTCAGTTAACATGGACAAAAGCTACATGATATCTATCATAGACATTGCCACAGCAATAGTAGAACTGAAGAGTCATCGCTTTTTGTTTTAAAGCCCTTTGGGGTCAGGCATATGGTGCTGGGAAGAGGAGAGAGTTACAAAGGGAACGGAAAAGCCCACCCAAGATGATGCAGGTATGCCAGAGAGAGACTGACATCATATTTGGGGAGTGGAAGAGAAAAGCCTAGAGGGCTATTTTGCATCTAATCATACAGAATGAGCTTTCTATCATGTGCGAACAAAATATTCCTTTTTAATTTTAAAATTTTAACAACTGGTATGACAACCTTTAAAAACACTAATTTGAAGTCATTTTAAAAGCAATGTTTAAAAATCTTCTGTTTTGGAATACTAAAGACTCTGTTCTCCAATGGTAAATCTGTTATATTTGGCAAGTCTGCTAAATGTTTTCCGGGCATTTAAAAAAAAAAAAAAGAGGAAGAGATAGTAAGAGGCATAATTGTGGTAATTCTGCTAATATTTAATATTTCTCCTCACTGAAGGAACAATGTCAGTTGCCATTTCTTCCAGTGCCTTAACTTCTGCCTCATTTTTTCTGTTGTTACGGTGATTATGAATGAAGATGAGCCAAGGGCCAATGCTAAGAGCACCCACACTGGTAACATCAAGACTACCTCCACACACATGTGAAGGACACCACCACCTACTGAATATTTGGTGAAGTTTCCAATCTTGAGTTTGGCAACATGATTGGTGGGTTATAGACATCGTTTTGTCATATCCTTGTATAGAGAAAGGCCTATAAAGATTTCATTGGAATGGGAAGGTTTCTTTCCTCACTCTGTAAGAAGGAATGTTCTCCCCACCTCTATGATCCAGAAAGCATTGTACTCTTCAGGAGTTCTCAATTGATTAAAATTAATTTCAATAACAGGTTATTCCATGGATATATCTAAAATTGTTAGATGATTCTAAAAATTTTCTACATGAGAGAAAAAGATACACATGTTCACCAATTTAAATAAAACAATTTTTTTTTTTACATTGTCACTTCAGTTAGTGGTCAAAACTAAAAGATTTTATGTCTTGGGATAAATAATAATAAAGATGATAATTAGGTACTTAATGAATCAGTACCATTACATCATTTGGAAGATTTGGAATTTGTTTACATTAGAATTTTCTAAAATTTGGACCATACTCTTGCTAAATCCGACTCAATTTCTTATGGGTTTATGGTTTTTTAATTAACAAGTGGTTCCTGAGGACAGGTGCTTCAAGAGCTGCCAATTGCCCTGTCCAGTTTGGCTCAATGGCTAGAGCGTCGGCCTGCGGACTTAGGGGTCCCGGGTTCGATTCCAGTCAAGGACATGTACCTTGGTTGCAGGCACATACCCAGTGGGGAGTGTGCAAGAGACAGCTGATCGATGTTTCTCTCTTAACGATGTTTCTAACTCTTTATCCCTCTCCCTTCCTCTCTGTAAAAAATCAATGAAATATATTTTAAAAAAAAAAAGAGCTGCCAATGCATAATTTTGCACTAACACTTTTCTTTCCAATTATATGCTTTCTTCACTGAGTTCTTAAGACTCTCAGGGTGGTTACTGACCATGAATGTTTATTTTTTTCTTTTTTAATATCTATACCAAGTATTGTCCCATTGCTCAGGAGGAGAGGCCACCAACAACCAGCCTTCCTTAATAAGAGGAAACAGATATCTCAACTATTGACATGGAATTCTACTCAGAAAATGCCTGCACTGGTTGACTACTTGACAGCAACTAGCTCTGAGTTTGGGTGATTCTAAATCTCTTACCAGGACTTTGTAGTTGAAGATGTTGATGCTTCTAGTCTTTGAGCAAAATGAGTTGCCAGAGAAGATTGCTGCTAAAGTCTCATGATTTCCCCTCATTTCAGGTCTATCACCACCACTACTCAACTTGTTCATGTACAGCTCTTTCTAAGTCTGTCATTTCACTAGAAGAATTGTATGAAACTGCTAAAATTCTCATGGGAAAATAAAGAGATTAACATTTATTCAAACTAAGAAATAAGTGACCAGAGCCTATTTTTCTTTTCTTGGACACACACATTGATAATCTGGGGAAGAAATTGAAGCCACTTGGCTGCCTAAATACAAGCTCAAGTTGGAGGGTACTATGGCTCCCTGGAAAGTGAAAACAATGCAACCAAGAAGATATATCAGCATACTTTAAAACTTAGTTTAAAGTTAACTGTGTTTTTTTGCAATATTTTTGTGACAGTGTCAGGGAAGGCTAAGTCTTGAGCAAATCTAGTTAAATATCTTCAGTATATAGTATCAGGTTCAAAGATGAAAATTCAAAAAATGTAATTCAAAATCTAGTTCCTGACAAGGCATGCATACACTTAAAACTTAAATAAGGATGCAAGAAAATGCAACATAACTTTATAAGACGGAACATGATTAAGTGATAAACGAGTCAAATAGTTGTGCTTTTAGTTCTAACCAAACATTAGTCCTCATGGTCTTCAGTGGTCTGAGAACCTTTTGTAGAGGAAGAGAACCTTATAGCATAGGGAGGGATTTAGTACAAGAGGAGGAGATACAGGTCCATTGCAGGATGATTACCTCCCACGTGTAGAATGAAACTATCATTATTTGCCAATTATGTGTATTCCTGATCTGAGTCAATTTGTTCTCTGTTCATACATAAACCTGCCTGGGCAATGCTGGGGTTGCCTCCCAGCTAGGCTTTAATCCAGAGTGAATAATCCTGGCTCACATGGATCAATTCCACTGTGGCCCACACTAGCTCTTTTCTATAAGTAAATGGTTGTGGGCACAACCCTTACCACAAATTCTCCACCTGAAATGAATGCAAAACTTGGCACTGTGGAAAACCTATATTTAGTGTCTCCAACAGACTACTTAAAGAAACTGACATATTAAATTAGGCATGAGATAATTCACCTCTAAGCTTCTTTCAAAAATAAATTTTGCTTCTCATTTTATATCTCTACACATATCTATAACTATGCATAATTCTTTTATATTTAGTTTGGTTCCTCTTTTATTACTATGTGGCTTTCTGAGTCCTAAAATCATATGATCTTGATATTCTATCCTTAGCACAGTATGTACAACACCACAAAGAAAAATAAAAGCCTTGGCAAGGTTTCCTCTTCTAAGAACTGGGCTAAAAAAATTATCTGGGAGGGATCAGAAAGCTGACAAGTTTAGCAGTATTGTTTATTCCTGTCCGATGACTGATGGTCTTGTCCAGTTCTTGGTTCTATGGATCCACAAGGGAGGAAAAAGCTAGAAGACTGCTGTGTTTCAGGAAGTGTGTCTGACTCCACCATTATCACTGTGTCACAAGCTATACCACACAAGCCAGGAGGTCCTTTAGATATAGAAACTGAAGTGTCATCCTTAGAACCCTTCATGGAAAGGTGTAGGGCTGGCAGAGGAGGGAAAATATCCAAAACACCCAGGAGGCTCTGGTTAATAAAGATTCATAAAGGCAGAAGGAAATCTAAGTAATCATGTGGGCTAGACTTCACTTTATGGATAAGTCATGTGACTTGTAGGGTAACAGTTTCTCATAGAAGGAAATCTAAAACTACTGGTCACTAGAATTTGAAGTGAAAATTGGGTTAGATAGGTAGAAACTAGAAACATTTTCATAAGTGGGAAGAAAATCTTCTCTGGGCATTAATAGGAACATGATTTTCATTGTTAGAATATCTAGAGGTTGCTCATAGTTTCTCTCCTTTTCTTTTCCCTGCTATGCTTCATTCTTGTTCAATATAAATTCCACTAGAGGCCCGGTGCACAAAATTTGTGCACTGGGGGGTGAGGATGTGTCCCTCAGCCCTGCCTGCACCCTCTATAATCTGGGACCCCTCGGGGGGATGTCCAATTGCCGGTTTAGGCCTGATCCCTGTGGACAATTGGACATCCCTCTCACAATCCGGGACTACTGGCTCCCAACCGCTCATGTGCCTGCCAGTCTGGTCACCCCCAGCTGCCCTCCCCTGCCAGCCTGGTCACCCCCAACTGCCTTCCCCTGCCGGCCCGGTCCCCCCCAACTGCCCTCCCCTGCAGGCCCGGTCTCCCCCAACTGCCCTCCCCTGTAGGCCTGGTCCTCCCCACTTCCCTCCCCTGCAGGCCTGGTCCCCCCCATTTCCCTCCCTTGCAGGCCTGGTCACCCCCAATTGCCCTCCCCTGCCGGCCCGATCGCCCCCAACTGCCCTCCCCTGCCAGTCCGGTCACTCCCAACTGCCCTCCCCTGCAGGCCTGGTCGCCCCCAACTGCCCTCCCCTGCAGGCATGGTCCCCCGCACTTCACTCCCCTGCAGACCTGGTCCCCCCCAACTGCCCTCCCCAACAGGCCATCTTGTGGCAGCCATATTTGACCACATGGGGGCGGCCATCTTGTGCGAGGGTGTGAGGGTCAATTTGCATATTACCTCTTTATTATATAGGATTAGTTCAGGAATATCTTCTGTCCGCTGCTGGTTCCACAAAGACCAGAACAGCGACTGGTATATGGTAGGAGCTTAATGCCTGTGTATTGAGTGTACAAATATATTTAAGCCTCTCAGAGCTGTGCAAATGTCATGATTAATCAATTCATCTCAGAGATTAGAAGTGCTGTGTCACTCCAAGTTCGGGACTCATCTGTGAAGTGAATATTTAGATTAAATGATTACTTGGTACTTTCTAGATCTGGCTTCCCAAGCTTACTTTTCAATTATATATTGCACACAAGTATAAAAAAACACACTTCTGAAATAGAATATTTATATCTTTAGAGGATCCCTTCCAAATAACGTGGAGAAAATGAAATATAGAGGGACCATACTTTATGAAAGTGAGATTTGTGCTGGCAGAGTTTATAAAGTTGTCAGTTGAATAGGTCAGTGCTCTGAGAACTGGGCTCCTCCATGAAAGCATCCATTCACCCATCTAACACATGCTCACAGGCACCTCTTATTTGGCATGGTTCTGAGGATACACTCTTCTTTCTCTAGTGGGAAGCTTAACAAATGCTACCAATATGTATGGATGACCGCTATCTAGACCTACTTACCCATGCAAACTGATGCTCTTTGCTAGTTCTCCAAGTAACAATCTGAAGAACACCATGGAAAGCTATGACCTTGTGACTTGAACTTATTAAATTAATAAACACCAACTTAACATTCTTAAGGCACATTGGAAAGCTTAAAATGATAGGAAAACAAATAATAATATCAGTAATATTATTTTGTATTCAGTTTAGATGGTTTCAGTAAAATAAAGCTGACAAGCAGAAAATAGACAGAAGTTTAATAGGTCCTCATTTATCTTTGAATGGTTTGTGTTGGGCTCCTGAAGGTACATTTTGAGGCGTGGGGTTTTCATAGCAAACACTTCAATGTCTGAAGGATAGCCTGAGGGTAATTCTCATATACTGACCTTCAAACACTGCTTCCCAAAACCACATCATGGCCTGGAGGTTGGAGCTAAATTATGAATGGCTGAAGTTCTAGGGACCTGTAGGCTGTGCCTCAGTAGAACAACAGTCATTTTCTAGAGGGGAGGGGTACATTTTTAAAAAATAAATTTTTAGTGTATTCTATAACATCTTGTTCCATTAGGAAGGTTTATTGAAGATAATTTTTATTTTGATTCTTCTTAAAGGTTATTTAAGATTAATGGATCTGAGCCTATATGGAAGATTCAAACCAAATTGCAAAGATAAGTCAACATTAAGTTAATCAAACAACTTTTACTTAAGTTGACAATGGTCAATGTGTCTACTAAAGGAATCAAATGTATTTTAAAAAATAAAAGTGTCCATTTTGTTTCATTCTGTGACCAAGGGATCTAAAAAAATAGAGCTAAACCAATAATCTATTGAATTTCAGCTTACCCTGGAAATAAAGTGTAAAGTTCTAACATAATTCAGTTTTAAATAGATTTATCTCCATTGATATATGACTTTCACATACAAAACTCACTTCTAAACCAATAAATACATTTATTTCTCAAAATTTTTTTTTCAAAAGTAACAGTTTTTCCTTTGGCTTAATGTTGTGGTATCTTTTGAAACTATATGAACATTCTTTTATTTTTTCCTTTACATTTTATTGCAAGAAATTCCAAAAATATACAAAACTTGAGGGAATAGTAGCGTGCCCCCATATACTGCTCACCCAGCTTCTAAATTACTAATAAATGGCCAATCTTGTTTCATGTACCCAAAATTCTCCCTATACCATATTATTTTGAAGCAGTTCAGGCACCAGGACAGTTTTTTCATAAAAAATTAAGTACATATCTCTAAAAATTATTCAACTTAGCTCTATGGACATTGTGCCTTCTCATAGAGAAGGTGATCAAATTTTAGGCTTTTGGAGTATTTGATAGGTCAGAAATCATATATTGATACTGAACAGATAGAAATATTAAAACTTTGTTATATGAGTTTGCAAATACATTTTCTCATTTGCCTCTTTACTAAGCTCATGGTGTTTATGCCACCCTAAAGACATTAAGTTGATGTTGTTTGGGGGAGGAGAAATCAAATTCTGAGTCACAGTTAGGAAGGTTTTCCCACCTCAGGTTATAGAGGAATTCATTCATGTAAAATAATGTGCATCCTTGTTCCTGGTTTTAGTTGTAAATTCTCTAGTGTTTTCCCACTAAGCAAGATGCTGGTGGCCTTTAACATGAGTGGCTATTGAATTTGTCAATTACCCTTTCTTCTTCTATTGAGATGATCTTCTGATCTCTCTCCTTAGCTTTATTTTATTAATGGATTTCCTTTGACATCTTCACATGTATAAAGTAAATTTCACTTATCATGATATATTATCTTTTACTGTGCTCCTGGGTTTTGTTTCTTGTGTTTTATTTAATTTTTATCAGTTTAATAAGATTTATCTTGTTGAAACAATCTTTGTTTTTAAGCTTTATATTATTTTCACTTCATTAAAAGAATATGAAAGTTTTTCTTCTTTTTCCATGCTCTGGAGTAGTGTAAGTACTGTTAAGATTATGTTTCTTTAAGTGTTGGAAAGAATTTCTATGTCTTGGTGATTTTGTATGGGATGTTTTTTAAATTACACCTTCTCTATTTTTTCTTTGGTAATTTGTCTATTTTTTAAAATATATTTTATTGATTTTTTACAGAGAGGAAGGCAGAGGGAGAGAGAGTCAGAAACATCAATGAGAGAGAAACATCAATCAGCTGCCTCCTGTACACCCCCTACTGGGGATGTGCCCACAACCAAGGTACATGCCCTTGACTGGAATCTAACCTGGGACTCTTGAGTCCACAGGCCGACGCTCTATCCACTGAGCCAAACCAGTTAGGGCATAATTGGTCCATTTAATCCTGTCTTCACTAGAATCAATTTTGCAAACTTGTAATTTTGTAGAACATTAATCATTTCATCTATAAATTCAAATGTACTTTATGAAGTTGTACAATCTACTTTTATATAAATTTTTACATTCCCTATGTTTTGATATTTATTTTTTCCACTTGATGTGTCCCATTCTGTGTATTTGTACTTATTTGTAGAAGGTTTTAAAAAGCCAATGAAAGGACCAGTCTTATTACCTCAAGAGTTTATTTTAATTTTCATATTGTGGCCCATAGTTCAGTAATACTATTTTCTATTATAATTTTTTCCATTGAAATGTCTTCTACCCCTCATAAGTCCTTCTCCACTTTGACTCCAGTTTCTATATACCCACAAGGGACATAGTGCTGTGGAGTCAAGTTCTAGTAGGCCTTGGAATTCTGAACTTGGCATTGTTAAAACCCCAATTTGCTTAAGGAGTACCCTTACTGAGACCCCTGCAGCTTGCCAATAATCTTTGTAATTAGGGTCAGGATAGGGCTGCTCCCTGATCTAAGATATTTTTACCAGAATTGAAAAAAACTTTTAAATTATTCTGTTTATGAACATTGATCCATTCATCTGTCTTGCTGCTATTGGGTCATTAGAACTCAGCAGGAGCCAGCCAGGCACAAAACTATTTTGTCCTCAGTTGTAGCACAATATCGACAGGTTTTCTAAATAGAATCTTGCTGAAAAGAACAGGAGAGCAATGACCTAGCATTATCCCTTGAAGCTCACTTATACCCCTGTAGAGAAAGCAAACCCCTCACTGATATATGCTTAAAAATATGTTAGCAGATATGCCCCAAAGCTCAGGGTTAGTCTAAGCAATGCAGGTGTTTGGCTTCAGATGAGTAAATGGTTGGTAGAAACAAAATAAAGTAGTTGTTTCAGATTCAGAGAAACCCAATGTATGTCCAGGGTCACGCTATGAGCACAGGTCTTGGAGCTTGCATACGTTGTCACTGATCTGTCAGCTTACCTTGTAGGCACAGGAAAAAAAAATAGATGTTCAGTTTCTGAAGCTCCCAAAAGACCTTGTTTAGCTTCTCTGAATCCTAGGCTGGGTGTGTGTGCAGCTCCATGGTGAAGGCATAGCCCCTTCAACTGGTCATTTGCACCATCGAGGCCAGAGGTGGTGAGAGACCCAGGCAAGTTCCAGGCATCCTCCTGGATCTCAATTTGACCTTGTGGACTCCTTGCTCTCCCCCATTTCATATCCATCTTTCTTTCCTGACCTAGGTTCTGCTGACTTCAGGTACAACACAAAACAGAAAAGCAACAGGCTTACATAGACTGCCGAGCCAGCTCCCACAATTGCATAACATTCTGTCTGATTAATACAAGTGTTGGCAAAAGTAGGTTTATATTTGTTCATATAGAAAATGGTATAATAATTTATAAATAATACAAGAATAAACTCTGTGGTTCACATACAACTGTAAACCTACTTTTGCCTACCTCTTACAGCTCATTTTCTATATCACTTATAGTGATTCTGTGTTGTTGTTTTGTTTTTGTTCTTTTTAAAAATTAAAACCTTTATTGATATCAAATGCTAGAAAGTTGAGAAGCCCACTTCAGGCATATGCCTTTATTGTTTCTACACTAATAAAAGAGAAAGATGCAAATTGACTGTACCTTCGCAACGCCCACCAGCCAATCAGGAGTGAGTATGCAAATTAACCCAACAAAGATGGTGTGTTAATTTGCATACACAGGCGCTGAGCAGCCAGGGGCAGGATGCTTGCATCGTCGCCATGGCAACAATGCAGGCGTTCCACACTGCCCCACCCACTCTGGGCAGCATGGGAAGGCAGAAAGGCAGCTCCAGGCCAGAGCAAAGGAGGTGCCGGCAGCCAGGGGAAGGAAGGCCCATTCTTGCACGAATCTTCATGCATTGGGCCTCTAGTAATAGCTATAAAATTAAGTAATACACATGGTATAGCTAAGATAAAGCCATGGAAAGGAAACCTATTTCCTAGCAGATCTCCTGTATAACTTAATTTAACTCATAAATCCCAGTTTTGAAAAAGCCACACAATAACCACATTGAGGATTGCTTAGCTATCCTGATATCTAGCTAAGAGGATCTTAAAATGAACTGGCCTATAGCTTTTGGCTTCACACTGAAGGGTTTATTTTATGTTCCATTGCAGTATTTCTACACCCACTGCAAAATGGTTTTGAGCAATTAACATTAACTTTCTCAACTGTAAGGCAGGACGTTGGCATATGCCTCCAAAATCTCCAAAAGAAGCCCTGTGAGTGCTGGCACATCCCTGTAACCAATGAGCAAGTGCATCAAAGAACGTTCACTTTAAATGTACACATCAGTCTTCAGCTCACATCAATGATTTGAAGGGGGGAGTTGGCTTCTAGCCCAACTTACAGAGTATTAAGCCAATGGGGGAATAATTTTTTTATGGATTGGAATAAGAATGTCTTTAGATGGTACTCTTAATTTAAAAACTTCATGACATTTAGAAACAGTAATTAGAAACTTCATAGATGCTTTTCTACACTATTACAATATAGGATTTTATGGTTGCTTCTTCAGAGAGGTAAGAATTACACTTGGGCAATAGAATGTACCAATTAACGGAATTTTCATATAAGTATAATAAGTTTTACCAAAGAAAAATATCTGTACTATGAAGGGGAAACTGCCACACACAAAACAAATGCACTTAAAAATAACAAAACATCAAATTATTGGAAAGGGATATCTGAGACAACTCAAATGAGACAACTCAAATAATAACAGAATGAGAGCTAAGAATAGTTATATTGCTTTATTATATACCAGTTACTGTTCTAAGCACTAAGTACTAAGGACTAACACATTTAATCTTTAAAACAACCCAGCAACAAATAGGTTTAACCCATTATCAAAATCTAGCTGTTGTTGGCCAGAAATTACAAGCTGTTGCTAAAATATGTAAATGCAAGGAACACAGAAAAACCAAAATAATCTTGCCCGAAGAAGAACAAAGTTTGAGGACTTATACTTTCCAACTTCAAAACTTACTACAGATACAGTAATCAATACAATGTGGCACAGACTAATGACACCCAAACAGATCGATGAAATAAAATTGAGAGTCTAGAAATAAATTCTTACATTGATGGCCAATTATGACCAGAGTGGCAAGACAATTCAATGGGTAAGAATATTCTTTTCAACAAATGCTTCTGAGGCGACTGGATACCCACATTCAAAAGAATGAATTTAGACTGCTGTCTTACTACAAATATAAAAACTAATGAAAAATGTATTATAGACCTACGTGTAAGAGCTAAAACGATGAAACTCTTAGAAAAAAATAGTAAATATTCATAACCTTAGATTGTGCAATGGTTTCTTAAATATAATACCCAACAACCAGGTGATAAAAGAAAAAAGTATAGAAATACATTTCATCATAATGAAAAACTCACTGTGCTTAAAAAGACATATCAAACAAGTGAAAATATACCCCCAGAACTATTTGTGAATCATATAGGGAACTTGAATCCAGATTACATAAGAATTCTTACAACTCAAAAATAAGAAGATAAATAACCAAACCAATAAGTGGACAAAGGATTTAAATCTATTTCTCCAAAGATGATACACAAATTTCCAATAAGCATGTGAAAAGATTCTAAGACAGCATTAGTCATTAGAATAGTACCAATCAAAGCTGTAATGAAAAACCACTTCACACCCACTGGGATGGCTATAATAAAAATATGAACAAAGCGAGTGCTAGGAAAGATATGTAGAAATGGAGCTCTCCTATGTCACTGGTGGAAATGTAAAATGGTGCAGCCATTTCTGAAAACAGTTTGGCACTCTCTCAAAATATTAAACATAGAGTGACCCTTAGACCCAGCAAGTCCACTCCTTGGCTTATTTCCAAAAGAAATGAAAACATATGTCCATGCAAAAACTTGTACACAAATACTCATAATAGCCCCCAAATGGAAATAACCCAAATGTTTACCAATGGATAAAGAGATAAAATATAGTATAGCCATACAATAGCATATTGCCTAGCCATAAAAAGAGAATGCTGTACAGATACCTGTTACAACATGAATGAACTTTGGAAACATTATGCTTAAGTGAAAGAAGCCAGAAGAAACAGGTTACATATTTTATAATTCTATTTATATGAAATATCCAGAATAGGCAAACTCATAGAGACAGAATGCAAAGTAGTATTTGTCGGGAATGTGGAGAGGAGCAATGGGAGTGACTGTTAATGGGTATGAGGAGTGGTTTTTTGTTTGTTTGTTTGTTTGTTTTGTTTTGTTTTTAAGGATGATGAAAATGTTCTGACTTCAGATAGTAATGTTGGCATATTTTTGCAAATATACTAAAAACCACTGAGTTATATACTTGGAAAGGGTGGATTTTATGGTATGTGAATTAAACCTCAGTAAAGCTATTATTTTTAAAGCTCAACAGTGTAAGAATACTCTATTTTATTTTTTAAAATAATTGATTTGTCTTAGCTAGATGTTAATTCATAGTTGTTTATAATGAAGCCACTTACTAATGGTGCCCTGTGTATTCAAACAATAATACCCTCCTGAAATCAATATAGTCTATGACCTAATTAAATAAAATAATTTATTATTGTAAAAATATTTATCATTTAACAGGGTCCTGAGAGCCCATGTGCTGAGCAAATGTGCTCACAATGAGGACTGAGTAATTGAAACTCACTGAGAAACATCAGGGCAGACCAGTTACCAGGACCCTGTGAAATACCACTGGAATGAAACTTGACGGCATATGTTATCCCGTGGGACCCAACCCTGGCTGGTCATCAATATCCTCGGTGGGATTTACAAATACAAATTCCAGAGCCTCTCCAGAATAGCCTACAGATTCTCTGCACTCATGTCCTGGAACTTGGAGTTTAAATATCCTGCTAAGTTACAACAGAAGAGCACCCAGCTTTGCCAATTACATTCTCCATCATCATTCTTCACCTCTAGCAGGTCCTCCAGAAGGTTGAGCTGTGTAACCTCCTCCAACAACTCAACTCATTCTAGTGTAGAAAACCAACTGGAGTTAGTTTATCTGACCTGATCCTATTATGGTTTAGAGCAATTTCTTTTTGCTGACTGCCATCAGCAAAGCTTGGCACACAGCTCATGGTCCCTTCTTCTGCTGAAACCCATTATTACAATGCACTTACTATGCTTTTCCAGCTACATGTAACTTTTGTTCCCTCACATATCCTAAATTTTGTTTCCCTGACAATTAGTAGCTCCCAAGATGGTATTGTACTCACTCTAAATACATGCACAGAAGATGTTGCATGAATGTTCAAATTAAATAAATTAAGCTTCAATAATGTTCTGAAAGATTTAGTATTTGACCTGGAAAGTTTTTCTGCTTGTCTTTATAAGGGGGCTGCATGACTTACTTTTCATAAGGGAGTCATATTTTTCTTTAATGCTCTCCTAGGTCTTTTAGCCAAAACTCCAGCTAGGGAGCAAGAGAAAGAAATATAAAATACTTAAAATTCTGCAAAGCCTTATATTGAAAGAATCTTTGATACAAATTATATATCTTCAAGGCTGGAAAAGCTTGTGATGTCATAGAGCAGATTAGGAAGTCTCTACAGAGAGGCCAATGTCTTCTTGAGATCAATCAGGAAAAAGATAAAAGGGGTTTCCAACTCAGTGGTTCTCAAACTTGGAGGCTTTTTATGCTAAGTGAAATAAGTCAGTAAGAGTAAGATGAATACCATATGATTTCACTTACATGTGGAATCTAATGAACAAAATAAATAAACAAACAAGATAGAAGCAGACTTGTAGATAGAGAGAACAGATGGTCAGCTGTCAGAAGGGAGGGATTTGGGGGGCTGGGTGAATAAGGTGAAGAGATTAAGCCAAAACAAAAACAAAACTTATAGACACAGACAACAGTATGATGATTACCAAAGGGAAAGTGGGGTATAGAACAGGGTATAGTAGAAATGGCTATAAGGGGGATAAATGTTGATTGGAAGAAGACTTGACTTGGGGTGGTAAACACACAACATGATATACAGATGATGTATTATAGAATTGTACACCTGAAACCTATATAATTTTCTTAACCAATGTCACCCCAATAAATTCAATAAAAATTAAATAAAAACTCCCTGATGCCCAGGCCACACCCCAAACCAAGTAGATCTGAATTCTAATGGTGATACAAAAGCATTAGTATCTTCTGATGCTCTCCAGATGATTCCAACAAGTTTGAGAACCATGGCCCTTCCTCTTACCCCAGAGACTCCTCACTGCCAATGAATGATTCCTAATTTATACTCTGGCTAATTGAAGTGAAGAGTGTACCACATTAATGAAGGCATATGGTCTCCTAAGACAGTAACGCGTCAGGACCATACTCACCTGCTTCAATGGGCCAACCAGCACAAGTCATAGGACAGCTCCTTTTCAGTCAACCCATCTCTTTTCTCTGTTGAGTTATGTGACGTGTCCAAGGACATTAAGTGTATATGCATAAACAGACGCATCTACTCTTAAACAATGTCTTCATGTAGAAAAACAGATAAGGTTTTAACTTAAAGAGATGCTCATTTAAAAGACACTTTGCTAAGTTTTCAGATGTTGGTCTAATCATCTTGCAAACTGACTTATGTTTCCATCTGGCTGCTGCTTTGAGGAAGTCATGACAACTTCTACTGCTTTGCTTCGCTTCATTATCTGAGAAAAGATAGACTAATCCAAAATGTGCCCACGAAGTCTGCCTCTCAGAGATATAAGGAAGCCACGTTAGACAGCATCGATGGGTTCATAGGCACATATCTATGAAAATAAGACGTGCGATATTATTATAATTTTCTCACTTAAACATAAGGTAACTCCAAGAATAAGGAAGATAAGAAATCCAAGAGCTCTTTAAAGAAAGAATGTTGGCTGGTCATTGTTTTGGCTGTTATTTAACAAGAAGCTTAGCAAATGTTGGAAAAGAGAGATTATATCTACAAAGAATGGAGTTAGTCCAAAGGAAGTGCTTATTTGTCTCACAGGGGATCTTTACGTTATGTAGTGCTTGTGTAAATAGAAATTTCTAAATTGGAATCTTATTTCTGCAATATGTATGATATGAGGCTGAATGGAAAATAAGGAAGACTATTACACATGGTTTTTAATTCTTATGTGGGAGAGAAAATAAACAAACATTAAGTCCCCTTTATCTGACTAATTATTTAAAATGAGGTCTACACCAGAAAATCTAGGGCTTTAAGACTAAAAGGTGTTTAGAGGAGAAGGAAAAACTCAAAGGATGAGCAAGTGTGAGCAGAAGTAATTAGGAAGGCTTCATGGAGGAGGTGAGATGAGAGCTGGAACTTGATAGGAAAAGAAGAAAAGAGGGATTGGGATGAGCAGAGCACTGGTCCTGCAGGCAGAATGTGTACCCAGTGTCACTGGGTATAGGAAACTTGGCTTAGAAGCACAGCACACATTCTGGAGGCTTGGCTGCTGAGGTTGGATCTGCAGGATCAAGGGTTGACAGTGGTGTAATGGTAAAAGGTAGCTATTGGAGTCCATTGCCCTGAGTTACTTTTAGCCATTTACCCAACATGTGGCCATGGACAAATTACTTAACTCCTGATTCTTATGGTCTTTATCTGTAGTTGTAAGTATGTAAAACCTCTGGCTCAATGCATTCCATCACCATGAATTCCCCCTCCACTCCTGACTTGCCACGAAATAAGGAACCATAAAGAACGAAAACATTTTGACTAATGATACAATGTAACAAAACCACAAATAATTAATCAATTCACAAATTACTTTATAGCCTAAGATGAAGTCAACAAATTCCTCAGGAAAAAAAAAAATGGTGGTAGAGAAATCCCAAGGAAAAGGCATGGCTGAGTTTTAAAAAGCTGGTTTT
The DNA here is from genome assembly GCF_963455305.1 of Plecotus auritus. NCBI lineage: Eukaryota > Metazoa > Chordata > Mammalia > Chiroptera > Vespertilionidae > Plecotus > Plecotus auritus. The sequence continues at coordinate 58,161,196 of NC_137782.1, forward strand.
ACCTCTACTTAACAAAGCACTAGATTATTTCACTTTTATCCCCCCTGGAGCCCTGATAAAAACGAAAATATGTCAACAATGACTAATTACAGCTTTAATGAGTCTATTGTTTACTTCCTGGCAGTAACCTAATAATTTGACCATGTCTTAAACTCACCTGGCATTTTCCAATATAAAACATTTATAATTTTGTCTTTGACAACTTTCACCCCCAGCTGTTGTGGTGAGAAAAGAAAAGTCATCATTAGCACAGAGACATTTACAGTATGCCCACCTTTCCCTGCTGTTTGGTGCATTTTAATGTCTACTCAGACGAAGCAGCAGGCAGCTTCCCAGTGCCTGGCGAGGAGCCTGCTAAGGTCTGATCATGAAGAGAATCCTGGCAGGGCACTGTGGCTCTCCAGTGTTCTGTAACTTCAGAACTTGCACACATTTCAGGTTAATCACAATTTTGGGCTGAGAAAAGCCATGAAATACTCAAAAGTGTGCATAGTTGACTGAAATTATACTTAAATAAGGTTGCTATTCAGACTTACACAACACTGAGAAAGGGACTTTTGTTGGAAACATACTCTATTGACTGCTCCAACCCACAGTGACTGCTCACTGAGAAAAGAATCATGATTTCAGCAAAGAAATAAATGGCAAGAGTTGGAGTTTTCATAAGCTAAGACTTGGTATGAGTCAGTTCTTAGGAAATTAGCTTTGCCTGTACTTTCCAGAGTCACTCTACCCTGAGTTGCTGGAAGAACTCGGATTGGCTTACACTGTATCTCATTTCTGCAAGGTCGCCACCCTGAAGTCCATTCCTGCCCAAGGAAAAGCATTACATTTCCCCTTAAAGATCTACATATTACTTTCTGGTATTTTTTAACAAAAGGACAGATATCATAATTTACTACATTAAGTCAAAATACTGAGAGTAAATGTTAACATCTTAGAGGGGAAAGAATCACAATAAAGCATCTGTCACAAAAAAATACATCTGCTTATCTGGCACTTCCCAATTTATTAAGGTCTATGTCCTTAAGAAATTCTTGGGAATCAATCTATTTCTTCAACATCAAACAATGCCCTTCCTATATCATTGTCAACTTTTAAACAGAAAAATCCACCTATATTTCTTCACTGTCTTGTTTCCTACGGTTCCAGTGAGCTTAACTGCAAGTGTGTGGTTCCTTCTGGCTAAACTAAAAGCTTTCCTGCTGAAATCTGAGCCCAGTTTGGTAGGTACAATGAGAGGCAACATTATGAAAGCTAAATGCTTGCATATTAAATTTCAGGAGTATAAGTTCGACTTACACAAATAAAGAAAGAAGTTTCACATTCGTTGTGTCTATATATTTCTGTTAAATACATTAAGGTAAATATTCCATTGACTATTGGGGAGTTTATGTTTGAGAATAAAGTTGGCTCTGCCCTTCTCTGATAATATCGGTAGCTGGTCTTCTAGTTCATATTTATACAATGACTAACACAAGCTAATATTAAGTCCATTTTATTTCCCCCAATTAAGCAGAGGGTGGGGCTATGATATTATACACCTGAAACTCTTCCAACTTCTAGAAGAGCTGACTTTCCCTAGGATCTCAAACAGAAACTAGTCTTATTTTTTTTTATTGATTTCAGAGAGGAAGGGAGAGGGAGAGAGAAGTAGAAACATCAATGATGAGAGAGAATCATGGATCGGCTGCCTCCTGCATGCCCCCCACTAGGGATTGAGCTTGCAACCCGGGCATGTGCCCTTGACTGGAATCAAACCCAGGACCCTTCAGTCTGCAGGCCGATGCTCTATCTGCTGAGCCAAACCAGCTAGGGCCAGAAACTAGTCTTATAAATTCAACTACAGGTAAGGTGTCCTTGTTGAATAATCGAATTATTTTACAAATGTCAGCAAATGATATACTATATGTCATGGTGAGTAGGTTTATATTTTCTTATGCAACACACATAAGTAAAATAAAATCTGAGGAATGAGTATAAGAATGCAAGCTGGAACATTTTTTTTTCTCCAGCATAACAGCATTGACTGGGTTACATCAGGTATTGATTGCAAAGAATTGGCAAGGTCATAATGAACACACAGGCATGTATGTACACACGCACACACCATGCACACATGCATACAGGTACATCAAGCATGGAAAGGTCTTTAGGGAGTGGACTGTGCACCCACTCCCTAAAGCCAGTCTTTTATTTTACCTGATCTTATCAGAAAATAAGTCTGCTTGAATGTTTATGGAGTAAGCCAGACATAGATACAATTTGCAATACAAACTTTGTAAAATATACACACTTGAATTTTTCTCTGCCCATAATTCAAAGTAGGAAAGTGAGATTACCTTTTATATTGAGAATTTGGTGCAAGTTTTCCAACGGGCAAAAGCTACCCTAGCCCGGCCGGTGTGGCTCAGGGGTTGAGCATCGACCCATGAACTAGCAGGTCATGGTTTGAATCCTAGTCAGGGCACATGCCCAAGCTTCAGGCTAGATCCCAGTAGGATGCATGCAGGAGGCAGATGACCAATTATCCTCTCTCATCAGTGATGTTTCTATCTTTCCTTCTCACTTCTTCTCTCTGAAATTAATTTTAAAAAATATTTTAAAAGCATCTAACTTCTAAAAAAAAAAAATCAAAAAACTACTCTAATTGTAAAGAGGGGATGGCATACTACAGAAACGATGCCTAGCTCCCTTTACCTGAGAGTAAGGTGGTACTAATTTCCTGGATGGGCAGAAGAAGACAGAGAAGGAAGTTCTTAGTATAAGAAGTGAGTGGTACATTAGGGCACCATCAGTGTTGTTAAATGGACCCTGACAGACTGCCCAGGTGGAGGCCTTATGAAGTTGTGCATTAAATGTGGCACAGTGTGCTTCAAAGGGAAGATCAAAAAGTTGCCTGGGGACTCTACACTGTCAATGACCTCTAAGATTTCTGCTTTTGATAAAAACTAGTACAGCAAACACATTTACAAAACCTCTATATGTAAAACACTAAACCCAGGAGAGAGGAGGAAATGAAAAAAGAACATGGAAATACATGTGAGACACTTCAGAAACAGTGAGAAGCAAAAATAAAGGGATATTGGTAAGAAATTAGAAAGAGTATGGAATATATAATCAAAATTAGACTCATATTCTACTTATAGCCATTTAGAAAGCAAGGATACTAATCTCCCCAGATTCACTCATTTACTCACCCAATAAACATTTATCACCATGTACTATGCTCTGGGCCCATAGAGCTTATTGTGGGATTAAATAAAATGGCATAAAAGGTCCCACTACCCCAACAACAACCGCAATAGCTAAAGCAACCGCATGCCCTGGTATGCTGACCACATGCCCAGTTTTCGCCTCCTGTTCTGTAAATAGCATCTCCTTCCACTCTCAGAAGGGTTCTAATTTGAACAAACTATCTGGTCACTGCAATCCATAAGAGCCTCCTAACTTGTCCTCATGCCTCCAGTTTTGCCTTTCCCCCATCCATTCACCATATAACAAGCAGTTCTCTTTTAAAACTGTAAATTAGACCACATCACTGTTCTGCCTAATACTTTGCAATGGCATCCTATCAAACTGAAAATAAAACCCAAAGTCCTTCTTCTGCCTTACAAAGTGCTGTGTTTCTTTTTGTTCATTATAACGTGCAATATCATAGAATCTCATGCAAGAGACTCATTGGCTAAAACCCTCATTTCTATGATCCCATATGCAAGGCTCCAGATGGGGCAACACATTATTTTGTTTCTTTTTTGAAATGTATCTTTATTGCTGGAAGTATTACAGATGTCTCCTTTGTTGTTTTTCCCATTGACCCCTTTCAGCCCATACCTGCCCCTCCCAGGCCTTCACCACTCCATTGTCTGTATCTATGGATCATGCATATGTGCATATAAGTTCCCTGGTTCATGTTTTTAAATGTATAAAAAATGGTGACTGTTTCAGGAAAATTCCAGAAAGCATCATCACCATAGGATGCTAATAACATTTACGTTCTCTGTAAACGAAAGGATGATGTTTGCTACTGAGCCCCTGTTTTCACTTTGGACTTAATCCCTGAACAGAGGATAATTAATTAATTGCTCCATAAGATATGAGACTCCACAGGCAGGTTTTCCTGTGGACAAATTTCAGTGAAGTTGAATACTCAGAACCTATATTATAGAGAACTTTTGGAGGATTAGAAAAATTTATAATTTACCTGCTTTATTTTTCAAACCCCACATATCTTAAAATAAAGTTATGCTTGATCTTCCCCTATGTGATACAAAGACAAAATTCTAGAAAAAAAACTCTTGTTTTTTTCCTATATTCTCCCCCGGCCCCCATAATTGTTCTCTAAAAGTGGCCTCTGTAGACGGTTTCTTGAGGTGTACATAAAGACTTTATTGGATCCCAGCATCTGCTCAGCCATGATGATTGAAGTCCTTATGGGAGACTCATTCCTTATGGGTCTAGTGCAGCCGTGGGCAAACTACGGCCCGCGGGCCAGATCCGGCCTGTTTGGCTGTTCTATCTGGCCCACGGAGCCGAAAGATCAGAGGGTTCTCTTGCTCTCCCCTCCACTCCTTTACTTTGAATTTATATTAGTTCACACAAACACTCCATCCATGCTTTTGTTCTGGCCCTCCGGTCCAGTTTAAGAACACATTGTGGCCCTCGAGTCAAAAAGTTTGCCCACCCCTGGTCTAGTGAAAAGAAGCAACTTTAACTATATTAAGGCAAGAAATTACCAAGGAGATAATATATTAACTAGCTTGCTCATTAGTGTTGATTAGGTTAACTCATCAAACTCATTACCTCCCACAATTACCTAAACCCATGTCTTCCAAGGCAAGTTTTCATTAGTAAAGTACCTGATAAAAAAAGACACAACATATTTTGTTAAATGAATTATGAAAAAGAAGCAAAGATTAGAACAAGGCATATTTATATTATGAAATTCCTCAACGGGAAAATAGAGAGGAAACCTAGTAGAATAAGGTCAATGGGCAGGTGGAGGGACACTGAAAAAAGAGGCGGGGGTGTCCGAAGTCAAACCCCCTATAACCGCTCCCTGGAAATTTTGTTCCTAGCTGGCCTTAAACACTTCATAACACAATCTAAATATCCATATTGTGACTTGTCTTGGCTCACATTGGTTGAGCTTCATATTCTAAAAGCTGTCCTAATATATAAAAACCCACGGTCTGTAACATCCAAAACGACCAAAGGCTTGACCGACTGGAAGTCAGTGCTGGGTTGCTGTGGCGACCCAGCACTGACTGCTGAGGGGGCTGCAGATCAGGCCCAGAGAGAGGCCTGGACAAAGAAGCAGGGTCTGAGCTGTAGCCTCTATGGCAGCTGTTGATCAGCCCTTGCCTCTCTCTTTCTCTACTCGCCTGGCTAGCAGCCAAGCCTCTGTTTCTCTCTGGGCCTCCGCGGTGGCTGCTGATCAGCCCCACCTCTCTGATCAGGCCCGTTGATAGGCCCAGAGATGCTGACTGGAATAGAAACCAACCAATCAGAACCAAATCTGGGTGAAGTGCAAGGAGCCAATGGCTGCCTAGGAGGCAGAGCTTTTGATGTTGATTGGCATAGAAACTAACCAATCAGAACCTAATCTGGGTGAACTGTGAAGGCAGAACCTAAGGGGGGGATGAGGAGGGGTTTTAAGGGCAACAGCTGTTTGGTGTAAGGTGTAAGAAAGCAGTTCAATTGTTTAATGACCTGTTTGGCAGTATAGTGCATATGGCTGGCTACCAGTCCAGATATAGGGATTGTGTATTTTTGTCTGCCAAGAGCATCTCCTCCTACTGGCTTCCCCCCCCCCCCCCCCCCCCCGCTGGCATTTAAGCAATCCTATATAATCTATCTATACTACTAAAAGGGTATTATGCTAATTAGACTGGGTTGACCAGCCATCTTCCAGACATCCAACTTTCTTCCAGACAAAGCCAGTGGGGGCCAAGGCAGAGGCCGTTAGAGGCGATCAGGCTGGCAAGGGAGGGTAGTTGGGGCAAGATCAGGCTGACAGGGGAGGACAGTTGGGGGAGAGATCAGGCTGGCAGGGGAGGGCAGTTGAGGGCAAGATCAGGCTGGCAAGGGTGGGCAGTTGGGGGTGATCAGGCAGGCAGAGGCAGTTGGGGGCGAGATCAGGCCAGCAGGGGAGAGCAGTTGGGGGTGAGATCAGGCCAGCAGGGGAGGGCAGTTGGGGCGAGATCAGGCTGGCAGGGGAGGGCAGTTGGGAGCAACCAGGCCGGCAGGGGAGGGAAGTTGGGGGTGAGATCAGGCTGGCAGGGGAGGGCAGTTGGGGGTGAGATCAGGCCGCCAGGGGAGAGCAGTTGGGGCGAGATCAGGCCGGCAGGGAGGGCAGTTAGGGGCGATGAGGCAGGCAGGCAGAGGGGTTAGGGGCAATCAGGCAGGCAGGCAGGTGAGCAGTTAGGAGCCAGTGGTCCCAGATTGCAAGAGGGATGTCCGACCGCCAGTTTAGGCCCAATTCCTGTGGATCGGGCCTAAACTGGCGGTCGGACATCCCCCAAGGGGTCCCCAATTGAAGAGGGTGCAGGCTGGGCTGAGGGAACTCTCCCCCCCACCCCGTGCATGAATTTCGTGCACCGGGCCACTAGTTGTAAATAATTAACTTGGGAAAACCACTCTGCCCTTTACCAGTGGCATTTAATTGAATATATAATAATCTGCATGTTTGCTACTACACTAAGTCTAAAGATGTGTTGAAACAAGATGCAATAAAATGGTGAGAAGTAAGGAGAAATACCAAATTGTTCAGCTAGAACTTACAAAGACATATTTGTATTACTGGATTCCAAATGTAAAAAAAGCCACAAGCAAAAAGCTACCAAAAAATTCAAATGAAAGTTGTCTGAACAAATAGGATAAAATGAGATGAAAACATTAGAAGTGAGATAATAAAAGGCCTGGGCTGGATAAAGGGGAATTTTATAAACTCCTGACAAGAGCTATGTATCATTCTGAGCATATACCACAAAGGCTAGTTCTTCAACCAAGATAAGTTGTACTAACAGTAAGAGACATGAAGAGAACCCACAGAATGGCCTACTGTGATACTTCAGAAAAAGACAGAATCAAGACACTTCAGACCAATTCACAGAATTAAATAAAAACACAAAGAGAATTGCCCTAACTGGTTTGGCTCAATGGATACAGAGCTGGTCTGTGGACTGAAAGGTCCCAGGTTCGATTCTGGTCAAGGACATGTACCTTGGTTGCAGGCACATCCCCAGTAGGGGGTGTGCAGGAGACAGCTGATTGATGTTTCTAACTTTCTATCCCTCTCTTCCTTTCTGTAAAAAAATCAATAAATATATATATATATAAACAAAAAGAAAACCAGAGAATTAATAAAACATTAAGAAATTGACCTAATTTCCATTTTTTTCTTTTTTTAGAGTCTTTAGAGAAAACTATACTTATAATTTCTTTGCTGCTATCACAGCATTTTCCTTTGAATTCTGAGCCATTCCTGGATGTCCTTTTTTTCTGAGTCCACACTTGCCATGGACTGCCACGCATGAAGCTCTCTCTGAAACTCAAAGGACCTTAGAGAGTTTCTCATCAACTTCTTGCTAAATGTTAGTGATATGCTCACTTTGCCAAACTATCCAGAATATACTACATTCTCACTTTTATTTATTTTTAATTTTTTAAAATATGTTTACTGATTTCAGAGAGGAAGAGAGAAGGAGGGAGAGAGAGATAGAAACATCAATGATTAGAGAGGATCATGGATTGGCTGCCTCCTGCATGCCCCCGACTGGGGATCAAGCTTGAAACCTGGGCACTTTCCCTGACTGGAAATCTAACCATGACCTCCTGGTTCATAGGTCAATGCTCAACCACTGAGGAACACCAACCAGGTGGTATATCCTCACTTTTAAAAGAGAATGTCAAGACAGTTCAACAGACATTTACTGAAGATCAACTATATGCAAGAAATTTCCTAAGTCTTGTAAATGGAGACAGAGGAAAGAAGCTAAGCCATGAATTGAATTCAGTTTCTACTCTGAATCTGCCTCAAATTTACTGGAAGATATCAGTATCAGGAAATGACCTTGAAACAGATACTCACATTGTGTTCTCTGCTGCAGAAACTGGAATGGTTTTGTGGTCTGTCTCTATATTATGCATTTCGTAAAACACATCCATAAAGGAAGAGAAAGACAATATTTGGCATGTGCAGAAATAAGATATGCACCTCTGCTGTTCTAATTCAGTTCCTTCATTTAGTCACACATCAAGACGGGTATGAGAGATACACATAATCTGAGCAAAAAGATAAAGTTCATTAGCAAAAGACACTGCTTGCTCTCCTGAATCACAACTCGTAATTCTGTTCGTTCAGTTTTTTTCATAAGCCCTTCATGCTCAGGTAATCCAAGACAGGTGAACAAACACAAAATCCAGAACTATCTTGTAAGGGCTTTACAGAGATGAAAGAAACTTGAGCCCAAAGGAATTTTACCTGTTTGGTTTCTTTTGCTGGTTCTCTCTAGAAGGCATTTTGGCTGGAGAAGTCATTCACTGAGAAACTAAACCAGCTATTCTGAATCTTTTTCTAAATTGAATATAGGAGTTTCAGAATTTTGTTGAGAAAGGTGGGAATCTCAAAATTAGGCCAGATTAGGATGTGACCTTAGCAAGATTTGGGATCAGACAGCTCCTCTACTTACTAGCTACATGGCCTGAAAATTTTATTCAACCTCAATCCCAGATCCCTCTTGAGTAAATAATGGGGTCACACAGTATATGTAAAAAACCTGGCTTACCACTCAGCCAACTTGAAGATACTGCACACGTGGAGATAGTGTTGGCAACAACTTCTTTGCAATCCTGTAATTTATTTTTAATTAGTATTGCAACTGCAAACACTCATTAATAACATTTCTCAATTTGTGCGTTACTTAAATAATAAAACCCTGGCCAGGAAGTTCAGTTGATTAGAGTGTTGGCCAATATTCCAAGGTTGTAGGTTTGATCTCCAGTCAGGGCACATAAGAAAATCAACCAATGAATGCATAAATAAGTGGAACAACAAATTGCTATTTTTCTCTCTCTCTTAAATCAATTTTAAAAAACACTTAATAATGACTGCAATAAACGACTCTGTTCCTAGTCAACCTGTATTTATCGGAAACATTTATAAAGTGCTCAAGTCTTGTGAAGAAAAGTAACATAGAATATAATACTTACTCTAAAGGGTTTATACTTTAAGAAACAATTTTGAGTGATTGCCAAAATATATTGTTAAGTAAAAACAGGTGTATGCATTTGTCAATGGGCATGGGACTATACACTTAAAATGGGTGTGCTTTTTAGTGTGTAAATTGTTCCTCTATTAAATCACTGAAAGAAAATCACTGGGGAAAAAAATATTGCTGTCCAAGTACAATTCCTAGACGTTCTGATAAAATTGGTCTGGAGTGGGTGGCTTGGGGAGAGGAGTTTTAAAACCATCCCAGATGATTCTAATATGAAAACACACACACACAAGCAGACAAATAAGATGCCAAACAGTAGAGTAGTAATTTAGAGATGCCAGAGTTAGCAAATAATATTCAGGACACTCAGTTAAATTTGAATTTCAGAGACAACACCAATTAAATTTTTAGTATAAGACCCAAATATTGTGCATTTAGCTGGATGTCAAGTATTTCATTTGAAAACCCTAAATAGTATCCTAACTTTTGTGCAAAAAAAAAAAAAAAAAAGGAGAGAAAGGAGAATAAGTGTATCTAATTATGTATTTATCTAGGTATAAAATAGATTTGGAAAATTTGCTTCTGGGGAGGGGAGCTAGATGGGAGGCAAGGAAAGGAAGGATACTTCTCACTGTATACTTTTGTGCCTTTTGAATTTTGGACCACAGAATGTAGTACTTATTTTTAGAACAAATATAATTATAAAATTTAAAAATAAATAACTTCTAATAGGAGTTAAGAATCACTATAGAGAGACAAAGCAGATACATATGGTACACTTAGAAAACAAAGCTGATAGGAATTTGCCCAAATACTTGATTCTAGTATACTCTGATTTTTCAGTGTAATTAGATGTAAGTAGATATTAACCACTTGTTGAGTTGCTAGACTATCACTGGAATTACTAGTAATTTTAGCAACCTCCTGTTGTGTTGCTATTATGTTGAGCCAGCAATTTCCAACTGGTGTGCTGCAAGAATTTTTAAAACCTGCAATACCTGACTATTTAGTCAGGGGCACTGACCTCTTTTCCCTTAGATTGTCAACTTAAAAAAATGACAACAGCCAACCCAACCATAACTGTCTGCTGTGAATGGATCAAACATATACCTATTTCTTAGTCAGATCAGCAAAATACATACTTTTTTGGTGTGCCGTTGAATTTTAGTAATTAGTTTATGTGTGCCATGAGATGAAAAAGGTTGAAATCACTGCAATCACTGTGCTAAGCACTTTACATACATTAATTAATTTAATTCTCACAAAAATATTTGGGGATTTTGCAAATGAAAAGACTGATACATAGAAAGGTTAGTTAACTTGCCCAGGACAACACAGCTAATGATTGGCAGGCTCAGGGTTCGAATCCAGATCTGTCAGAATCCACAGCCTGTTGCTTTTAAACACAAGACACCACCATACTGTCTTTCAGAATATGCATTCCTAATGTCAGGAAATTTGGTTTGGGGCATGGAAGTCAATGCAACAAGAGAGAGCAGTGAATAAGCACTTTTCTACATTAGCACAGTCAGCAAGCAATGAAACATGGCACACTCATAAGTACTTTCTTGGTTTTTAAGTAAATATACAGACATACTTCGCTTTATGCAGTGCTTCTGCTCCAGGTCAGTTCATAAATGCCACTTCTATAAGTGTAAACATATTTAGAATAAATTTGGAGTCTTCTTTTTAAATAAACTATTAAATTCCTTTATAGAAGGGAAGATATTTTGTAATATGACTGACCTCTAATTCAGTTGTTTCTGGACGGTGTGCAAAATGACATAATCTAGGAATCTGCTAATTGCCCTTTGGAGTTGAGGGTCTTCGTACAATACATGTGTGATGGTCTATGTGTGAAGAGGACTCTGCTAAATTACAAAGGATTTAAGTAGTTAAGTTTCTAGCTTGAGTCTGCATTTAGTTACTTTCTTAATTTAAAAGTATGAGTAAATATTTGACAGGGAGAAGCAGAATGTCACTGAACTTATCAAACCAGTCCTATTTTCATAGCTTACCAGAGATAGGACTATGTTAGCGGGCTGTTTAGTTTTCTATTGTGAAAGGTTTTGAAAAGATTTCTCCAAAACCTATTTTGGCCTGCACATTCTACTAGTATATATTCCCAGTGACCTTCCTTCTTCATACTGCAGGGGGTCAGAGGTAGGGGTAAGGGGATTCTCTGTTGGACATGACAATTGAAAGCTAATACTTCAACAACCTTTAAAGTAAATAATTTAAAAAACAGTGGACCAAAAGCTCTCATCCTATTGAGAAGAGAGCTCTGCCCCCCTGAACAGGTATCAGGGCTTCTGTCAGGTCTGGATCGGAGAGGTGGAAAGGCAGGTACCTTCCTCTCCAGCCCCAGGCCAACTAGAGGAGGGCATGCTGTGGTTAGAGCTGCCTTGTTCATATTTGTGCTTTCTCCCATCGTACATCAACCCCTCTGAGTAACTACTATTGCAAATTCATACTTTTAAAAAGTAAACTCAGGAGTCATTGAAAACGGTGCCCCAGAGACGCTGTTGGCCGGACTATGGCTCCTTTTGTCTGTAGCACCATCTCTGTTTAGCAGTGTTTGTGCTGTCGTCTGAATATTCTGTTCATTTTCTTCTTTATCTCTTATAAAAGGGAGCATTTTCTTTGAAAGAACAAAATTAAAGAATATGCACAAAATGCTTTATCTACACCATCAAGGATATGTCTCAAAAGCTATGGGTAATTGAGGATTTTATGTTAATTTTACCTCCCTCCACTTCCCTACTGCTTATCACCCCAAACCATACCATAAAATTTATTGTTTATATTTTTGTATATATTTGATTTGATAGATATTTTCCCAAATGTATTACATCCTCATAAGGTACTGCCAGTAATCTGCATAAAACTTACATTACTTCCAATAAATTAAATTGCATCTCCATTTAATTGTATTTGTTATATCTAACTGAATCAAGTGCTTTGTTTTCTCTTCCTAATTTTAAAATTACAGAAGTTGAATTATTTATATCCTTTATAAACTATAATGGTTAAAAATTTTTTCTCTTGGTTTTCTCAAGACCTCACTCCCTTCCCCCCCACCTCACGCCCCCCATATGTCACCAGCCTGTTCTTACTTCAATGTCTCCTTATCTAGAGCCTGTGGAAATATATGTACATTTATTTATGAATAAGTTCCATGAATTTTCCCCATTTAATATTTTAGCAATATGAAGGCCTAAGACTCAATATAAAAATATCTGTACAAGAATTGCTGATAGCCCGGCTGGTGTGGTTCATTGGTTGAGTGTGGACCCATGAACCAAGAAGTCACCAGTATGATTCCTGGTCAGGTCATATGCCCAGGTTGCAGGCTTGATCCCCAATAGGGGGTGTGCAGGAGGCAGCTGATGGATGATGTTTTTCTCTCATTGATGTTTCTATATCAACTTCTCTCCCTTCCTCTCTCTCTAAAAATCAATAAAAACATATGTTTTTTAAAAATGTTGATAATGCAGATTTATAAAACAGCCACAAACAATGATTTTTATAAATTTTGACAAGAGTTACGCTAATAATCAAATTAATAAAAAATCAGGACAAATTAAGCTCAAGAATTTGGGCATCAACAATCAATTCATAAAATATATGTGGGAAGGTTTCGAGGAGTTTATAAGCTTTCACTGAATATTTTTGGTTTTCCTTAAAATTTCACTATTTGAGCCTATTCTTTGTACCTTCCTCCACATCTTATCAGAAAATTCTTAGCACCAGTGGGAGAATGGATCAATAAATAAAAATGAGCATGCATATTTAAAAGGGTGAATGTTTGGAGGGGACACTTCCAGGTCGATTTAATTAAGTAGAGTAGTCAGTGTTCCTCCAGCCTTCCTCATTCTCCTGGGCTGCCCCATAGTGACTGTTAAATTCATAAATGCAGACCTCTCTGTCTACAGGATTTTAGAGGCACCAAAACAGCAGCCTGATCAAACATATCTCCCCGCTTCAATTTACAGAGGACCCGGTAATTTCACCATGACAATAATTTCATCTGAAGCTCTTTAAGAATGTGTGAGTATAACCTGTGATAACACTGCATTTTATGTCAGCATCCCAGCAACACACAGACTTTAGATCAGGGGTCCTCAAACTTTTTAAACAGGGGGCCAGTTCACTGTCCCTCAGACCATTGGAGGGCCGGACTATAGTTTAAAAAAAAAACAAAAAAACTATGAACAAATTCCTATGTGCACTGCGGGCCAGGGATGAGTTGGCTGCTAAGCAGGACAGGCTGCGGCACCCGGCGGGCCGGATAAATGTCCTTGGTGGGCCGCATGTGACCCACGGGCCGTAGTTTGAGGACGCCTGCTTTAGATCCTTGTATAAATCCTTCATCAAACAACATAGAGATCGTATTAGCGCCTTGGGCTTTGGTATTGTCAATATACAGGCAATCATACAAGTTCCACTTCTGCATCATTTATAAAACTACAATTGGAAACATATATTATGTGTTTTGTGCCCTAACATTACTCTTAGAATATAATGATGCCAAAAAATAAGTATCTCCTAATAAATTTCTTTAATATTATACTTTCTTTAATCTGTTAGGAAAAGTTGTATTACTTGTGATATACTTTCTTTAATCTGTTAGGAAAAGTTGTATTACTTGTGTTTTTGTTGTTTGTTTTAGCCTTGGCTACCTTGAAGGTCAGAATTCAGTTTTGCTTACATGAAATAGCCATCAAAGGTCCTCTGGTTAAAAAACTTGACCTTTTCCATTTCTGGACTCCATGACTCCATGTTTGCTTGTGTTTTATTTTTTCTTTAGCTACCTGACTACATTTTTTTTTCTAAACTATTGAAAATCCTTTCATGAGAGGAAATAAACACAGTTATTCATGGTAGTTTTGTTTTATAAAGACACTGCAAACATAGAATCAGGGAATACTGTGCTCCCAATGGAAATGCAGAGTGAAGTTCCTGTGAGCCTATGGCAATATTTTCACCAGCTGATCAATACAAGCCTTGTTTTATGTGTTTGTGTTTGAAGACACATATTTAATATATGTTGCTGATTCATAAACTTTGAGATCATGGCCAACAGCCCTGTAACGCATGCCTGAATGAGTCTTATGGAACATTTATATTTTCTCCATAGGCACATCACAGCCTTCCTGTGCTTAAAAACACTACACAGAACTTCAGTGCTATGCTTGGGGCCATTTTAAACAGACAAAATCTTCCATATAAAAGCACAAAAATGCAAGAAATGTGGCACTAAATGGGGAAAAGAACACCTTTTTACCATATGAGCTGAAGTAAGGAGGTAGAGTGTCAACTTGTTGGGAATGTGCATGTCAGGAAACTCAGAGTTGCCCCACTTCCAAACATGTCTGTGAATGACAGCAAATGCATCAGGGGCATTGATTTTGGGGTTACAAATGAGTTTTAACCAGTAGGCAAATTTACAAATATGCAATCAGCAAATCATGAGGATTGATTGTACAGTTTCCCAAAGGTAAAACCATTATTTTGGGGCCAGTTAGTGCATTAGCAACAATTAGAATCTCAGATTATTGAGTATAAAGGAGGCCGTGAGGGAGCAGAACCAGGGACAGGTTCACTTGGATAACCTTGTGGAAAGGTTAGAACAAAGATGAGAGGAGCAGATCCAGGGCAGCAGGCCCACAAGGGGCACAGGGCTCTGGGGAAAGGAGAGGAGAGACAGGTGAGCCTAAAAAGGAGACAGCATTAACCTATCTCACAATTTTACTTTGTTCCTATTACAATAATCCTTTTATTATATTCATTAATGCTTAACTAGAGTCATTCAGGGGGACATTTTTTCTTCCCCAATTGATTCCTACTCTAAACTGAGAAAAAGATATCAGTCTAGCTCTAACCGGTTTGGCTCAGTGGATAGAGCGTCGGCTTGCGGACTGAAAGGTCCCAGGTTCGATTCCGGTCAAGAGCATGTGCCTTGGTTGCGGGCACATCCCCAGTAGGAGGTGTGCAGGAGGCAGCTGATCGATGTTTCTCTCTCATCGATGTTTCTAACTCTCTATCCCTCTCCCTTCCTCTCTGTAAAAAAGCAATAAAATATATATTTTTTTAAAAAAGAAAGATATCAGTCTATAATGACCAAGAACTGTAATGCTAACACATCTGAGGGAAAAGCAGCCTAATCTGTAATGAATTAATTTTGGCCAAATGTTTAGTAAAAGTTGTAATATCAGATTCTGAGGGGAGACACCTCTTTCTACTGTTTATGATGAAAAAACAATAGTAAGCCTGGAACAGCTATTCCCCTCTCTCTCACACCATCATATTCACAGTAAAACCAACACAAAGACACACACTAGGCAAAAAAAAAAATGGTAGAAAGCGAGTTGGGAAAGATGCATGTGAATTTTGCAGCACTAGTATTAAAGCAAATTAGCCCATTCAATTAGGATGTTGCACATAGTAGGTCCTCTGGGGATCAACTACATAAGAAGTAGCTCTAAATTAAAATTAATTAGCTCCTAAAGTGAAGATTCAGTATGGTTTCTGTACTTGGCTTCTCACCAACACTAATTAACCCTATTGGATCTCTTATTCCGTGAGAACTATGGGGATTATTAACGCCATGGAGTTCTGTAGATATTTTCACTCATGGCTATTTGTTATGGTTGATGGCTAATTCAATGTCTTTTTCCATGAAGTTATTTCCTGTGGAGAATATTGATATATAGATAAATCATAATTGTACACTGTGTGTTATTCATGAACTTGGCTTGGTTCTTGAAGTCACACCCTTGTTATTTCAGACTCCACCCTAGTTACTATGATGCTCCTCCCCACTTTGCTGAAGCCATCTCAGGGTTATGAAATGACTTCTCTTCTAGTTCTGTGGCACTTACACTTCCTGTCCTTCATTTGGACTCTGGTCCTAAACCTATTTGGATGCGAGATTGGCATAGAGATTCCAGCATATGAGGGATAGATGCTGTAATATTCATGGTCTTAAAAATTATTTTAATCTTGGTTATCTGAAAAGGAAGAGGAATGTATAGCTCCAGTTTGGCCAAAGTTTATAAAATTTGAAGAAATATTTCAAAGAAGACTTCATCATTCACATTTTATATTTCAGAAGAATAGAAATAACCCTCCTGTTACTACCTTATATTTGAAAGTGTAATAATCAAATAGATTGAGGTAGAGGTTAAAATGTGTCTGCTTTCCAAAATAGCCAGTTTGCTCTGCTTTATTTTATAATAGTTTGACATTGGTGCCCTGGCCCAGCTGATATGCAGCAGGTACAATCCAGTGTGGCTTAAATGTTCCTGATATCCTGATTGGTCAGTAGGTGCGATGCTATTCAATATGTTTACCATCACCTCTGGTTCTCAGGGAATCAGGAGAGGAAACAGAAGAGATAAGTGCAAATACATCCCTGACCTATTTTTAAAACCACTTCAAGTGCAAGTTTTCTGTACAGAGATTCAGAAGCATCTTCTTGATACATTTATTTTAGTGCCTTCCTGAACCCCAATCATCAGAAAGTTTTACCAGAAACTTCAGTCTGGTTATGTTACTTGCTGACACAATACCCAGTGACAATGGTACAAGTAAATCTGAAGGACAGTCATTGACCTTCATAGAGGTTTACAGTTTCTCTGCTCATTCAAATGTAATACAAATGCATTAATTCAAGATACAACAAATATTTTTGTCTGAAACTAGAAAATCTAAGGAAAAATTGTTAGTTGCAGCAGACCACTGAACTAAGAATATTTTTAAATAGGCATTTTGCCCTTAAAAGTACAGACAGATAAGACCAAATGGCAATGGTTATCTTAAAATATATTGCAGTCAGTATTTTGAATTCTGCTTTGATCATCAGGAAAAAAAGTAATTTTACTTATATTATTGATATGCTCCCAATGGTTATTTTCTTTATCTTTCTTTATATTATCACCTAAGCTTTGATGGATTTGAGAATGTTCTGATAAACCATGTTAGTCTTAAAAATTAGTTGAAAAAAATATATATATATCCACATTTCCTTTTACACATAAAGCTTTACAGAAATCTATTTTTGAAAAATAGTTCAAAAACCTTGGGTCCTTGAAAAGAAACTATAAATGATTTTAGTTCATTCTATTAGATATTCTAATAGTTCTGCAAAGAAAAACCCATAAAAAATATTTCAAAAAATTTCAGTAGTTACGGTAGAATAAACAAGAAACTGCTTGCAGATCCCTTCTTACAAGCAAGTGTGTCAACCACTTCCAAGTCAGTTTTTTAAATTTCACTGACTTGAAATGAAGTATTGTTTGGAAACAAGCCAAGTACAGATAGAAAACCAGGACTAAATTTCCCCATGATAAACAACTTAGTTTTACTCTAGGGCTAGATCTTACAGAGCAGCCTTCTGCCATTAGGCATCTGACCTACCTTGTTACTTGGCAACACATCTAAATATGCTTAAACAGCGAATGCTGGACTCCATTTGGCTCACTATAATCAATAAGGTTTGATTTTTGTCTCTAAGGAAAGTCAAACTGTTACCTCTTTGTGATTCCTGTGAATTGTCTAAATCCTTAACTTGGAACCATTTTATTCTATGTAGTAATTGGGTTTTCTTAGGCTGGCAGGCTGGAAATTGGACTGAAGTATACTGGTGTCTATTTCTAAAGGTAAAAACTCAAAAGGACAGTGATGGTGTTAAGAATGACTCTACAATTACCAAGATACAAATAACCAAGTGATCTTTTGATATCACGTATCTATTGCTGATGGAAAAATGTTCAGGCAGTTTGATCTCTTATTATTACTTTAGTCTGTGGACTAACCACGGCATCTGCCAGCTTATCAATGGAGTCTATTTACATATGCTTGTAATGTTCACCCACAAAACTGGAAACTGAAAACTTATACTATCAAGGATACACAGGCAGGTGTTGCAGATAGTATTGGTGAGCAAGTCTCAAACTCTACGAGAGGCCAATTTCCTTTCTTAGGAAGGCCTTCAGAGACTCTACAGAAAGGTCACCCTTTCTACAAAGGAATGCGACCATATTTTCAGAACTAAGGATTTGAATCCTTATCTAACCCAGAGTCTGCCCTGGTCATGAAAGATTTTAAATGGTGGCTGCTCCAGAAATTGCAGGCTATACACCCACCATCCAACTGGGCAACATTAGCTTTAACAAATAAAGTTCTTTTTGACCCAGATTGTTCCTCTAGAGGTCTATCCTGAAACTTCTAATATTAGGCATGCCTTTGGATCTTTGCTACATGTTATAAAGCAAAAAGCCTACTGGGCATTAGCTGTTTTTAGTGATAGCTACTTTAGAAGAAATTGATTCATCAGAAAGACTGGTCAACAAGTCATTGATTTTCCATCTTGGGAGCAACAAATTGGTACCAAGCACTGTAGAAAAATATCAAAAGAGAAAAGTGGGCTCTTAGATACAGTTCTGAGAGAAACCAATTTTACCCATGACTTGTACTAAAAAGAAAGTTCTTTGTTCAACTGTCAATAAGTGTCAAAGAAAAAGAAGACTCAAGGAGACAATCTTGCCTCCATGATAAAATAGACATGTAATAAAATCATTTGCCCAGGCAGGAGTTTAGAGATCCCAGGGAATATTTGGCCTTATAAAAAGCTTCATTATTTCCAGTTATATAGGAGAAGCTGAAGATATATCATTTCTCTAAAAAGTTTACCAAAAAAGCATCTTTTGTTTCTTCCTTAATAAAGCGTCATGACAAAAGCAACTATCTTAAGAATAATATATGTTTACTTATAGACACCATTGCTGGGTTTAAATTTCGTTCTGGAAACTCACCACTGTAATGGCTATCATAGAAATATTCCCTCCCCTCTTTAATTCTAGTATCAATTAAATTTAGGTCCAATTAAACAGGGTAATTTTAAACTAATGGGAATTAAGTTATATTTTCTGCTTAAAAAACAAAAGATATTATTTAAGATCTAGTCTACTCCTTAGGCTTGTCTTAATTAGTGCTGGATTAGATATACATTCTTAGTATCTGGGGGTACTAGATAATACTAGAGGAAGGCCCCAAATAGGTAAATGCAACTTCTACTTCTGCTTTTATATACACTTTTCCTTGGAACTCTGTGGATTAGAGAAGACTTCATTGTTACCCAGATCATGTAGTTCAATTTTGCCTTTAAATTGTTCGTTGGGCCAATTTTGGTAATTGTGTTAAAATAAATTAAACTCATGGACATAGACAACAGTGTGGTGATTGCAGGGTGGGCAGGTGGGGGTGGAAAAGAGCATAGAGGGTATAAATGGTGATGAAAAATAATTAAAAATAATACTTGTGGAATAAGTGAAAAAAAGAAGTTAAACCCATAAAGATTATGGCTAGAATGAAAGAAATGTTTCTTTTTAACTTTCATCTTTTTTCATACATTGGAATATATACTGCATGAATGTTCTGAAATCTTTACAAGTTATATGTAAAATGTGTACCAAACAGGAAGCAGTTGTAAGAAAAAGCAGAATTTGTAAAACTTGTCCCATTAAAAGGAAAGTTATCAAACTTTCCTTTTCTTACACCTGAAAATTACGACATGCAATGAATACATTCTTTAGGTGATAGTATTTTAAAGCTGAAACTGATGGCCCTTGTGTCAGTCTTTAATTGAGAACTTATTATCAATGCAACCTTGACAACCATGTCAAACAGCCATACTTCATAGTGAACCTCAAATGCTCATCATATGTTACAGGAGGACTTTTTAAATCTGAGATAATATGTGTGCCTTTTCTTTGTATTATTATTATACTTCCACACAAATCCAAATACTCTGCAAAGTGAGAGATTTGTGTTCAGAATATTCACTTACCTCTTCTCAAACCCCAAACAAAAAAACACACACTGATATTTTTCAATATAATATGAAATATTAATGACTTTACAGAGGTGGAAATCAGTTAGGTAACAGCTTAGTGAATAACATAAGTAACAAAATGCTTGAGGGGGAAAAGTACAAAAGGACTAAAGTCAACATGGTTCCAATTAGAAATCTGACTGGGATATTTCTAGACCTGGATTATGTGTCTAACTCATAGATGAATCATCAAATATTTTTTAAGGATTTTGCTTCTCCAACTATAATAATTAGAATATAAATAACTGGGCTATTGGCTTATTTTAAGAAACTTTTATGAAAAACACATTTGTTTAGAACTAGTTGTCTGAAATGATACATCTATAACAAAGAATGCTTTACTCACCTGGAATTAATCCACAAGGAACAGAGAGAACCCCTCAATTGGACAAGTGGATATGCAGGAAGTTCATATTGATTATTTAATAATCAGAAATACTTGGAGTGGAGCGTGAGAAGCAGTAGATGGTTGTATAATGAAAAATTGTCGATGTAATAAAATATTGCAAACAGTGAACTGAAATGTGTATTATCATGGGAATGGTGATGGGGTAGGAAGAGGAGAGAAGAGAGGGAGAATAACCTTCCCTAAACTTCATCTCTTGGCAAAAACTTACAAGTCAATCATTTGACAATATTTTACATATTATAGGAAATAGCAAAAAATAATCATTACAAAAGAGTTGTTCTTCAATTCTTTTAGAACATTGTGATATATTTTGTTATGCTTTGTTAAGTAGATCTTGAGGTGAAAAGTGTCATAAATTAAGTCATAGCAGAGCTAGAGCAGAGCTCCTGAGTAAATGAAGACAATGGGAGTTTGTCTGTTCTTAAATCAATATGGACTGGGTGAGAGTTATTAAGGAGCCCAAATCAATAGATTCAATCACATTAGGGATCTGTTAGATTTTCCATTCTCTGGTAACAGACACATTCCTAGCTGAGACAGGACTTTTCGCGTTTCACTGTGTGGATGGGAGAGAATATGGGCGAACAGAATTACAGGAAAAAAATGTTACTTAAAAATGATTATCCCACAAAAAGGGATAAATTGTGTCATAGTCCTAAACTAAGAGCTACAGACATATTTAATATATCCTCTAAATTTAACAATAATAATTATAAATGTAAATAATCCTATCTAATAAAAGAGTAATATGCAAATTGACCATCACTCCAAGACACAAGATGGCCACCCCCATGTGGTCAAAGATGGCTGCCCCCATGAGGACACAAGATGGCCACCACCAGATGGCCTGCAGGGAATGGCAATTGTGGGAAGTTAGGGGTGACCAGGCCAGCAGAGGAGGGCAGTTGGGGGTGACCAGGCTGGCAGAGGAGGGCAGTTGGGGGAGACAAGGTCAGCAAGGGTGGGCAGTTGGGGGGGACCAGGCCTGCAGGGGAGGGCAGTTGGAGGGGACCAGGCCTGCAGTGGAGGCCAGTTGGGGGGGGGAATCAGGCCTGCAGGGGAGGACAGTTTGGGGCGGGGGGACCCAGGCCTTAGGGGAGGGCAGTTAGGGATGATCAGGCCAGCAGGGGAGGACAGTTAGGGGTGACCAGACTGGCAGGGGAGGGCAGTTAGGGGCAATCAGGCCGGCTTGGGAGCAGGTAGGCATTGATCAGGCTGGCAGGGGAGTGGTTAGGGGGTGATCAGGCTGGCAGGCAGAAGCGGTTAGGGGCAATCAGGCAGAGGCAGGCGAGGGGTTGGGAGCCAGCAGTCCTGGATTGTGAGAGGGATGTCCAACTGCCCATTTAGGCCCGATCCCACTGGGCAGTTGGACATCCCTCAAGGGGTCCCAGATTGGAGAGGGTGCAGGCTGGGCTGAGGAACACCCCCCTCCCCATGCATGAATTCTAGTTAGATTAGCCTTACATTTCCCCTAAGTCCTTCTAGAACTTAAATGTCATTGTTAGCCAAAGCAGGTCAGTGCTTACAGAAAAGGAATAAAATTATGAGTCCTATCTTATGGCTATATTCCTTCCTCTTTCCAGGATCTCTCTGGGATGGCATTAGTTCTTGTGAATTTTGATTATTACTGCACTGCAGTATTCCCTAATCACTATCACTAGCCTGACCAACCTTAGGAGGTGTAGATTCTGAAAGTCGTTTTCCTACACAAACCCAACTGAATGACCCCAAATGCTGTATGTCTTCCCCCCTCAATGTGCTTCACTTTTTTTATACCTCATTTCAGTTTTGAGGACCATTATTCATCCATCCATTGCCTCCTTAAACCAACTATTAAGACCTTATAAACATTTTTCCTTTCTCCTAATATCTGATCAATACCACTTATTAATTTCTCTAATCTGACTTTTCTTCTCTAACCTTATAATCACTGACCTAATTTCAGACCTTTTTTATTTTCCACTCTTAACTATCTCTCTACAGTTGTAACCCCCTTAAATTTATCTTCTTCTTTATTACCACATTAGAGCATTAAAATCACTGATTTTACCAGTTTACATTAAAAATTTTCTGCTCATGTATCTCTCTCTACCTTACCAGATTTTAAGCCCTTCAAGAACAGGAACTTGGTTTTATTCATCTTTATAACCAAAGTACCAAATATGATGCTGATACATTAAAGGTACTTAAAGAAGTTTTTGATGAAAAATTAAGATATATAAAAATTATACCAGAGACCACATTGCTATTATCAGTTTTAACATGGTGAGCAAATATTTTATTGTGATAAATAACAGTGACAACTTTAACATAACTAACTTGACATTTTCTCTAAAGTTTATGCTATCCAGGTAGAATTTGTGCTCTCCAAAGGATTTGAATAATTTTTGAATTACTTATTTTTATCTTTTGGATCAAGTGACCATGCACAATAGCATGTTTATGGTAGAAAAGACAAATTAGAAAGCAGTTTTGAGCTATTTCTTTAACCCTCCTATTCCAAGTTCTACACACTTTTAGAAAACATGGTTCCTGAAAAATAAGACAAGTAGAAAATATTATTCCTGTTTATAAAATATGATGATGCAAACAGTATATCTTTCTTTAAATATGTAGTTAACATTTATGATTTTAAATTATTCCTATTTTCTTTTGAATTAGTTGGTGCCTATCCCTGTAGGTGTGTGAATATTTACTATATTGATTTTAAGAATCAACATTACTACTCTAGACTCATTACACCATACTGTAAGGCTCATTAAAATCACCTTAGCCCAACACCTTCCATAAACTAAAGGACAGAAATCTAGTTTCTGATTCCTATCATAAGTTTACTGTAAAAGTCAAAATATAGTTTAAAAGAGTGAAACGCTGTAGGAGGTCAGAACCATGAAAACCACACTTGATTAGAAAAACTGTTGGGAACCAGGAAGAAAAAGCACTATAATTCAAGGGAAATTCATCTTCACAGCAACATAGTTATTTTCCTATTGTTGTTTTACAGAGGAAACCACAACATTGAACTCAGAGACATCCTTGCAGCATGCACTGAAAACATGTGCACATCAGGCTTTCTCCATGCCTGCAGAGGCAAGCCCTCAGGTTGGCGTTAACTTCTGCATTAGAGAGAAAAAAAATCAGACAAGGGTCCTTATCCTCATCAGGCCCTCGCCTTTACCAGGGATACTCTTTGTATCTCAAACAGAATGAATTCTCATCAAGTATATAAAGTCCTGGTGTGGGCAGAGTGCACCTCCATTGAGGGAGCTCAGGACCAGTACTAATGAGTTATGCGTTCTACTTTCGTTTGCTTGTTTTTTTTTCCAGTAAGTAAGTGAAAAATCAAAACCTAACCAGGGAGATTTGTATAGGTCGATTTCAAAATAACTAGCACCTGATGATGGTCTAGTGAGGTCCGGAGAGAAAAGAAAACCCAGGTTGCTCATTTCACTTGATTACTACTATGCAGTCTTTATCAACTAGCACCAGTTTCCAACTGAAGATTAAAGAATAGACCTTCCTCATATTATGCTTTATTTTTATGCCTGTTTCCTTATGTCTTAACCCTCAGTTATAGATACCAGAATATTTTTATTAAAGCAATTTTTCTAAGATATGTTTCGCAGTGTTTTCTGTATTGTTTCTAGTAGAAGCTTGTACTACTAAACCCTGAGAGACAACATTTCATAACAGGTATAGCCAACCTTAAAAAATTTAAAGTCAAAGACTGGATTGGGACAGGACAGGAAGAGAGACTGGGAATAATAGGTCCTACATAGTTAATTGTGGTAACTCTCTTTGTTTTACTCAATGAACTAAGAAGTTACCAAATGGGTTACATGGCTCCCGCATTTCCCAGCATTTGGAAGAAAACTTTAGAAAATCTCAGGCCCAGGTCAATCCATGAAGGTAACTGTAGGGAATTCACCCCACCATTCTTTTGACATTGTTTCTGTAAATGCCAACTCTGACTAATATGTAGCTTGTAGATGAACAGCATGTTTGTATAAAAATCCTAGGAATTAACTTCAAAAACTACAGACTCCAGCCTTCAGACATTCCAGCTCTTGGAGATTTGCTGACCTTCATATGAAAACCAGGAAGATGCACACCAGACCATTGCTTGACCAGTTTCAAGGTCTTTATCAGAAAAGACTGTGCTGGTCTGCACACAGTACCCTAATGGAGAACTCTCAACCCCCTCTCCTTGTTCTCTTTGTTCTGTTTTCCCTCTCCCTTCTTATAAAAACCTCATTCTATACTGAGATGGAGAGGTGAGCTTTGGGACAAGAGTCCACCATCTTCTCAGGTGGCTGGCACTTCAATAAAACACTTTCCTTCTCACCAGCCCCTGTCTCAAGAGTTTGACTTTCACTGAAGCAGGCAGCCGAACCTGTGTTTGGTTACACTCTTGATCTTGGAAAAGCTTGCCACCTTTTTTTTAAGCACTAAGAGATGCAAGTTTTTCTTATCCTCTTTGAAAATCTAATTTTGTTCTATATTTAAAATATTTTGACATGTCCAAAAACATTAACCAACAGTACATTTTTTTTAACAAAAAGAGCATATTTTGAATAATAGACTGCAAGAACTGAGTAATTTTTTTTAACAAACTTAGGCTGTGAGGTCCTTGCCTAAGTTAGACTGAACAAACCCAATACAAAGCAATTTTGCTTTTCTAATTATTTTTGTTCTGGTGTATCCCTCAGGTCAGATTTAGTACACAATTTCAATTTTCTGAGCAAGTTAAAGAGAGAAGCACAAGAAAACATATTGGGTTGATCCAAAGATCACTATAATTAAAAAAAAAAATGTGTGCTACAGAAAAAAGATTAAAATAAAATCTTGTACTTTTTCTCTAAGCCTTTTAAAATGAAATTTTCCCCTTTTATAGAATATATATATATATATATATATATATATATATATATACATATTTTTGCCTTTCTCCCTTTGTTCTCTCTGTGTGTAGGTATGTGCATGTATCAATATCTATGGCTATCTATCTACCTATCTAAATGGGTAGATAGGTAAATAATTGGAAGAAGAGAGGAAAGATACAAAAAAAGAGAAAGGAACTAAAAACATTAAGCAAAAATTATGTTACCTAGGTCTAAGGTTAGACAATAGAGATATTAAAATAATCAACATTTTTCTATCACACAGGAGAAAATCAAGCCTTTTGGAGACTAATTTAATATTCATAGCTATATTATTCAGCACTAACAGTATTTTATTAGTGATGATCTTCTTAATATTTTGATATAAACCTTACTAATTTATGAAATCTAATTAGCCTTCTCTGAAATTGTTCCCAAAATTACGTGGGTGAGTCTTGATAGCCTTGATTTTGTTTTACCTACTAAAAAAGTTTCTTTCTGCATTTCTGGGTATTAGAAATTTGGTTTATATGGCAACTACAACTTAATTTACTTTGATCTGTTATTTTTTTACAACTTTATTAACTATACTTTCACTACTATCTCTTAATTTGTGATCTGGAACATATATCAAACATCAAACAAATTGTGTTCTTATATTTATAGAATCACAGTTTTGGAAGAGAGCTTGAAGGTCATTTAGTCCAACTTCCCAATACAAACTGTCCCTAGAACAACTAAGTCTTGGAGAACTACCTACACTTATGACTTCCCAAGTGTCTTTCTGGCCTCACCTTGTGCCTCTCTCTACTGCCTACTTTCGACTCTCTGAACTCTTCTGCCAGCTCACTGAATGCATCAAGCTCTTTCCCAAGTCAGGAACTTGGCAGATACTTTAGCTCTGTCTGAATTGTTCTCTCCCAACTGTCCACCAGACTGACACCCAGATAGCCTTTATATCTCCAGGATAACACTGTTTCCTTAGACAAGTCCTCTTGACTGCCCCCACCATTATTCTTTTCCATTTGAAAAAGTTGCTTGCAGTCACAATAACTTCTCATATTTCTTTGATTTTAATTTTGTTTTAGTGTTGTCCCTCCTGTTTTTGAACACTATTTCTTTTCATTAGAAAGAAGAAGAAAGCAATAGGCACTGAGTAATAACACTTTCTCTCACATCTATTAACTTCCTTATTCACTGCTTTGCTCTAAACAACACTAGAAGAATTTGGGGCTGTTCTTAGCATTTTTTTTTTCCAAATTTCAGTCCACTCTGGGTTTTACTCTTCCTCAAACTATACTTACAGCTCATTTAACACCTTTGTAAGTATTTCTAATTATGTGTTCCTCAGTTCATCCATTCTACAAGCCATTTTTTAAAATGGATCTGATTAAAGTCTCTATGTATAATCATGAATTGCTCTAGTGGTATCTTTCTTGGGATAATGGGAAATGCTAATTCCAATATTTTTAAGAGTGAGTTTGTCTGAACTCCTTTTTTTAAGAATTCCATCTCCTATTGGAAGCTGCCAATGATTCCAAACTGGGTGATGTCCTCAAGAACAGGGCTCGAAAGAGCCTTCATGGGCACTTGATTCCTAACTTTCTCTATTTGCCTGTGACTTCTCCCAAGTTCTCCAGATGGTTATATCCAAAAGCCCAGTCTGACATTTCCATTTGGATACCTAAAAATATTAAAGGTCTGGAAATGAATTGTTTTTCTTTATCCATCCTAGGAAATGGCTTTACTGTCTACCCGGTAGCTCCAGTAAAAAACTGGGTGATCATTTTGTTTTCTCATTTCCTTCATTCCCACTCTTTATCCAATCAGTCAGCAAGTCCTATTATCTCTGCCTTCAAATACTTCCTGAATTTATCCACTTCTCTCTAGGAGCACTGTTTCCACCTATTTTATCCCACTGTCATCTCTGATCTACTGGAATACCCTCCTAACTGGTCTACTCTGGTCCCCGTATAATATGTTCTCTTCACTGAGGCCATACTGATCTTTTAAAAAGATGGCCTTGCCCTGTCTCAGGTGGCTCAGATTATCGGGCCATGGACCAAAGTGTCACAGGTTTGATTCCTGGTCAAGGGCACATACCTGGGTTTCAGGTTCAATGCCCAACCCCAGTTGAGGTGCATGTGGGGTGCAACCAATCTTTCCCTCTCTCTGTCTCCCTTTCTCTCTCCCTCCCTACCATTCTCTCTCTCAAAAAAAAAAAAAAAGTCAATGGAAAAAATATTTTTGGGTGAGGATTAAAAATAAAAATATATAATAAATAAAATGATGGCCTCGCCTGAGGCTCTCCCTGGACCATTGAATCACACCAAGCCTCCCTCTATCCCAGGTCACTCTCATGATTATAATTGAAATATTTTAATAGCATTGAAACTTCCATAATTGCTCATTTCTTTATTAACTTAGGTGTCTAATTGAAGATACTTTAAGCTATTTGTTAAACAGAATTTTGTTCTCATTATTAACACTCCAGACAAGTTTTCTTCATGTAAGGAGGGCCTATGAGAAAACGTTAATATTTAGGGCACATGAATAATGATTGCAAAAGGCACAAAGCAAAGTAAGTAATACTCTCAGCTCCATTTATGGGGAACTAATAGTTTCAACTTCATTTATGAGGTTTACAATAGGGTTTTACTGCCCTTAGTGATAGTCCTACTTCCTACAACTATATAATAAACTCAAGCTCCATATACACCTAACAATGACTTAAAAATAATTCTCCTTTAGCCATCATCTTTAGAAAGGGACATATTTGACATGGAAAACAACTTGTTTGTCCTGTCTGCTTTTACTATGTTTTCCTGCATCTCAACATTACATTACTTGCTCAAGAGCTTAACTAATGGTTAACCTGCCTTGATGATTCAACTCAAGAAACTGGATTAACTATGAGCTGAGTTTTATGTAAATAATTGGTCTACATTTCATGCTCTACTGATCTGAAAATCAAAAAAGTAACTAACCCGAAATTTCCGAATGAGGGTGGGAAAAGAGCAGATTTCTGTTCTGAACCACCTGGGGCTTTGGATGACTTCCACTTTTCCAGAAGCGTAGTTCAATACATGAAAAGCAATTCAGACACCAGCAGATAATTTTAGTAAAAGCTGGTGTGCCAATGAGCTGAGATGATCAGTTATCCTAGGGTTACCTTCCCTATCAAGTCAAGTATTCCTGTTCCAGAAACAACCTATGAGAGAGTGGTTTGCTCACATATGACAGATTCCTTTATTCCTTGTTGGCAACTATGAGAACAGGCCCATCCAGTTTCATCTGCAATGTTTTATTTTCCTTTTGAAATCAATGATGGTAACATTTCATAGGAGGCCATAGTCAGTTCTTAAACAGAAAAAGCCTCATTAATATCCAACTATCAAGAATACTTTTTTTTTGTCATCTGTAAGAATCCCCTACTCCCCTCAAGAAGGACTGATCCATCTGGGTAGAGGATTATGTTAGGAAACTATGAAATATATTTAGGGGGAATGGTTCTCACTTCATACTACAATTTGAACTTTATAGTAACTTGAAAATTCAATAAACTTAAATACCTAAGGCTATAATGCTAAGTCTATCTTTTCTGTTAACTTTTAAAATGTAGAACTATAAACCATGTATATAATATGTATATGCTTTTTATAATACTGAATATGCATGAATGTAACTAAACACAAAATTTAAAAAAACACAAAATTTTCTCTTAAACAGAACTGAAGAGAAAATTCATAGCTATTACTATGTTAAATAATAATTTTGTTGCTAATAATCCTGAAACTACATGTTATTAAGTTGGGCTTAAGTTAACGATTTAAACAACTGGAATCTTCTACCCTTAATTTTAGACCTTGTTATAGGAGTGTGACTTTAACCAAACATACGTTTTTCCTAGGAAGGAGGCCTCTAGCTTCCCTTGCTAGTTATATTTCACCTGCTTCAATAGTTTTCAGATTATGTTGTATTGGGTGGGAAACTCTTGAAAGCTAATATATTGTTACCACTTGAACGAATACATTCGCTCACACCCTAGTTACTGCAACACTTGGATCAGAATTTTTTTGGGGAAAAAAAAACAACACAACTGAGCAAAACATTGGAAGACAGAATTTACATTTTAATTCTCTGCTTCTATTTCACCCGAGGAAGGGCAAAGAAATGTGTGATCACTTGCCTGGCTCGCTTCACTAAATTACTTCTCCTTAAATGAAACTCTAAACACGTTCTTATCACGATCATCATCCTTATTAATCCTTGGTTGTTGTTTGAGACACCAATGGAAGGAAATTGCCACGGCAGTGCCCAGTTTTTTTATCCTCACCAGCTGTTTGAAATGCAAATACCAAAAAAAGACAGTCAGCTAGTTTTCTGATGCCTTCCGCGCGCGCACACATCAGGGCTCCGACTAGGATTTCTGCGGACGCTGCGGATCTAAGGCGCTCACACACAGCCAGGCTCCCCTCGCCTCTCGGCTGGCCGGCCGTGGATCGCTCCTCATCCACGTCTCACTTCCTTCTCCAAGGCCAGGCGCTGAGATACCCTGAGTGGGTGGGAACACATTCCAGCAATAACAACCCGACTTCCCCAACTCACCAGCTCGCGAAGTTTCCCGTGCGCAAGGGCTGGTGTCGGGTTTCAGAGGCTTCCTTCCCCTTCCCCGAGCCCTGGAACTCCTGGGCTTCCACACCAGCAGTGACGCGGGATCTGCTCTACAGGGCGACCATCGTGAAGACAGCTCCTTCTCCTTCCAACCTGTGGCTCTGGCTCGGTCCCCAGCCCCTGCCCGTCTGGACAGCGAGTGGCAGGACTTGAGCACCACCCCTGGGTCCGCACAGCCGCCTGGATCTGGGAGGTTTGTGTGAGAAGAAGGCGTGTCTCCCACTCCTAACGCGGATGTGCAGAGCACACCTCGGGCCAATCTTGGTTGTGACTCAAATGTGCTTGGCTCCTGGTTAAATTCTCCTTGTGGAGCTTCAAGCCCTAGCAGCAGCTCATTTTTATTCCTTATTTCCCCGGGTTTTCTTTTGGGGGGTGTGTGTGTGTGTGTGTGTGTGTGTGTGTGTTCTTGAGAGAGCCCAGGGCACTGTGAGAACTGCTCCCAACGCCTTGCATTCTCTCCCGGGGGAATGTCTCATTAACTATAGAGAGCGAGGAATTGCCAGTGAAGAACAGAGAAAGGCCCAGGAAATGGAAGGGCAGCTCGAAATTCGTGTTTTAAGTGAGGATCTGCAGATATGCATACATTCATCAGTATGGACAGGCTAAGCTTTGCCTCCTAGTCACTTCAGAGATCAATAGGTTAGTAAATAGAGATCAAACAGAATCAGGAGGACACACAGTCACTGAACAAATGCTAGTACTAAGAACCTACTGTGTGGCACACCCTGTCCTAGTTTGGATTCACCCACAACAGGGATCCTGGCTGGCTCTCTTGAGCTCACGGTTCAGACAGACTCACATCCCTAGTTTACAGACTAATGTAAAGGTAGGAATCCCAGGTCATATACATCAGATAGCAGCTGTTTCTTCCTCTGTGAAGAAAATTTTAAAAGGTCCCAACCTGTTGCTTGCACTCATGTTGGTCAACAAGGAAATGAATGCTTAAATTTTAATTGTTTGACCCAGTTCTGACAGGGGCCTTAGAGAATCGGCTAGGAAGTGTCTCCTGGGGAAGTGCGGTTGGGGGAGAGGGGATAAAGGAATACCCTCAAATCAAAATGAAACACAAACAAACAATAGCAAAGTAGTGGAGAAGAGGAGCATTGATCCCAAAAGAATTTGTCTATTCTATAGGGAAATATGGAAGAAGTTCTACTTTCTGTGTCTCAATGGTCCCATCTTGAAAATGGGATAATAAAAAACCTTCATAGGGTTGTGAGTTCAGGTCAGTAAAGTGCATAGAACAGTGTGTGGCACAGAAAATGCTATGCATGTGTTGGCTAAGTTTATTATTTTGGTGGCATTTATCTATTTCATTCTCCCAAAGTAAGGTCCAATTCATATAAATTATTCTGTTCTACCAGGAGAAAGTATAGGAGGTTCAGGCTGTAGATTTTCAAAATATATATGCTGGGAATCTATATTTGTGATAAATCTATTTTGCACTCATGAATAATATCTAACTATATAACAAGTGTGTGTCCACACTTGTTCCAAGGCCTGGAAAGAGATAAAAGACTAAACATAAGCTTGAATTTATTGCACTGAAATAGCACATTAATCTATATATATAAAAGGCTAATATGCTAAGTGTCCCTTCCTCCATCCAACCGTCACTATGACACGCACTGACCACAAGGGGGCAGATGCTCAACGCAGGAGCTGCTGAGCTGCAGTGACTTGGCAGCAGTGGTTCTCGGGTGACACACTCTGAAACCAGAGAGGAGGGAGCCCCATTCCTCGCGGGACCACGTGTACTTCCACCTTCAGCCATGGGTTATATTGTTGCTGGGGCACTGTCGGCCCCGAATCTGGCTTACTGCACACTTGCATTTGCGTTCCACACCCTGTACAACAGCAACTTTGCTGAGTGCCCTCCCGCACTCTGGGACCCCTTGGAGGATGTGGGAGAGCCGGTTTCAGCCCGATCCCCACAGGCCAGGCCGAGGAACCCCACCTGCCAGAGGGGCCCTGCTCACTCCACAGAGGCCTTTCAAAGCCACAGCGCCACCCCAGAGGCAGCTGGCTGGGGAGGGAACCACTGGATGTTGGCTCCAGGGCATGTACGGCCCATCTCACCCAGTCCTGGCCACCTCCTAATTAATTTTCTTTCAATGTGCACAAATCTGTGCACTGGGTCACTAGTTTAAAATAATTATCTGTGCTATACAATGATAATCTTCACCTATTGCATATGTTCACTCACATAATCCGAATGGCTATTTTTTCCTGAATGCAGTAGAGTTTATAAGGCTCTTGCCCATAGATCATCTCATTTGACTTTCATGACATTGCTTTGAAACAGGCAAGTCATCTATCATTTATATTGTCCCCATTTTAAGAATGAAGAAACTGAGATTGAGAAAGTCCCAACAGAATCACGAAGGTCCCTAAATGTAGAACTCAGGTCTGCTGATCCCGAAGGCGGGGCTCAAGGTGGTCACTATACAGTGCTGCCTCCCTGCTAGCTAGGAAAAGTCCCTGCTGTGAGAAAGTCTAACACATTTAGGGCCGGCCCTCCTGGTCACCCTCCCCTACTTAAGTGTGTCAGCTGCCAGGTAGGGTCAACTCTTGCAGGGACAGCCCTCTTGCAGTCACTTGCCCTGTAAGTCCTGTCTTTCGGGTTCTGAGGCTCAGAGGCACTAGTGTTGCAGAGTGATGCTGCTCAGCTACTCAGAGTGCCAACCTTCCCTTCCTTCCCTCTGGAAATGGTGCTGAGGAGGCGAGGGTGGTGCTGAGGAGGCGAGGGTGGGAGAGCATGAGAGGAAGGATGCTTGGTCACTCAGGAAGGCCACTCTGAACAGAGTAAAAGACCAGAGCAGAGTAAAAGACCCTGGAAAACCAGGGAAACAGGTGACAGCATCTTGTGACATAACACAAAATAAATGCCTTCTTATCCCTGGAGTTGATATAGCACAAATTAAGTAGACATAATTTCTGTCAGTAGGTTTATCATCCAATAAACATAGCACTGAGGTAAACATATAAATGTACATGGAGGTTTCTAGTGAAAAATGGCAAATTGATCACATGTTTCAGCTCCCCATCCCCTAACTCCTCTTAACACAAGAATAAATGAATATTTTAAAAGTCAGTGAATCATAAAGGCAAATAAAAGGGAGAGGAGAAATCAAAAGACAATAACTGCAATAGACGGTTGGAAGAGCCTAAGTCAGATGGAGGCTTGGGCTAATCCACTGCATGCCTATAGGAGGGGTTATGGATAAGAAGCAAGACAATTGACTTAACTGCTTTTCATCCTTCAAAATATTCTTAAAAATTGCCATCTTGTCTACCTACTTGAACCACAAGTGATGAGATGAGAGGTTCCTAACTCACCCTTCTCCTGGGATTGCAGAGAAGGCTTTGTTAGGTAGTCATGCACGGGTTTGCCTCCACCCTCAGATGATTTTCAGTTCATATGAAGGCTGTCTAATCACAAAT
This sequence comes from Plecotus auritus, assembly GCF_963455305.1. NCBI lineage: Eukaryota > Metazoa > Chordata > Mammalia > Chiroptera > Vespertilionidae > Plecotus > Plecotus auritus. Next base: position 58,194,721 of record NC_137782.1, read on the forward strand.
AAAAATCAACCCCTCCCCCGTTTGAAGAAACCCCACATCATGACTAACAGTCACAAGATTGGACTTCCAGGTCATGCTAGTTTTAGTAACTACTTTTAAAGATGTTACTTCAAGAAATATATAGGCTTAAGTTAATTTATACTAGAAAATTGCTTTAAATGGGTAACACATCCAGACATATTCTAGGCACCAAAGTGGACTTGTTCACATAATTATACATAGGGCATCTACTTTATGATGAGGTCTTAACCTACCCCTGCTAACTTCATTTTGCCTCAGTTTCCTAGAATGTGAAACAAACACACACTGTGGCCTTGCCTGGAAATGATTATAACTCATTCTAATTCTTTCTTTCTATGTTAAAGGAACATTCTATGAGAAAGAATCAAATGGTTTCATGAGTAATTTTTATATATAGCTTTTATCTAGCCCAACTTTGAAAGAAGTCACAGTAGTGGGTAAGCCATTATTCTATGAGTAGTGTTAAGCCCCTTTATAAGTAACAGCAAAACTACTGTAAGTATAATTATGGACATAATTATAATTATAAAATTGTTTAATCAATTTATCAGGTTGATTAAGGATAAATAAATCCATATTAAACACTAAACAGAGAGGAAAGAATGTAATGAAATATATATACATAAACATAGTCATAGCAACACATATAACTGTGAACATATGTATAGTCATATATTGATATTTATACATTACATATATACATATACTTACTCAATGTTAGCTTTATAATGAGCTGCAAAATAAAATGTCATTTGTGACTACCATTTAAATGTAAATGAATATATGGTGATTTCTTCATTTTCCCAAAATATGTCACTAAAAAACAGTGTTCTTATTCGCAACTTTTGTTACATTTCAACTGCAAACACTTCAAATTGTCATATCACACAACTGAGGAATAATTCCTTTGTAAATTTCTTTGCCTGCCTTTTAACCAATTTTCAGGTCATTTTTCCCAAGCATTCAAACTAACATTGATTGATATAATTTCAGTCAAATATTCCTCCCCCAAATATTTTTTGTTCAAATTATTAATGTTCCATGATAAGAGATCCATAATGACATCAATATAAAGTCAATATCTTTTTTAAAGTATAATTTGGAAAATTATGTTGCCATATATTTAATCATATATACATATATATAAAGATAATTTGCAAAAATAACAATTAGCAAATGAAGATTTAGTGATAGCAAAGAATTCCATGCTAAATGATTACTTTTAAAACTATATTTTCAAGAAATAATGCTGCCTTAAGAAATAATCTTACATTATAATTACATGAAATATGATCTAATTTATTTTATCATCAATATGGTAAAAATTTATAAGCCCACATGAATTTTTATTATATTTTTAGTATTTATTTAAATGTTCTACTTCCGAAATGACCTGAAAATCCTGAGTACTATAACCATACAGTGCCTCCTAAATATGCATTAGTGCCCTAACCACTAAGTAGGTTCCTGTCCTGTGGAATTTTTAGCTACAATTCTCATTACTTCCATAGATTGAGTGAAGCACAGAAAAATCCCCACACACTTCATATATAATATATGCTTTTCTTAAAACTACTCAACCTATTTTATATACATTATAAGCAACTTATTTTTATAGTCATAAAAATAAGAGAGAGAAGGTGTTTTAAAAGAACATGTGATCAGAATGAAGATACCACAATAAGAACACATTTCCTTGCATTTATCCAGCTGTAAAATGTGGTAAATAATAGTCATCTTTTTGGTATTAAGCATTCAAATACCTTCCCTGTGTGTGGGTCTCCCCTAATGCATTTCCTAAAAAAATTAGAAAGGCATTAATGCTTAAGGACAATAGCAAGATAAAGGTGCAGCAGAAACTTTGAAGTTAGCAAGGACAAAGTGTGGTAACAGCCTTATCAGAGTGGAGGAAAGTTCCTGCGTAGGCACACAGAGAGTGACTGGCTTACTGGAGGCCTGAGGTACTCTGAAAAGTATTAAGTGGGAATAAACCTGAAATATAAGGATTGAGGGACCATCTCTATGTAGAGTACCTCCTCTCCCACCCAAAGTTTAAGAAAGGAAACCATCAACAAATTGAAAAGACAACCCACTGAATGGGAGAATATATTCACCCATGATACATCTGATAAGGAGTTAATTTCCAAAATTTATAAATAATTTATACAACTCAACACCAAGGACACAAACAATCGAATTTAAAAATGGGCAAAGGACGTGAATAGACACTTCTCCAACGAGGACAAATAGATTACCAATAGACATATAAAAAGATGCTCAATGTCAGAGAAATGAAAATTAAAACCATAATGAGATATCACCTCATGCCTATCAGAATGGTTATCATCAATAAATCAACAAGCAAGTCTTGGCAAGGATGTGGAAAAAATGGAACCCTCATGCACTGCTGGTGGGAATGCAGACTGGTGCAGCCACTGTGGACAACAGTATGGAATTTCCTCAAAAAATTAAAAATGGAACTGCCCAGTGATTCCACTTCTGGGAATTTATACAAAGAAACTCAAAACACTAATTCAGAAGAATAAATGCACCCCTATGTTCATTGCAGTGTTATTTACAATAGCCAAGATTTGGAAGCAGCTTAAGTGCCCACCAGTAGATGAGTGGTTTAAAAAGCTGTGGTACATTTACACGATGGAGTACTACTTGGCCATCAAAAAGAAGGAAATCTTACCTTTTGCAACAGCTAGTCAGAGAAAGACAAGTAGCATATGATTTCACTTATATGTAGAATCTAATGAAGAAAACAAACTAACAAATAAAATAGAAACAGACTCATAAATACGGAGAACAGACTAAGCTGTCAGAGTGGAGAAGATTTGTAGAACTGGGTGAAAAAGGTGAGGGAATTAAGAAAAAAAAAAAAAAGGCAGACAGACAGATAATAGTATGGTGGTTGCCAGAGGGAAAGAAGGGTGGAGGCAGGTAGAAAAGGGTAAATGGGGGATAAATGGTGGTGGAATGAGACTTGACTTTGCAAGTGATGAGTGCATGATACAGTATGCAGATGATGTGTTATAGATTTGTACACTTGAAAACTGTATGGATTTTATTAACCAACTAGAGGCCCAGTGCATGACATTTGTGCATTGGGGTTGAGGGGAGTGTCCCTCAGCCCAGCCTGTGCCCTCTTGTAGTCCAGGACCCCTCAGAGGATGTCCTTAGCACTACCGCGGAGGTGGGAGAGGCTACCACCACCACCACTGCGCTTGCCAGCTGTGAGCCCGGCTTCTGGCTGTGCGGCGCTCCCCCTGTGGGAGCATACTGACCACCAGGGGGCAGCTCCTGTGTTGAGCGTCTGCCCCCTGGTGGTCAGTGCACGTCATACAGACTGGTCATTCTGCTGTTTGGTCGATTTGCATATTAGGGTTTTATTATATAGGATGTCACCCTAATAAATTCAATAAAAAATAAGTTTTGGAAAGAATAAGTTCATTTAGTTTTGCCAGTAAAGGAATGCATAATCAATTTTAAATATTTTTTAAAGCATGTTAATCAGTTTATTGGCTTTGTTTGAACAGGTTGACACATGGCCCCAGGATGCTGGGCCAGCATGTGGAGGCCAGCTGCCCTGAAGAGTTGCCTAGACTATTTGTGAATAAGAAACAAACTGCTCAGCTACGGGTATTTTTCATGCCACAGCATTTCTGAACTTATTCAAATGAGTGCAAAGCATGTATGGTATCTTAATTAGTAAACAATGAACAACATTTAAATATTTATAATTGCATAATATTTAGCCAACTTTTTTTGTTCTTACAGGATTTCTTACTTTTATTATGATGGAAACTCCTCTGGCTTTTGGTTATTATTTTAACCAATGCTAAGCATGTAATTAATGCAAAATTAACTCCTACATTTAAAGATACAAATAAACTTGAGCCAAGAGTGAGACAGGAAAGACCAAGCACCATGTATTCCTGTGTTCAGAGACAGGTGACAGCCTCTGTGGTGATGGAGAAATAAGACAACTTTTAAGGTCTCGTTTCTTTTCTGAACTCTTTTCCCCCCCTTGCACAGATGTGAGTGGTGTTTACATGTTCCTCCTCTCTCCCCAGCATGGAGGTATCCCATTTTCAGAACTCACCTGTGAGTGCAAGTATAGATGAAGGGCTTGGTAAACTTGATCATTTTCCCACTGACTGTTTAAGATCAAAACTATTAAAACATCACTAGCAAGATATTATAGGTGGTACTTAAAGCCCACAAAGATATCATTACTGATACACGTCCACCATTAATATAACAATCTATAATAATAAAAGCTTAAAATGCTTATTAGACCAGACATCCTTCCAGATGACTTTCCGGATGGAGCCAGGGCTGCGAGGGAAGCCCAGGTCCCAGGGGCCAGAGGGAAGCTGGTGCTGGCAGTCTGGGAAGGAATGCCTTCTCTTACATGAATTTCGTGCATCGGCCCTCTAGTGTAATATAATAATGGGTTTGTTTCCATAGCTGGTGATATGCATATTGATAGAGTTAAATTAGCTGGTTTTGTCAGAAGCTGAGGACTCAGAAGAATGGGGAAATGATTGTGATCACCCCTGTGAAGCTCCAAGTTCCTAAGGAGGTTAGTTTATGTTCTTAGGGTAGAAAGGTAAGAATGGCTACAAAGCCTGCCCACCTCTTCTGCTTGTTGCTGACTCCTACAAGAAAAGTTTAAACCTCAAGAAAAGACATAGCCTCAAAATCAGTGCCCATAAAAACATTCAGAGATGTTTTTCCTTAATACTTTTGTTCAGAGCATTCAGAGACTTTTCATTTTCAGAAATGCTGCACATAATGGGTGCTTTCTCAGAGCAAGAAAAGTTACTAGTAAATTAAAACTAAATGCCAGTTAATTTAATTAAACCTCAAAGAGTGGTCCAGCATGTCAGAATGAGCTTTGTACTCACCTTATAGTAAATTCACTTTGCTTAAACCTAACTTATGTTTGCTTTTAAGGGATTTAGAATGTTTGTTTCTGATGTTGAGCAGGTTGCTATTGGTATAATTTTTTAAATGTTTAATTTTATTTTGGCTAGTTTAAACATGGTGTTAATGCCACATGTTCTTATCCACTGAACCATCCCAGCTTGATAGTAACTAACAAAACATCCTGAAAGCTTATCTAACTATGCTATTTATATCTAAAAGATGTTGTAAAATTATATGTATATAGTCCTCAGATATGTATTTATGTTTCATATATGTTATCCTTTTGATAGGTTTGAAATTTTAAAGTTTTGCATTAATATATTGAGGCGTTACATTTTAACAATGGTTACTCCTATTTGTTCCTTTCAACATTCATTCCATTTCAACTCATATTTGGGCTAAGATCCAAGAGTATCCAAATGTAGTACATGGGTGTGGCTGTGTGAGAGTCACCCACCTTCTAGTGTAAGAATTTCAATCTGCAAATACCGTGTATTAGTATTAGCAGTCATAAAAATCCATCATTAAAGAGCCACAGATTTTTTAAATTAAAAAAAAGAGTATTTCTAAGGCTTTTAATTCCATAGACATCTGTTCTCTATGAGGTCAAAGAGTGGGTTTTTTTTTAATAATTTATTAAGTAAGCAATTTAAGAAACATTGAGGGTGAATAAACTTCAAATATTTTCCAAGTAGGAGACAAAATGGCGGCGGAATAGATGGATGTGTCCTGAGCCTTGTCCCGGAGCAAATAGAGGGAGCAGCTGAAACGAGTGGAATCCAGCCCGAATTGGCAAAGGAGGTGCAGCTGGTGAGACAGTTTGCAGCCGGGAAGGGCAGAGATCCCCCCGATAAAGGTAAAATCAAAGATCTAGGGCAGTAGAATCTGCCAGACCTCTGTTCCCAGAAGGTCAGGGAGAAACTACACAGCGCCAAGCCACGTCCCTGAGGACAGGCAAAGCATCTGACTGAAAAAAAAAAAAGGGGGTCCACGGGACTGTGGGAGGTAGGGGATTTTAGACCTTGGAGTCTGGATTTGGGATCTGAGCTCCAAGGCAGCCCTGAAGAGCTGCCAGACCGCGCAGTGCCGGCAAGAGAGGAACTTGCAGAGACGCGGTCCCTCCTCGCGCTGGGGCCTGTGCCTTTCTACACTGAACCTAGTTCGTAGGACCTTTCAGATACAGACACTTACCTGTTGCTGAGGTGTAGAAGAAGGGGTGGGGTTGTGGAATCTGGGGAGAGAAGGCAGCGGACAGTCCAGGAGAGGTGGAAGCAAGTCTGGTGCTGAGTCATATCTAAGCCCCGGTTGCCATTTTCTCCTGAGAGATAGTCCCTCCCTCCAGTCTCCAGGCAACCAATATAGCAACACCCAGATCCCACCCTGAATAACACCATGGAATCTGAATACTCCCTGAGGCCATAGAATCTGCCCTAAAGAGAAATCTTTAGAAGCTAGGCACCTCAATTACACGGCTACACTGCCAGGGCCCTTCAGAGTGCTTCAGTGTGCCTCGCTGGTAACTTACCGCGGGTGCTCCTGTGAGCTGCCACTGGGAGTAAGTGCCTATCCACCATAGGTGCAGCAGCGAAAGCTGAGTCTGCCCACCCCATAACTACAGAACTCTGGGAATCACAGTCACACCTTTCCAGAGTGCAGGCCCCCTGAACCACATCACCCCGACAGACAGTTCCTTGGTGCCACTGTGAGTCCCCACTGGGCACGCGTGATTTCAATTAAGGGTGCAAGACAGCAAAAATTGGGATACTCCCCTCCATGGCTGCTGATTTCTAGACACTGCAGTTGTGCCTCTCAAGCTCGCAGGCCTACATCAAGAGAACCCAAATAGCTCAAGTAGGGAGCTACACTAGATTACCAAGCCCAGGAGAACTGAGAAATTACACCAGTAGCACCATCACCAAAAGAACCTGGGTAGCAAAGCAATTGGATCTACAATTAAAACATTACAGGAAAACATGGGGAGACAAAAAAGCAACTCCCAAAGGAAAGAAAAAGAGGAATCACCAGAAAGGGAGTTAAATGAAATTGAGGCTAGCAGCTTAACAGAGAAAGAATTCAGAGTAATGGTTATAAGGATGTTTAAACGAATGGATGACAAATACACACAACTCAATGACAAATACACACAACTCAATGAGAACTATAAGAAGCTGAATGAGAATGTCATCAACATGAAAAGAAACCAAGAGGAGATGAAGAATGACATAGCTGTAATAAAGAACACATTGGAAGTCTTAAACAGGAGACTAGAAGAGGCTAAGTACCACATCAGTGAATTAGAAGACAAGGTAGGAAAAAACACACAAACACAGCAGCAACTGGAAAGAAGACTTAAAAAGCAAGAGGAGAGCCTAAGGGAGCTTTGGGACAACGCAAAACAAAACAATATTAGAATAATAGGGACACCAGAAGGAGAGGAAGAGAAGCAAGGAATAGAAAACCTTTTTGAAGAAATAATGACAGAAAACTTCCCTGATATTGGCAAGAAAATAACTATGCAAGTCCAAGAAGTACATAGAATCCCAAACAAGTTGAACCCCAAAAGACCGACACCAAGACACATCATAATTAAATTGGCGAACACTAACGACAAAGTAAGAATCTTAAAGGCTGCCAGAGAGAGACAGAAAGTTACCTACAAGGGATCTCCTATTAGAATATCAACTGATTTCTCAACAGAAACATTCCAGGCCAGAAGGGAATGGAATGAAATATACAAACTGATGCAAAGCAAGGGTCTGAATCCAAGAATACTATACTCAGCAAGGCTATCATTCAAAATTGAAGGTGGAATCAGGAGCTTCACAGACAAAAAAGGGCTAAGAGAGTTTATCACTACCAAGCCAGCAATGCAAGAAATGTTAAAGGGACTGCTATAAAAAGAAGAAAGAGAAAGGCAAAAAGAAACAAAAACACTAAGGAAAAATATGACAACAAACATGTACTTGTCAATATTAACATTAAATGTAAATGGATTAAATGCACCAATCAAAAGACATAGGGTAGCTGAATGGATAAGAAAACATGACCCATATATTTGCTGTCTACAAGAGACCCACCTCAGAGCAAAGGATTCACGCAGACTGAGAGTGCAGGGATGGAAAAACATTTTTCAGGCAAATGGAAATGAGAAAAAAGCTGGGGTTGCAAAACTTATATCTGATAAAATAGACCTCAAAGTAAAGGCCATAACAAGAGATAAGGAAGGCCACTACATAATACTAAAGGGAGCAATTCAACAAGAAGATATAACTCTGGTAAACATATATGCACCCAATGCAGGAGCACCCAAATACATAAAAAAAACTCCTGGAAGATATCAAGGGAGAGATCGACAACAATACCATCATAGTAGGAGACTTTAATACACCACTGACATCACTGGATAAATCCTCTAGACAAAAAAATCAGCAAAGCAACAGCAATTCTAAATGACGCACTAGATCAAATGGACCTAATTGACATCTTCAGAGCATTTCACCCCAAAGCCACGGAATATAAATTCTTCTCAAGTGCACATGGGACATTTTCAAAAATAGACCACATACTAGGTCACAAGCAAAGTCTCACAAATTCAAGAAGATTGAAATCATATCAAGCATTTTCTCAGACCACAATGGCATCATATTAGAAATAAACTATAATAAAAACATTCCAAAAAATTCAAACACTTGGAAGCTGAATAGCATGCTATTGAACAATAATTGGGTGATCAACGAGATCAAAGAAGAAATTAAAAACATCCTGGAGACTAATGACAATAAAAACACAACAATGCAAATGCTATGGGACACAATGAAAGCAGTCCTGAGAGGGAAGTTTATAGCTCTACAGGCCTACCTCAAAAAACAAGAAAAAATGCAAATAAATTATCTAATTTAACAACTCAAAGAATTAGAAAGAGAGCAACAAGAAAAGCCCACAGTGAGCAGAAGGAAGGACATAATAAAGATCAGAGCACAAATGAATGACATAGAGACCAAAAAAAAAAACAATACAAAGATCAATGAAACCAAGAGCTGGTTCTTCGAAAGGATAAACAAGATTGATAAACCTCTAGCCAGGCTCACCAAGAAGCAAAGAGAGAGGACCCAAATAAACAAAATCAGAAATGAAAGAGGTGAAATAACAACAGACCCCACAGAAATACAAAGGATTGTTAAAAAATACGATGAACAACGCTATTCTAACAAACTACACAACCTGGAGAAAATGGACACATTCCTAGAAAAATACAACCTTCCAAAACTCAATCAGGAAGATTCTAAAAATCTCAGTAGGCTGATAACTATAGAAGAAATTGAAGCAGTCATCAAAAAGCTCCCAGCAAACAAAAGCCCGGGGCCAGACGGTTTCACAGGGGAGCTTTACCAAACATTCAAGGAAGGACTAAAATCTATTCTCCTCAGACTATTCCAGAAAATTCAAGAGGAAGGAACACTTCCAAGCTCCTTCTATGAAGCCAGCATCACCCTAATACCAAAACCAGATAAATATAACACAATTAAAGAGAATTACAGGCCAATATCCCTCATGAATATAGATGCCAAAATCCTCAACAAAATTCTAGCAAATCGAATCCAGCAGTACATCAGAAAGATCATACACCATGACCAAGTAGGATTTATCCTGGGGATGCAAGGATGGTACAATATTCGCAAATCAATAAACGTGATACATCACATAAACAAACTGAGAGATAAAAACCACATAGTCATATCAATTGATGCAGAAAAAGCATTTGACAAAACCCAACACCCTTTCTTGATAAAAACTCTCAGCAAGGTGGGAATAGAAGGATCATACCTGAACATAATAAAAGCCATATATGACAAACCCACAGCCAACATCATATTCAATGGGCAAAAACTAAAACCATTTCCCCTAAGAACAGGAACAAGACAGGGATGCCCACTCTCACCACTCCTGTTCAATATAGTGCTGGAAGTACTAGTTATTGCAATCAGACAAGAAGAAGAAATAAAAGGCATCCAAATTGGAAAAGAAGAAGTAAAACTGTCCTTATTCACAGATGACATGATACTGTACATAGAAAACCCTAAAGACTCCATCAAAAAATTACTAGACTTAATAAATGAATTTGGCAATGTAGCAGGATACAAAATTAACACCAAGAAATCTATGGCATTTCTATACACCAATAATGAACTTACAGAAAGAGAGACTAAAAAAGCAATCCCATTTACCATCGCACCAAAAAAATTAAGATACCTAGGAATAAACTTAACTAAGGAGGTAAAAGACCTATACGTGGAAAACTACACGACACTGAAAAAAGAGATAGAGGAAGACATAAACAGATGGAAGAACATACCATGTTCATGGATTGGTAGAATCAACATCATCAAAATGTCCATACTACCCAAAGCAATCTATAAATCAATGCACTTTCCATTAAAATACCAACGACATATTTCACAGACCTAGAGCGAACTCTCCAAAAATTTATCTGGAATAAAAAAAGACCCCGAATAGCTGCAGCAATCCTGAGAAAGAAGAACAAAGTAGGTGGGATCTCAATACCAGATATCAAGCTCTATTACAAAGCCACTGTTCTTAAAACAGCCTGGTACTGGCACAACAACAGACATATAGATCAATGGAATAGAATAGAATAGAGAACCCAGAAATTGACCCAAATCACTATGCTTAATTAATATTTGACAAAGGAGGCACGAACATACAATGGAGTCAAGACAGTCTCTTCAACAAATGGTGTTGGGAAAATTGGACAGATACATGCAAAAAAATGAAGCTAGATCACCAACTTACACCATACACAAAAATAAACTCAAAATGGATAAAGGACTTAAACATAAGATGGGAAACCATAAAAATACTAGAGGAATCCACAGGCAAAAAAATCTCAGACATATGCCGAAGGAACTTCTTCACTGATACTGCCCCTAGGGCAATGAAAACTAAAGAGAAAATAAACAAATGGGACTACATGAAAATAAAAAGCTTTTGCACAGCAAAGGAAACCATCAATAAAACAACGAGAAAGCCCACTGCATGGGAGAACATATTTGCCAATGATATCAACGATAAGGGTTTAATCTCCAACATTTACAAGGAACTCATGCAGCTTAACAAAAAGAAGATAAACAACCCAATAAAAAAATGGGCAACTGATCTAAATAGACACTTTTTGAAAGAAGACAGAAGGAAGGCCAAGAGACATATGAAAACCTGCTCAAAGTCACTAATCATCAGAGAGATGCAAATCAAAACAACAATGCGGTACCATCTCACACCTGTCAGAATGGCTATTATCAACAAATCAACAAATGACAAATGCTGGTGAGGATGTGGAGAAAAAGGAACCCTCATGCACTGCTGGTGGGAATGCAGACTGGTGCAGCCACTGTGGAGAACAGTATGGAGTTTCCTCAAAACACTAAAAATGGAACTCCCATTTGACCCAGTGATCCCTCTTCTAGGACTATATCCCAAGAAATTAGAAACACCAATCAGAAAGGATATATGCACCCCTATGTTCATAGCAGCACAATTCACCATAGCTAAGATTTGGAAACAGCCTAAGTGCCCATCAGCAGATGAGTGGATTAAAAAGCTGTGGTATATCTACACAATGGAATACTACGCTGCGGTAAAAAAGGAGTTCCTACCATTTGCAACAACGTGGATGGAGATGGAGAGCATTATGCTAAGTGAAATAAGCCAGGCAGAGAAAGATAAATATCACATGAGCTCACTCATTTGTGGAATATAATGAACGGCATAGACTGATGAACAAAAACAGATCCAGAGACTCAGAAACATCGAACAGCACATCATACCTCAGGGTAGGTAGGGGAGGGTGGGGGTAAGGTGGAGAGATCAACCAAGGGACTTGTGTGCATGCATATGAGCCTAATCAATGGACTCAGACAACAAGGGGGTGGGGCAGAAGTGGGGGGTTGGGGTTATGGGGGAATAAGGACACATATGTAAAAAATAACAATTTAAAAAAATTATAAAAAAATAAAATTAAATTAAAATAAAATATTAAATCTAATCCATACTAGTGGTCACCATAACCTTAAGAGACATCGTTTCATGTGACAAAGATTTTTAAATGAAACTCTGTAGCCCAAAAATTATTTTGGAAGGAAACAAAGAGGAGTTTCCTTCAAAAGTCGTAAGGATTGTAATTGAAAGTCAATATATTTGGCCTCTTGAACTAAAGTAAGTAATTTGTGTTTTTGCCCCCCTGACAACATTTATATAAAGTTACAAAAAGAAATTGACAGCCAGTTTGAAATTGAATTGCCATGGCCTAGAGCAAAGAATATCCTTACATGATATTATTCTACAATGTCATTATAATTTTAGATATTATACAACAGCGTATTGTACAATTATCCCAAACAAACTTACAAACTAATTCTTTGAATGTTTGGCAGCAATTTAAAAAAAAAAGGACATGAAAGGATTTAATCCTTTTCAGAAGGAATTAAGGCGCCGGGAAGGCACTTGAGCATTCTATATTGGCCCCTCTTGCCTTTTGTGCCAAGAGGGACCCTCTTCTCACAATCCAGTTGCCCTCAGCTGTTGCCTGAGCTTTCTGTTCATGCTGAGCTTGAAGCCTCGTGGTGGCTGGTACCATGGATCTGTCTCTCGCCCAATCGTGTGAGCTGGGCCCTCCCTGGAGAAGAAACCTGAGTTCCCCGAGATATGTGATCAGTGCTGGGGCCCTGCCAGCAGGCCAGGGGATCCCAAGGCAGGTGCTGGTTGTGGAGGCCACGGGGGCATAGGCTACCAGGGAGACAGAACTGAACCTCACATCACCCTGCTTGGCCCTGGAGGATGACTGGTTAGCCAGAGACGGATAAGATTCCTCAGAGAAGGAACAACCTAAGACAGGCACAGTTGCAGAGGGGCCATCAGGAGAGAACTTGGGGGTCAACAGAGGTGGGGCACAGACCCTCACCACCCCAGCCTTGCAGGGGCCTGAACCCTCACCCCATCTGAGGGAGGTCTCCTGCCCCCATGGCTGCTTTGCTTCCCACGCCCAGCTCAGATTGGGACCCAGGTAACAGACAGAGACTTGGCCGACAGCAGCTGCCCTATATCTAAATTCAGCCTAGCACCAGGAATGCTCAGGGCCTACTCAAGAATGCAAATAGCCCTAGCTGGTTTGGCTCAGTGGGTAGAGCGTCGGCCTGCGGACTGAAGGGTCCCAGGTTCGATTCCGGTCAAGGGCATGTACCTTGGTTGCAGGCACGTCCCCAGTGGGGGGTGTGCAGGAGGCAGCTGATCGATGTTTCTCTCTCATTGATGTTTCTAACTCTCTATCTGTGTCCCTTCCTCTCTGTAAAAAATCAATAAAATATATTAAAATAAATCCTTTCCACTAATATTTACAGGGTAAATTAAGATTGTTGGTAGAGTATTAAATTTGACAGTAAAATAATAATCAAGTTTTCAGATTAATTTAAATAGGCTAATTGAAATAAGTGAATATTCAAGAAAATGTAATTGTACTGGACAAAAAGCTGTTCCTAATGTGGTAACTAAAATTTCTATTGGTAGTTCATCTCATGGTAAAATTCCTGAACATGCAATGAAACTAAAGCAGTCATATTTTTGTCAAAGAATTAAAATTTAAAGTCATCAAGACTGCATTATAAAAGTTACAAAAGCCTCCATTAATCAAAAAAGGGGGGATAGAAGGGTAATATTATGTAAGGAAAAATATCCTATAAGTAAATTACATCTAGAAAACTTTTACTTTATAAAATTAGTTTTCATTTGTAATGCTAACAGCAAGACACCCATGAAAAACACACATGGTGTCTAAATAAGACAAAGGAAAATCGTTTGGGCAAAAATAGAAAGGATCCCAAATCAATTATATAGAAAAGATTCCTTTATTAACTTTTGGTCGACAATATGTTTGTATATTTTCAGAAAACAACTCCAAGACCATGTGGATTCCTGCAACAGAGAGGAATTGACAGGTCTGCTCCAACCAGGAAGACAAGAGGAGAAACAGTCCAGAGATGGAAGACGCTGATGACGCCTTGCCACGCTAGCAGACAGCAGCTGTGCGACCCAGCAGGTTGCCTAGGACCAAACCAGAGAGGGTGGGACCTGCATTGCCACCATGTGCCCACCATCCAGATATCATTGCTGACATGTACACATAAGGAACTGTTTGACATTGAAACGGGGACTCAGAACTGTTGGACATTGAAATTGGGACTCAAACATTTTTTGTTATTATATGTTTATTTCTAGTCTGCAGAGGCAAGATTTTTTAAAGGAATGAAATGGGGGAAAAAATAGATACAGAGGCAAAGAAGCATTGAACAGACTGTCAAACTACAGTGGGAAGGCAGAGGAGGTTGCGGGGGGGGGGGGGGGGTGGCGCTGTAAGAGATCAACCGAAGGACTTGTACGCATGCATATAAGCATAACCAATGGATAAAAAACACTGGGGGGAGTGGGCAGGTAAAGGCATGTACTGGGGGGAAGGGGAGGCCAGGGGAAGGTCAATGGGGAAGAAAAAAAAAAAGGAGACATATGTACTACTATTTGTAATACTTCAAACAATTAAAAAAAATTAAAAATAATTAAAAATAAATAAATAAATAAATAGGCTAATTGAAATAAGTGAATATTCAAGAAAATTTAATTGTACTGGACAAAAAGCTGTTCCTAAAGTGGTAACTAAAATTTCTATTGGTAGTTCATCTCATGGTAAAATTCCTGAACATGCAATGAAATTAAAGCAGTCATATTTTTGTGCAAAAAATTTAAAGTTATCAAGACTGCATTATAAAATTTACAAAAGCCTCCACTAATAAAAAAAAAAGGGGGGGGATAGTAGGGTAATATCATGTAAGGAAAAATATCCTATAAGTAAATTACATCTAGAAAATTTTTACTTTACAAAATTAATTTTCATTTGTAATGCTAACAGCAAGACACCCATGAAAAACACACATGATGTCTAAATAAGACAAAGGAAAATTATTTGGGCAAAAATAGAAAGGATCCCAAATCAATTATATAGAAAAGATTCCTTTATTAACTTTTGGTCGACAATATGTTTGTATATTTTCAGAAAACAACTCCAAGACCATGTGGATTCCTGCAACAGAGAGGAATTGACAGGTCTGCTCCAACCAGGAAGACAAGAGGAGAAACAGTCCAGAGATGGAAGACGCTGATGACGCCTTGCCACGCTAGCAGACAGCAGCTGTGCGACCCAGCAGGTTGCCTAGGACCAAACCAGAGAGGGTGGGACCTGCATTGCCACCATGTGCCCACCATCCAGATATCATTGCTGACATGTACACAAAAGGAACTGTTTGACATTGAAACGGGGACTCAGAACTGTTGGACATTGAAATTGGGACTCAAACATTTTTTTGTTATTATATGTTTATTTCTAGTCTGCAGAGGCAAGATTTTTTAAAGGAATGAAATGGGGAAAAAATAGATACAGAGGCAAAGAAGCATTGAACAGACTGTCAAACTACAGTGGGAAGGCAGGGGAGGTTGGGGGTGGGGGGCGCTGTAAGAGATCAACCGAAGGACTTGTACACATGCATATAAGCATAACCAATGGATACAAGACACTGGGGGTGGGGGCAGGTAAAGGCATATACTGGGGGGAAGGGGAGGCCAGGGGGAGGTCAATGGGGGAAAAAAAAAGGAGACATAAACAAACAAACAAACAAAAAAACAAAAAAAAACCCACACAAAATATTTTTCAATATGCAGTTGACCTTTGAGAAACACTGGTTTGAATTGTGTGGGTCCACTTATACGTGGATATTTTTCAATAAATATGTATGGTATTGTAAATATATTTTCTCTTCCTTATGATTTTCTTAAAACCTTTTTTTTTCCTAGCTTTCTTTATGTAAGAACATAATATATAATATATATAAAAGGCAAAATATGTGCCGATTGACTATTTACTATGTTATCATAAGGCTCTCGGTCAAGTAGGCTATTAGTAGTTAAGTTTTGAAAAAGTCAAAATTTTATGTGAATTTTCAACTGCACGGGGGTCAGTTTGCCTAACCCCTGTGTTGTTCAAGGGTCAGCTATATGAGGGTCTGTTTCAATAAGCAGAGACTGCCCAGGGAGTGATAAAAATATGTCCCATCAGCCACTGCTTCAGTCCCTCATAGCTTCTCCCCTCTTTGTCCGAAGTCTTAGTGTTAACTTTTCTTCAGGTCCACACAGGTCATGCAACATTATTCCTAACACATTCTCCATGTCTAAGTCACATCAGAAGTGAAAGACATTGCAAGTGACTGATGAAAAGAAAGCATGCTTAAAAACAAAACAAAACAAAAAAAACTTCCCTTGTTACCTAATTAGTTCAGGGGAATAGGAGCCTGAACTAAAGAATCATAATTATGATCTTTTTCATTGTGATAATTCCTGAAATATTTTTCGAATTAGGTCTAAATTTAAGCTCTTAAAATATGAATGGAAAAGGAGTGAGTGCTCAAGAGTGGTAGGAAGGCCGTAGTTTTCATGTTTCATGTAGATACCCAATGCTTATATACACTGGAAACCAAAGTGACTTGTGTAACAAGGAGATAAAAAGAGACTGCTCCTCTAATCGAAGGCTTACATGTTCCCCACAAGGTAATACACAATAGTCCCCGTGTCACCCCGGGCTCCATCCCCCTAAGAAGAGGTGGGTTCTGAGTTAATCAGATGATTCAGGCAACAGCCACAGTTTCCAGTCCTTGACCTAAGGCTGAGTTCACTGCTTATCTGTGAAGCTGTCAACAGATTTCAAAAACTGTGACTCTTCACAGAGCAAGATGTGGGCCTTGGCGGGGAAAAGGAAGCAGCAGCAGTGTTTCATATCTCTGAAGAAAATCCCACAGCTTACAAGCAAATCCAATGGGCTGAATATATAATTCATTTTTATCCCAATAGGTCATGATGGAACAGCAAAATCAGATGCTCTATAAGAGAGCAATGTGGAAAAAATGAGCAGATGACTTCCTATAAAATGTGTTTGTCCACTTATGAGTAATAAATGCATGATTTTGATGGAGAAATATTTAATTATTCAATCCACACATTTGGAGACCTAAATTATATTTTCCAATGGAGAGGAAAACCTAAACGCATTTCTGAAGCATTTTTACTACTCAACTGTGTAAAATTCAATCTCTTGAAACCTGATCTTTGATTTCTGAACTTAAGTTTCAAACAACAACTATAGGCACCTGCCTGGTGAATGGTGAGTTAACCTTGAGATTGCATTCAACTCTGTTAATATTTTCTAAGAATTATCTGCCCTTAGTTTTCAGGTCATAATAGCCCATGATCTCTAAACTCACAAATTACCTAGGATGTTCAAGTCTTTCCAGAGAGGGAATTCTTCAACCACATTAGGATAAAACCAAACTGCTCATGGATTCTCCAAATCATTGGAGTAAATCATCATCATTTATGATTGTAAAAGTTGTTTTGTGCTCTGAAGCTATATCTAGGATAACACGTGGCAATTTCAAATAGAAGAAATACATTTCTACAAAGGGCGAGAGAGGCCTGCAGAGCGACTTGTGCATCTGATAAGGCTTTGTCATCCACTAGCTGAAATTTTAAGGAGGGCACCACCCTTGGATTGAAGTGAGACCTTTCTAAGAATTATCTGCCCTTAGTTTTCAGGGCATGATAGCCCATGATCTCCAAACTCACAAATTACCTAAGATTATTCAAGTCTTTTCAGCTGAAATTTTAAGGAGGGCACCACCCTTGGATTGAAGTGAGACCTTCAGAAACTCCTCTCTCAGCTCTGTCACATTTGTATCAATATTGCATACAATGGGCCCAGAGCAGTCAAAATTACAAAACAAAAACAGAAAGCAAAACCTTCAAACATATATAAAAAGGTGATCTCACAGTAAGAAACCCCCATGTGCCCTTCATCCAGAGACCCCATCAGGCTCAGCCAGCTGTCCCAAGAATATCATTTAAAGCAAACGAATCCCGTTCCAATTCAGGATCACGTGTTGCACTGAGTTATCGCCTCTCTTTATTTTCCTTTACCCAACAGCTCCACAGTCCTCCTGAGACCTTCACGACCTTGACTCTTTTGAAGATTACAGACACATTATTCTGTAGAATGTCTCTCAGCTAGGATTTGCTGAGGTGTCCTCACAATTTGATTCAGTCACCCTTTCCTAACAGCCATACCTAAATGTGCATAGGAATTTCATGAATATCTTGTTAACATGCAGATTCTGACTAATAGGACTATGTTGAGATCCTTGGTTCTGCACTTCTAACAAGCCTTAAGGCCTTGTGGTCCGACCACACATTGATCAGGAAGAGTCGGGAAATATCAATCAGGAGGAGGAGGACATAATTAGGGCTATTTACCCACCTCCCCCTTCATCAGGACTAATCCTCCCATCCTTCCTGACTGTTGAATGTAGTCAGATAGAAAATTACTGATTACCAGAAATCCCAACCTTCCGGAACTATTGATTTCCTTATCCTTAAATGAACCCCTAAACCTGTCCTCACCAGCATCTCAATGAAGAGTCCTATTGTCCACCCAGTTGCTGAAATCCAAAACCAAAAAGTCATCCTTGATTTTTTCCTCTCATGCAGTTCCCACAGTCTGGCACAGATCTAATTCCAAAACATCCCCAATCTATTCACTTCTATTTGTCTCTGCTGCCCTGATGCACTGCATATCCCCATTGCCTTTTGCTTAGACATACTGACGTTGTTTCCCAACTGGGTCTCACTGCTCCCACTAAGCACAGCCACCAAGGAGAGCTTTTCAAAATAACAGTAGTGAGGTTTCTCTCCTTAAAACCCTCTAATGGCTACTTATCATATTTGCGGGGGGAGGAGGGGGGAGAGAATCTAAACTCCTTTATTTGCAAAGACTGTGTGACTTCTCTCACCCCACTCTTGCTTGCACACTATTTTTACTCTGACCAGCCAAGCTTCATGCTCCTTCTTGGATGTGCTTTCTGGGGAACTTTGAATGGCTTGCTGCTTTATATCATTCAGATCTCTGCTCAAAGCCATCTCTTCAAAGTACCTCATAATCGACTTATCTCAATAGCCCCATCCCCAGTTTCTGTACTTCTCTACCCCTACCTTTCTTTATTTTCATGATAAGCATCATCACTCTGTGAAATTATGTTATTTGCTCATGTTTCTTTTTCCTTCTAGATATAAATTCATAAGAGGGGGGACATTGTATTTTTATTGATGTACTTCCGCTCCAGTGCTATGCGTAACATAAACACTCAATAAATATTAACCAAATAAAATAACTTTTAAAATGAGTGCTATCCTAAATAAAAATATTTATGTAAGCAAAGGATTGCCAGTGAGGAATTAGCAAACCTACTACTTCCCACATAATTGCTCACCATCAGTATATCCTTTTCAAATCTGGACATGCCCCTCCACCTATATATATTGGACACTGGAGTGGTGTGTAGCCCTTGGACCATCCCTCTTGTGACATAAAGGAGTTTACTTAAAGCCTTGCAGAATGATACTCATCCATTTCACTTTATAATTCTCAGAGAAGGCATCCCAGCGTCCCCCATTCCAGTCAGGGGATTTATTCTAATGACTCCTGGTGTCAAGTGGCAAATTGAGCCTGCGACTTTGAACTCCTTTTGTCCCATATTCCATTGAAATAACTAAAGAATTTAAAAATAAGAAAATATCTGTTGCAATCTAGAAAAATAGGAAAGGGTAGAGTCAGTAAGAAACTTGAAAAATGTCAGAAGAATTTAAAGATAAGGAATTTGGCCTGAAAGAAAATCGGATCCATGCTGACCAGTGAAGAGAGTAAAGGGCCCACCTTGGACATACATGAAGGGGTTTCCCCAACAAGTACTAGAAAAAAAGGCAAATCTTGAGTCACCACCTACCAGATACAGGACAGGCACTGACCCTGTGGGTGAAAGCCAATGGAAGCACTAAGGGAACAATGACAGCCCCTACAGCAGCTGGCTTCGGTTTTCCAAAGCAGAGAAACAAATGGAGAAGCTCCGCTCGGCCCAGAAGGATAACCTCAGTGTGA
Source organism: Plecotus auritus (assembly GCF_963455305.1). Lineage (NCBI taxonomy): Eukaryota > Metazoa > Chordata > Mammalia > Chiroptera > Vespertilionidae > Plecotus > Plecotus auritus. The sequence goes on from NC_137782.1 coordinate 58,214,771, forward strand.
TCCCTCTCTGGGAATTCCTTCCCTGCCTCCCACTGGCAGTTATTGATGAGGGAGAACACATCCTCCAGTGATGCTGTTAGAAGCTGGGACAAAGGAAAGAATACTGTGAATCCTGGCACGGCTGGGCTTTCTGCCCCTTCAGTAACTTTGACTCCTGGCTTTATTCCTTCTGGTCATCCTGGTGACAGAAATGGAGGCTCTGCTGTTTAGAGAACCCCACAGTCAGTATCTTACTCAATGGGTAGGAAAGGGACCAGGACACGTAATTGTTGATTGCTCCTGGGCTACCTGTTCTAAATGAAAACCCATCTGCTGCCCCCTCTCCTTCGGCTCACAGGTCCCAATTCCAGCTCACTCTCAGGTCTCCGCACCCCTCGTCCACACACAAAATAGGAGGGATGCTTCATAGGGGACAGTGCAAAGTGACCTTCACCATTGCTGATGACCCCTTACTTTCTACAAGTGCGAACCAATCTAGATCAGAGGTCCTAAGGCAGCGGTTCTCACAGAGGAGCTGTTTTGACCCTTCTTCGCCCCCACCAATCCCCTGCCCCAGCCCCCCCACCCCGGGTGGTTTGGCAAGGGCTAGAGACATTTTGGGTTGTCACAACTGGGTGGTAGAGGTTGTGCTATTATAATCTAGGAAATAAAAGTCAAGGATGCTACTGATTATCCCAAAATCACTTGGCAGTCCCCCAGTTTCCAACAAAGAATTATCTGGCTCAAAACGCCAGTAGTTCTCAGGTTTATAAATCCTGCGCCAAGGTTAATGGGTCTAGATGGGCAATGGTAAATGTGGAGCTGGCTGTGAACAGTGGGCGTCATGAGGAGAGTGGGAGCGGTGATACAGCAATGTGGGCCCAGTGATGACAGGTTTTCTAATTTTTTAAGAGAGGGAAAAAGTTTGGGGTTTTAATGGCTGATTTGTATTGTTGCAGACCAGTTGTACCATGGTTTTTACAAACGTTGGAAATCAATTTTATAATGTTGAAAGCCAGTCCAAATTAAAATACAGAAACAAAGCAAATTAAAAAAAATAAAGGCACTCCATGAGCCAAAAAGTAATATGTCAGTGGTCTGGACCTGACCCATGGGTTGCTGGTTTGACATTGCAGATTCAGTACTTTATTTATTATACATGAGCTGACTATAATAACACAATTAAGTCTGAGCACCTAGGAGGACAGACAACAGTTTAAAAGTGGGCCTTAATCTGAGCAATAACCAGAGAAAATGTCTATCACTAGAAAATGTTAATATAAACAAGAGCTAAATTTAAACGATATCATATACTTGACATAACTGCAGATGATGGCGAAGGGGTAAGCAGGGTCCAAAGTCTTAATATCTATAATCTATATACTATTTAAAATAGGTATTACAGAGAATATACAGTAGAAGATTATGCAAATATATATTAACAGGTAAATCTTAAAAGAAGAATTGCAAACAGTTGCAAAAGATGCTCAGCTGCAGTGAAAATCAAATGTATACAAATTAAAATGAGATTTTTAAAATGAGATTAAAAGGGAAGTAGTGCCCACTGTTGCTAAGCAACGGGGAGAGAAAGACAGGTACACTAATGCACTCTTGGCAAATAGAAACTTTCTTTGAAATCTACAATTTGTATCAAATTAAAAATGTACTCATTCTTTCCTGCACAAGTCAACATCTAGGAAGTTGTCTTAAAGAAACCATTGAGTAGGAGGATTTATGTATACATATAATTCTGTTTGTTCATTCTAATATAGTTTTTAACAGCAAATAATTGGAAATACCCCAAATGTCCATTCACAAAGGGTTGATTAAATAAATTATATTAATAACCACACATAGTACAAGGTTATACAGCAGCCAAAGAGAATGAGATATCCATATGTATGGAGAAAAAATAGCTAAGGTCCCTTTAAGCCTTAACCTTCTATGATTATATGATCATATCCAGGAATAGGCTTTAATCCTGGACTCCTCAGGATCTTTTCTTAGCATCTCTCATCCTTTGAGGAGGATTGCCCATATGTTTAGCTTACTCTAGGTAGACAGTTGTCTCTTGGGCTTCTGATATTCTCAGGAACCAAGAAATAAATTGCTAAACAATAGGGAAGGGAAAGGAGTCCTCAATATGAAACATTAATGGGAAAGAGAAGCAGAAAGAAGAGAGACATGGGAAGAGAAGTCAGTGGTTATGTTATAGAATAGACCAATGACTTATTAGAGCTACCAAGGAGATTTTGAACAAAATACTCAGCTTCATCCCAATCAATTACATCCAAATCTTCCAAGGTAGGATTGACACTAATATTTAATCAAGAATAAAAATAGTAAGACTCCCAGGTACTTCCCTTGCATAGCCAAGACAATGCTCACAAGACAAGATGACAGTGAGAGTATCATTTGAGAGAGGAAATTAATTCAAAAATATACTTATGCAAATGAATATATTTTAAAAATACCTACAAACCTAAAAATGGTAATTCTTCTGGATTTATAAAGAAACTACAAATCACTGTTTTAATGAGTTAATGAGGCAGCCAAGGTTGCAACTCACTAGAGTGTAATGTACTGTGTAACATTTTAATATTTGACACTTATTAGATTTCAAACTTAGGGCTTTGGAAAATTGAGACAGGTGTCTGTTTATTTAATCTGTCATCATAAATGAGGAAGGCTTTAACTTACACTCAGCTATTCCGAATAAAGAAGGAATGGATTAATATTTTTGCATTTTAAAATATCTTGATCCAAAATTTCATTAAAAGATTCCATTCAAATATTATTGAACCAAAAACACTGCAATCTACATGGTCCCCAGTTGTCACCTAGAAGTCATTATTCTGGGATTCATGAAGAGACCAACTTTGAGTGTGTTGCTACATCAGGTATGCACATCTGTATTTTCAGTAGATCTCTTCCTATGTTTCCCCTCATTTATACCTAAGCCATCGCTTAACAATTACTCTCTGGAAGTGACCAAATTAGCATACCATGGTAGACTCCTAATTGGCAACTCTCCCAGTCTCCTTGTTTCTGGGAATTATCTCCCCCTTCCTTTTTTTCCCTCATATTTTCATTTGGGTAAACATATTTGGATAATGTGACACTGCCTTTTGTCACAACTGAATGTTTCAGGGCCAGACATATGACCCAAACTTGTCCAATGGGCTACTTCCCAGAGTGTCTGTAATTCTGAGAATCTAAGCAAAGTCAGCATATGCTCTCGAGGAGTCGAGATATAAGGAGGGGAACATGCTATTGGCATTCATTTTCCAGCCTGGAGACTAAAGTGGAAGAATTTGGTTTTGAGAGAAATGGAAGAAGAAAGTCCATGTTCAGAGGGAAGCAAGGAGATGAGAGAGGGAGCAATCAGACACACTTGCTTCCAGGCCATTTCTCTGACCCAGCTTCCTTGATTTACACTAGACACACTTGAATCCCCACAATAAGTTGTCCTTTGGCTTCTTACTGTGAGCTAGAGTTAGTTATACCTGGTATAATCAGTATATCTAAAAGTACAATAATCACCATGTGTACATATATAACATATACCTATAAACTTATATGTCAATGTGTATATAAATGTATATAAATGCATTCACACACACTCATTTCCACAGGCTCCATGGTTAACATTTTAAAGCTGAAAGCAAAATATTTACTAATTCAGCCACCACATTCAAAATGCTTTTTGGAAATGGATATCAGCAAAAATCACAGTAGGGGAGGTGATAAAACACATTCTTCCAGCTCTGGAAGAATTGTCATAGCGATAGTCATCAGCTTGGTGTATTCCCCCAAACGCTCTCTAAAATGATACGGTCAGAATCATGTCAATGTCACCCTCAGAAGCCCACAAGGACCCTGTCACTGTGCCAGTGGCACACTCGGTTCTGGTTTCCTACAGGATTCTGATACTGTATATCTATCTTAAGAATGGAACTGAGTTTAAGTACTGCTTGGCATAGTTCCAGTTTTAAGAAATACGTTGCCCTAGCGATTACTCACTGATTTGTTACTATGGTTTTCTGAGGTTGCACAAAATTCAACATCACTCCTATTCAGAAAATGCATGAACAGTCTGTGTTTCACAGTCAAATTTAAAGAATCACTTTAGTTTTAACAACCATTTTGAAATTCACTATAGAGGTTTTCTTGGAATTTATATAACAATCAATGACAAAATCGTATCAGAATAGCCATAAAATTTTACCTTAGTGTTGTTTTATACAAGGGACAAGGGAAGGAAGAGGGAGTTCTTAGAGTATTTAAAACAATAAATTGCAAAGAGACAAGAAATAGAGCTATGGTCGCCAACACAGATCAATTTCATTGGAAGAAGAGAGAAGAGAGAAATAAGTGTATAAAGCTGAGTTAAACAAGAATGAGATAACCTTGAATATAAGATAATAATCATTTATGGCTACTAACTTTCGTTTTTGAGCATTTACTAAATGCTATACTGTGAGCTATAGGAGCACAGAGTCTTTTATCCCTAGAACCAAGCACGTTGCCTGGTACAAAGCTGGTAATCAATATAAATAGGTTGAATGAAGGACTAAAAGTCTTATGCTATTTAGTTGGTTTATACAGTTGTTATCTCCCTTATAGCTTCCCAGAGGTTAGCTGACGTGCCCAAATGTCACAGGCAGATTTGAATCCCAAATTGTGTGACTCAAAGACCAGTTGCCTTTAGGCTGTGCTCACTGAGCTAAGGAGTTCATTTCTGAGCTGCAGGAAATGGGGAAACAGTGGCAAATTTTGAGCAGGGCGGGGGGTGGGGTGTCAAGCAAAGACGCCATTTTGGAGAAAATAGGGCTTTTTAGGGTGTTAGGTTGGGAGTGATGGCAGGGTGCCCGAATGCAAACTCTGAGGCACCTTAGAGGAGAGACTGGCAATGGTGGAATGTGTGGGGTATTTAAAGAAAAAGCATATGACTCATTGGCCAGAGGAAAACTACTGCGCCTTTCAACATTAGGCTGAAGATTTTGGAGAAAGAACCTACTCATGACTTTATTTTTCCGCCAGGTTGTAAATTGTTATAGCAAATAGGCCAGGAGGAGATTTCTCCACGTGTACATTGATTTCTGTAGTAGCTTGGCTTTTTAGAATTGTCCTTGTCTGACACATGCTTGTTATTTTATATCTTCACCAGAGTCAATAAGTGCAAGTGAGAGCTAGACTGCGAGAAAAATAAAAGGAAGATGGGAATGGAAGGGAGAGGAGAGGGAGACAGAAAGGCCTATTATAGCCAAAGAAATCCTTAAAAACCAAATAGTCCATTCTTAATTAAATTTGTGAGCAACCTTGTTTTTGATTATATCATGAAGGAAATAAGGAAATATAGTTGCAATTTAAATCCATCTTTGAGGAGGTAAAGGGGGAAAATTAAGACAAATGGCACACAAACGAAAGCTAATACCCATGTGAAATGCAGTCACCCTGAAGAACTCCAGCCAAAAGCGCATAATATACTTCTTGAGTCTACAAACCACAGCCGCATTCTTTTCTCTAATTACTGAAATAAAAGGTAAGTTGTCTCCATGTTGCTTTCTAATTTTCTCCCCAACCCCTTCAGATTTTTAAAAATACATTTTTATTGATTTCAGAGAGGAAGGGAGAGGGAGAGAGAGATAGAAACATCAATGATGACAGAGAATCATCGATTGGCTGCCTCCTAAACACCCCACCCTGGAAATCGAGACAGCAACCCAGGCATTTGCCCTGACCAGGGAATTAAACTGTGACCTCCTGGTTCATAGGTCAGTGCTCAACCACTGAGACATGCCAGCCGGGCCCCTCCAGTTTTTTTTTTTTTTTTTTTTTTTTTTAATATATTTTATTGATTTTTTACAGAGAGGAAGAGAGAGGGACAGAGAGCTAGAAACATCGATGAGAGAGAGACATCGATCAGCTGCCTCCTGCACGCCCCCTACTGGGGATGTGCCCGCAACCCAGGTACATGCCCTTGACCGGAATCGAACCTGGGACCCTTCAGTCCGCAGGCCGACGCTCTATCCACTGAGCCAAACCGGTTAGGGCTCCAGTTTTTATTTGAGGAATTTCCACTGAACTTAAGTGTAGGTAGAACACAGACCGTGCAGACGTGCGGGGCTGCAGACTCACTGCCCCCTTTCCTAACTCTGCAAAAATCAATTCTCATGTCAATGCATTTCTGCTAACATTTTCTGTTCACCACCTGTTCCCAGCCCCATCCCCAACTGATCTGTGAACACGGCCAGTTCTCTTTTCTCCTCCCCACTTCACCATTTATCATTCTTGACCCTTTACGTTAACAAGCCAAAGCTCAAATTCTTCTATACTGTAGCACTTCACTAAACTTGTGCAAGTTAAACATTTGAGAACGTCTCTCACTTCTCCCAATGAAGGGTGCTTCTAAGCACCCCATTTTTATATATGATTGATGTTATCGTGATCAGAGTCATTCATTCAGCAAGTATTCCCAGGGCGCTGGAGTTATTCTGGGCACTGTGAACACAAGGATAAGACCTCAGTGATTTTTCACAGGCCAGGGCCCAGGCAGAGAAGCTGACAGCTGTAGAACAGCATTGAAGGCACCCACAAAGAAGTCTGTCCAGGGCAGCATGGCAACAGCCCCAGAATCCACCCTCCGGGAAGGTCTGTCTTGTTCCCTGCTGGGAATGCAATCTCCCAAAGGAGTGATGACACCTCTCTTCCGGGCTGCCCTTGCTGTGATCCATTCACCCACAGGGCATGGAAGTGCCAGGAAATCCAGGGACCAAGACCAGCCACTTGAGCTGACCGACCCCTGTCACCTACACAGTGCAGGCCCTGCATTGGTCACATCCTCAAGCTGCTCCTGCTCTCTCTCTTTCTCTGAAGGTGAGGAGACTGTATGACTGAGGCCTCAGAGCAGCTGCCCTGGCTTTGGGGTAAAATATAAAGGTGTGTAGGGATTAGTGGGTGGGGTGGGGCCTATAGCCAGGCCTTGCCTGTCTGAGCAAGAAAACCCTCTGAGGAGGGGAGGGGAGGGGAGGGGCTCTAATTCCTTTCTTCACCCCCCTCCCCCCACTCTACACCCTACCTGCCCCGCTCCACACCCTACCCCCCACTCCCATAGCTGAGATTAGGGGCAACTTTCTTCCCTCATAAGAAACACTGAAGGGCAGTTTCTCTGTTTTCTAAGAAAACTGCAGTCAAGCAAGTTCGATCTACAAAGAAATAGGATTTACACCAAGGGATTTGCCAATAGTACCCGTTCTGCTCTTTTGTGTCACATGTGGCCTATTTACTGCGTAAGCGGCACATAAATCTTGGAGTAACTTACTGAAGAGCTATAATCATAGTCTATTAACTCCGGTACCTTTTCCATAAGAAATCTTATCTGTGGAAATGTCAAAGGGTCTTAGCCTTTTCCTATTGGTACCTTGTAGCATCACTATGCTCCTCAGTGTCCGACCCACTGCAAGATGCTCAATAGGCATATGACCATGAGTGCCCGCACCGAAGCGCAATGGATGATGGGGCATCAGGGAGGAAGCGGAGAAATTGGCGATGGTCACAAAGAGGGAAGAAGGGACAGTAGGATCAAAAGCTGTGAGGAGAGGCAGTGTGGCTGACATCTGGGACATTACAAGTAGTTCTGTTGTGGGACGCGGGGGGGGGGGGGGGGGCGGGTGGTAGAGATGAAGAGGAAGAAATAGACAAGGGCTAGATTGCAGGGTACACCGTGTGTCCAGTTCAATGCAGTGGCACCGTTATTCTGGGGCCCGACTCCATGTGGTCCACATACCTCAGCAGCATCCCAAAGGCCAGGGCGCACAGCCTGACAGTGGATGGAAAGCTTTCTGGAGGCTGAAAGAACCGTGTTATTGCCTGGGGCAGCAGGTTTTTGGAGACAAATCCCTAGACACTTTTTTCTTGGCAATATGATGCCAAGAGGACAAAAATTAGGCCAAGAAATTCAGCCTGTTTTCTGGAAGAGGAAGGGATGGAATATTGTTGATTTGGCATCCACTCGAGACTCAAGGAAAAGGCCTAAAGTGCAACTGCCACGTTCCATCCATCATTCAGCCAATGGCAGCTGAGGATTTGCCAGACCTCATTTCTGGGCTTTCCATGATTTTGGAGCTGCTTTATACTGACACTGTAATTATCGCCTCCTCTAGGCAGAGGTCAAGCAAAAGGAGAATGGCGAACACACTCTCACGTTGAGCCTGGGTTGGAAGCTGGATTGCCTGTTCCAAGGTCAGGCCCTTGGAAGAAGCAGTGAAAAGTTCTGAGGCCAAGTTCCTCCCAGATGCAAGAGCAAGGACTGACTGCCCTCAAACACAGACTTCTCTTGTATTTATTCATTCAACCACTGATATTTGTGATGTGCATAGTGTTGCTAAGGCTCAGTTCTAGGCTCTGAACAAAACACAAGGAGCTTCTGATTGAGTGAGAGAAATTGATGATACACAAATGAATACAAAACTGTCAGAAGGAGGTAAGCTATCTATACTAATAAAAGCCTAGGTGGTCCTCGCGCCCTCGTGCGACGCCCTCACGTCATCACAAGGTGGCCACCCTCACGTCATCACAAGATGGCCACCACAAGATGGCTGGCAGGGGAGGGCAGTTGGGGGTGAACAGGCCAGCAAGGGAGGGCAGTTGTGGGCAATCGGGCCAGCAGGGGAGGGAGGGCAGTAGGGGGTGAACAGGCCAGCGGGGCAGGGCAGTTGGGGGCAATTGGGCTGGCAGGGGAGCAGTTAGGTGTCAATCAGACTGGCAGGGGAGCAGTTAGGGGGCAATCAGGCTGGCAGGCAGAAGCGGGTAGGGGCAATCAGGCAGGCAGGCAGGCAAGTGGTTAGGAGCCAGTAGTCCTGGATTGTGAGAGGGATGTCTGACTACCCATTTAGGCTCGATCCCAGTGGGCCTAAACAGGCAGTCGGACATCCCCCAAGGGGTCCCAGATTGGAGAGGGTGCAGGCCAGGCTGAGGGCACCCCTGCCCCTGTGCACAAATTTCATGCACCGGGCCTCTAGTTTGGTAAATAAAAGCAGGATAAGGGGATAAAGAATGACTGGGAAAAGATGCTATTTTGAGGTCTTGAGTGATTATTGAACAGTGTTTCTTCATTATAAAATGGAAAAGAAAATAGCAATCCATAGTCTCAACTTCTCTGGGTTGTAACAAGAATTAAATGCAATGTAGTTAGAAAAGACTTTGCCACATCTCTGGAATACAGTCAGTAATCCATAGCTTTCATTATTACTGAAGGTGAGACCACTATAGTGGTTAAGTGCTGTTAGAACTGTGAAACTTCCTGTGTTCGTTTGCTTCCACTCCTTACAATCCACATGGCCTTTGTCAGTTACTTTATCTCTCTGAGTCTGTTCTCCTGTCTATAAATGGAGTAATATTAGTATCTTTCTTGTTAAGTTGTTGAAAGGGTTAATGAGATAATACATACAAAATGCCTAGCTCGGTGCTTGTCACATAAAATAGATGCTCAATATAAGTTATCCACTAATATGGTAACCTCTTCAAGAAAGGTTTTCCCAGCATGAAAATCATCCTTCTGGGATTATAATTGTTTTTTAATAATAGTGATTTTATTGGTAGCACCCACTTTTGGGAGGTGAGGGAGAGTAGAGTTCAGAACAAATTGGCAGGTGTGTGTCCTACCTATTCACTTACACGTGAATGTCCTACCTATTAATTCACTTACAGTTTCTTACAGACACCTTTGGTTACTATTTGAAGGCAATCATATGTTAGAAAAAAACCAGAAGGTATATACCTGGTATCCCACTATTCAAAATGTAAATGCACTGACGCATTCTGCTGTAGGAAGTAGCAGATATCCTGCTTAATGTACCCGAATCCTCCCTGGAGCGTGCACTCTCATGTTAGAAAACCTTCCTTAATGGTGTGTATTTGCAACACCTACACAGTGCCTGGAAGAGTGTAGTGGTTGGAAGATAAGGTTAAATTGACCTGAGGAGCCTGAAAGGAAAGGAGCCCATAACCAATAGCCACAGGCCTAGAGCAGAGGCCATCACACCAGGCCACACTTATGCAGAATGGAACTGGGGTCCGCCACCATGGCAACACCCCTTTCCCTTCCCTTCCTTCTGTAGAGCCTCCCTGGGCCGTTTCCTTTAGGAAGAATCAGGCCACAGTCATCTCCACCTGGTGCAGTCACCTCCTCTGCCCCTCCATCCACTTCCCCAGTGAAATGTGTTATGGGAGCTGAGCTTGCATTTAGAAGGGCCTTTTGGGAGCTTCCTTGAAGAGGCTGGGCATTGCTACATCGAATCATGGCCTTAGGACCAGGAAAATATTGATTCCTCTGTTTACATGAATAATAAAAACATTCATCTTCTTTTCTGTTTTAGAAAATGAAATTTCAAAGCCAATGTTTGCTCAATTCAATTAAACTCACAACAAAGTGTGAAATGATCTCAGCCAAATGAACCAAAAGTAATTGGTGAAAGTAAAGAGAATGCAGGCCTGACAATTAGTCTGCAGCTTTTGAAAAGTTCTGAAAATACAGTGGATTTGAAATTGCATGCAAATAAAGTAATCAAGTACAAAATGCATGAAAAGAACATGAAATTAAATTATGGAGGAAACTGATATTATTCTTCCAGACAGCAAAGGGGAAGTTGTATGAAGAGATGAGGAAACCAATGAAAGCAGTGAGAAGCAAGTATACTAAAGCACATAGGGTGGGACACCATTGCGCCTGATGATGGTGCAGAGTACATCCTTCATAAAAGCTTGTTAAATAAATGCATGAATAAGAGGAATGTCTTATGAAATTAAAAATGCAACAAATTAAGTATAAAATACAATATCATTATTTGGCAATAATTCATAAAGGAGACTGGGTTTAGAGTAAGGATTTTAACTGTCCTAATTCAATTCAATGCAAAACATCTCTTATCCTCACACTGGATGTCTATTTGCAATTTGGATGCATACAACTATTAAAATGAAAGTTCCCATATTTTAAATTCAAATTGCTGCATGGAAATGTAGGAGCAATCAAATAGATAAACCCAGAGGCCAATGCAGAATTCAGGATGGGCCACCAAAACGTTGTCTTTTCTCCCGCCGCAAAAGGACTGATTCCCAGGAATCATTTGCACATGGCGCCTTTCACAGATGAATAAAGCATGCCACTTTGTCAGTCACCCCCTGGGTCCACAGCACGTAAGCACAGAGAGGAAATGGTCCAAGAACCATTGGCATCCAACCCATGATACATTATGTTACTACATATCTGGCATGGCAATTGGCTAAACCTCATCAGCCAGTTGCCAAATGTCATTTAACAAAGCAGTCCCCATCCAGGACCTCTATGTGACTAAACTGGAGGTGAAGAGACACATTCCCTAAGGAAACTCATCATTAGAAATAAACATGGCAGCTCATCAAAAAGCCAAAGCAACATGAAGAAATTGAAGAGGAGCTTTTGCATAACCACTGTGTTTGTGTGGTTTTGCATGTGTGTTAGTGAATGTGTGCAAATGTGAAAGTCTTTATTCTATCACGTGATATTTTTTCTCTTAATTGCCTAAACTAGCGATTAATCTTCCCCCAAATTATAAATAAAACAAATATTTATTCTTGCCAGCCATCTTCAGGTCACAGAAACCAAGGCTGCTTGGGTTTTAGCTCTTCCTTCTAAGTATTTTGAGAAAACTGTGCAAAGATTTCTCCTCAGCCTGCCTTCTGTATGAGGAAAAATATCCTTTGCCTCTTTGCCAAGCATGCAGTCAAAGGTAATGTTTTAATGAGAGAGTGGAAAAATTCCTTTAATGAATTTTTATCTTCTTACTTTGCATGGTCTTTTTATACAATCTCACCCCCTGCACGTACACACACACACACACACACACACACACACACACTCCTCAACAATCAGCTTGACCCCTATGATACTCCCTTTATGCATTCACTTTTCTATATTAAAGTTATATATCCAGGTGAGACAAAAGTAGGTTTACAGTAGGACAAAAGTCTGGTTATTTCTAACCAGACCTCTCACCTCAGCTCCAAATTCATATCTAATTTTTAGGCACTTAAAAATGAAATGTGTTCATTATTGAGTTCATTGTCTCTCTATTCCTTACCCTGACTTCCCTTTATGAATGCAGTCCCAGTCCTGCCAAGATCTCGAGTCATTAGATACCACTATGTCTCCTTCAACTTCTCAGTCGGTTTCATTAAGAACCAATATTGACTGTACCTGCAGAGTAACTGTTTTCTTTTTCAGCCCCCGCTTCTCCATCCTGACTGTCACTGTCTTAGCCTGGCTGGACTCAGCATTTTCTGGATGGTGGCAATAACCACACAATGGTCTTCCTCATCCCGTCTCACTGAAACCTAATCCACTCTTCCCATTCTGATGATGCTCTGAACCTTCAATATATACATCTGAGCTCTGCCAGTGTCTCAATGATTAGAGCATTGGCCTGAACACTGAGGGGTCATGGGTTCCATTCCCAGTCAAGGGCACTTAACCTGGGTTGCAAGTTCAATCCTCGGGCTGTTGGGGGGGAGGGGGCAGGGTGCATACAGGAGGCAACCAATCAATGTGTCTCTTTCACATAGATGTTTCTCTCTCTTCCTCCCTTCCACTGTCTCCAAAAATCAATGGAAGAAATAGCATCAGGTGAAGATTAACAACAACAAATATATATATATATATATATGCACACATACATATATATATATATATGTGTGTGTGTGTGTGTGTGTGTGTGTGATCATGTCTAGCCACTGCAGAAAATCTTTCAGTTTAATAAGAAAGGGATAATACATAAATAAGGAAAATTATGGTGTCTTTGCTCTGAAAATTAATATATAAATTTAGTGCAATTAGAGCTTCAATAAGATTATTTGAATTAGACAAAATGATACTAACATTTATATAAAATAATAAATGTTGAAGAAAATTTTGAAAAATAGTGTTTAGGGATGAATATGCCTTACCAGATAGTAGAAAGTAATATAAAGCTGCTATTACAAAACATAGTATTGGTACAGGAATGGAAAAATAAATCAATGAAACAGAACTGAGGTTCTAAAAATAGATCCCAAAATATTAAATAACTTAGTATATGATAAAGGTTGTATTTTTCATGCAGTGGGAGGAAAGGTAGTTTATTTAATAAATAGTGTTGGCCCAATGGTCTACTTAACTAGAAGGAAATTAAATTGGACCCCAAATGTACATTATATATTAAAACAAATGCTACATGTAGTAGAGACTTCATTGTAATGTATAAACCACAAAATCTTGGAATAATATCTCAGTAAATATATGTGCAATGTAGGAGAAAGGAAGACCTTCTTAGCCACAATGAGAAACCCCAGTGCAATAATTGAAATAAAATATCATATAAATGTTAATTTTTTGTATGGCAAAATATACTAGTAACAAAGTCATTAGACAAATAATAAATTTTGAAAAAATATTACTATTGCAGAAAATAGACAAAGAGCTCTCAAAAATTAACAAAGAAAAATAAAAGCAACAAAATTGGTCAAAAAATAGAAAGAGGCTATTTCCAAAAGGTCAAATCCAATAGAAGAAAAGATGCTCTAATGTAATAATAACATGGCATTTGATACTCAACAGACTGTCCAAAACAACAGCACTACATCACCCTGTGCTGGGTGTGGAATACAGAATGCTGCTGGCAGAAACAGGTGTTGCTGCAGCCTTTTAGGAATGTAATCTGTCAATTTATTAAAATTAAGTCTTTACCCTGAAAATATAAATTCCAGTTTGTAAAAATATAAATGTATATGTATGTGTATTTATAAACTGGAAACAAAGAAGAGCCATATTGATAGAGGAATAAGTAAATTATTAAATAAAATATGGAAAATATGGCACATTCACATTTTAGAATGTCTTAAAAATGTAAGTTGTTTTGGAGGAATTTCAAAGAGGCATTAAGATAAACAGAATGTAGAAAAATATATATATAATATAAACAAGTGATTGTAAAACAATGACAACCCCATCTAGATATGTCTGTGTATAGGGTTATATAGAAATGGGAAGAACATGAAATTTAGATTAGTTTGTTAACATTGGTTACCTGGAGTAGGTATTCTCCTGGTAATGAGAATACAGGCAAAGTTAAAATCAAATATGGAAAGCCTGTATGCATTCACTTTTCTATCTTAAAATTATATAGCCAGGGTGGGACAAAAGTAGGTTTACAGATATTCATATGGAAAATAATACAATAATCCATATATAAAAAGCCAGGGACTGTCACAACCAAGACAACTGAATGGACGACCGAACAGGCTGCATGGGATGACCAGGCCAGCAGGGGGGACAGTTGGGGGCAACCAGGCCAGCAGGGGGGGCAGTGAGGGGTGACCAGGCTGGCAGAGGGGGGCAGTTGGGGCAACCAGGCCAGCAGTGGGGGCAGTTAGGGGCAACCAGGCCAGCAGAGGGGGACAGTGAGGGGAGACCAGGCCAGCAGAGGGGGGCAGTTAGGGGTGACCAGACTAGCGGGTGAGGGGGAGCAGTTAGGGGTGACCAGGCTGGCAGGGGCAGCAGTTAGGGGCAACCAGGCCAGCAGAGGGGCAAGTTAGGGGTGACCAGGCCAGCAGGGGGGGGGGGTGGCAGTGAAGGGCAACCAGGCCAGCAGAGGCAGTTAGGGTGATCAAGCTGGCAGGGGGGGCAGTTAGGGGCGATCAGGCTGGCAGGGGGGCAAGTTAGGGGTGATCAGGCAGGCAGGCAGGTGAGTGGTTAGGAGCCAGTGGTCCAGGATTGTGAGAAGGATCAGGCCTAAACTGACAGTTGGACATCCCCTGAGGGTTCCTGATTTTAGAGAGTGCAGGCTCGGCTGAGGGGACCCTTCCCCCCACCCATGCACGTATTTCATGCACCGGGCCTCTAGTCCTATATAATAAAAGGCTAATATGCAAATCGGCCAAACGGCAGAACGACCGGTCACTATGACGCGCACTGACCACCAGGGGGCAGACGCTTAATACAGAAGCTGCCCCCTGGTGGTCAATGCACTCCCACAGGGGGAACACCACTCAGCCAGAAGCCGGGCTCATGGTTGGCGAGTGTAGAGGCAGTGGTGGGAGCCTCTCCAGCCTTCGCGGCATGCTAAGCCATCAGTCAGACATCTCCCGAGGGCTCCCAGACTGTGAGAGGGCACAGGCTGGGCTGAAGTCCCCCACTCTCCCCTGAGTGCATGAATTTTGTGCACTGGGCCTCTAGTTAATAAATAATAGTTCAAGAGTAAACTGTGCTTCACATACAACTGTAAACTACTTTTGCCCCACACTCTATTTGAATGTAGGAAAGATAATTAAAAAGTTATGAATGGCTATATATTGGCTTCAGGCAATAAATTATTTTTAATTTAAAATTTTTCTGACATCCAAGAGCTTTCATTATATAGTCATTGCCTATTATCCCATTTTTACAAATTCCTTCATGCTTTATTCCTAGGAAACATTTTTCCAGTTCCATAGCATGCCCCATTCTTTAATTCTATATTTTCTTTGGATTTGCTATAATAAGGATTTCCTCTTTAACTAACTGATGAATTTCTACTCATCCCTCAAGTGTGAGCTCAAGTTTCATCTCTTCCAGGGTATCTGTCCAGTCCCTGTACACCTCCTTGTCTCTACCCTGCAATGGCTACTACCAGATAGGACTGATTGTTCTTTGACTGTCTTTCTACTCCAAGTCTCTTTTGACCTAGGATTTTTGGAAAAAAGAACCATCTTTTTTATTATTATTACATCCGGATTCATTTAATCTTCTTACTAGCTCCCCCGACACAGACATTCCCTAAAATTATTCTAGGTTATTTTGACAGAGCAAAACATTTCCTTACAATCTGATTGCTTTATTGGAGATAAGGCTCGGCTTGTGTCTACACAATGATTAAAGCTCAATCATACAACAGTAGCAACATTCCATGTGCAGAGGGTGGTACCTGTGGTTATCTTGTGTGTTCTGGTGTGATTTATGGGAAACAGGCAAAAGAACATGACTTCAGCTGGTTGAGGACCCGCTAGATGGAAAGAAGTGAGTATATATTTAATAAGATAAAAGAGGAAGATAAACAACATGTATCGACTTCATAGTATCCAGGGTCATTCTCTAAAATGCAAAAGAAAAGTGATTGCCTAATTGTGTTTGTGAACACCTTGATACAAACAGTTCCTACCTGTAATATTTTTAGTTGTATAGTGTTTTAAAGAAAGACCATCTGATTGGGGGTTCTCTCAAAAAATGCAAGTAGCTAAAGAACTGCAGCAATTAAATGCCCTCACAATCATTGTCTTACCAGAGAACTACACTACCACCTCTGACCATTTAATTAGAATAGCTGGGCGACTCCTGAAAAATCAGTACTACCCACCACATATCAGCATGAGCCCCTGGTTAAACCGTGGCTGTGTGTGGCATTATTTGCCCTTTCAGGTTATTTACCCATCGGAAAACCTGCTTGGGGAGTAGTAGAGCAAACATTTCAGAGAGAAAATAAAGTAGTTCAGTGTTTCATGTCCTTTAGGCAATATGTTAAAAGTACAAGATAAAAGAAAAGAAAATGTTTGTTTCCAGGGTGGGAAAAGACCTTTGTGATTGACTCAAGTTTTTGCACCTTTCTCTGTTTGAGTCTAGAGTACAAATTTGTATTCATTCACAAATTAAGTGAACTGGATTGTCTTCAAAAATCCCTTGTCAGTTATGGCCAAATTCCTGTCATTTGGCACAATTAACGGAAGAGCAAAAAAACAAAAAATGAAGCAGTAACAACCATCTAGAGAAGCCTTTGGGAAAGTCCCCTGTGATGCATCAGTGATGATTTACCTCCAGATTCACGTTAAACATTCCCTAGGCAGTGGTGGCTCTTTCACTTTAGAATGAGTAACTGATATTACATTTCAAACTAACAAACTCAGTTTATTATCTCTGGGGAACCAGCACACAAAGTACCAGGGGGGGACAGGAAACATATGCCAGTCACCTACACATACTAGAACCTTGTCATAGAGTTCTGGTATATCATGCATTGTCTACCAGGTGTACCGGTTAATAATGGCAGATTTTGTAATCAAAGAAAACACAATAATTTCAAGAGAAACATCAAAAGTGCTTTATTCAAAGTAATGTCCATCGCTAGCTACACATTTCCCCCATATTTCAGGTAATTTGTGGTTACTGTCCCAATAGAACTTTTCTTGTTTTGAGGCAAACCATTCAGAGACCCAATTTTCCACTTCTTCATATGTTTTGAAGTGCTGCTCAGAAAGTGTGTGTGCCATTGATCGGAACAAGTGGTACTCTGAAGGAGCAAGGTCTGGTGAATACAGCAGGTGGGTTAATACTTTCCAGGCAAGATCTTTTAATGTGTCTTTAACTGGTTTTGAAGTGTGTGATGGTGCATCATCAGGAAGCAAAATTACTTTGCCATGTCTTCTGGCCCATTCTGGTCATGTCATGATCAAAGCATGGTTCAAATTGATTATTTGTTGTCGGTAGCAATCACTATTAACGGTTTCACCTGGTTTTAGAAGCTCATAATACACCACACCTTCCTGATCCCACCAAACGCAGAGCATTGTCTTCTTTCCGAAGCGATTTGGCCTTGCAGTCCATGTTGATGGTTGACCTGGATCAACCCATGATTTTGTGCATTTGGGATTCTCAAAATAAATCCACTTTTCATCGCCAGTCACAATTCGATGCAAAAAAAAACTTTCTTTCGTGCCGTTGAAGCAACATTTTACTGATGACTTTTAGGTTTTCCATTTGTCTTTCTTTCAGTTGATGTGGCACCCATTTTCCTTCCTTTAAAATCTTTCCCATTGCTTGTAAATGATCGGAAATTGTTTGCTGAGCAACGTTTAATCTTTCTGCAAGTTGTTTTTGATACACATCTTCATCCAACAATGCTTGTAATTGTTGGTCTTCAAACTTTTTCAGTTGACCTAGATGTTCTTTGTCTTTCACATCGAAATCATCACTTTTAAAGCATTTAAACCAGCGTTCACAAGTATTTTGGGATGGAGAATGTTCACCATAAGCTTCCCCAAGTATGCAATAACTTTTTCTTCAAAATAAAGTAATAAATTAAAACTTCCCGCAAATGCTCTTTTTTTTGGCATGAAATTCGACATTTTTAAGTGTAAAACTATGATGTTAACAACTTTAGCAAATTTGACATATGAAGTTTTGAAGCTTACTGTCAATTCAACAAAATAGTATACATATCAAATTGCATATATATCAACATATGTGTAACTCCATCTATTGAAAAAAATCCGCATTATTAACTGGTACACCTAGTATGTCTTAGGCATGTTTCATGGGTTTGTATGCAGAGGTAAAAATCCACCTAAAAAGTAAAGAACCTGCATTACAAAAACATAGACACAACCCTGGAAGGAATTTTAGTGCTTAATGAATCTAACCCCTTCATTTTATAAATAGAAGAAAAACGGGACCTGAACACATTAATTTACCTGTTCAAATAATAGGGCAGTTGAGGGCAAAGCCAGAGGTGGAACCCAGGTCTCCTAAACTCTAATCTGGTGCTCTTTGCATATGGCCTGTCTGCTTCTACTCAACCTGCTAAGCAACCCCTATAAACTAATGTTAGAGGTTCATCACTGCCCTTTTACTCATCAATAATGACTCAATTTATAATGTTCCATGTTTGCTTATATTGCTTCATATTTGTTTTCATTTTTGTCTGCTTGTGACAATCCCTGGAGGGTCTACCATGAAGATGACAAAATGGTGAGATGGAATGGAGCCAGGTGCTACCTCATGCAACTATTATAAACCTGGAACTGAACTCCAGGAATTCTATGGTTCACTGAGGTCTAACATGGGTGACTCTGGAGGTGTGATTGTTGAGCACCAGTTTGAAAAATGTGCCACAACAAAAACGTTTGTGTCTTGTAGTTGAGTAAGTTTGGGAAACGACAGTTCCTGGTAGAATTCAATGTTTATCGGCATAGTAAAGGATCTGAGAAGTCCTGCTGTAAATAAACCGGTCACCCATTATTTCTCAATCATATTTGAATATGGAAGCTCTTTCTAACACAATTCCTGACAGAACTAATCTTCCATAGAACAAACATTAGTAAGTTGCTTTATCATAGTGAACAATGGGGTATGGGCCAGTACCTCATCTTTCAATACTTCATTTTATTGTAAAGTATCTGCAAAGGTTACTTTCAGGCAGCTCACTGTAAGGTGGAGGTGGGCACAGGGAGAGGAGAGGGAAAAGGAGATATAGGAAGTTAATAATGACTCTAGATCCTCCACTTTATAATCTTATTGTGTATAAGCAAGATAAACACAAGTAAGGAAAGTCATGAGATTGTGAGTAATCCAGCATCCAGTATCCCCATAAGGTACAGATAAAGGCAGTAGGATTTTAGGCTTGAGCTCAACTGGGACAAAGTACATTTTATATTAGACCCTGAAGGATATGTAAAAAGGATAGTGCCTTGCACAAAAGTGGATCAATGGATGTTTGCTTAATAAACGAAGGACATTCTGGGCTGGGGAGCAGTATGAACAATATCTTAATTCAAATTGAATGTAATGTGTTAGTCATGGAGGAGTGAAGAATCTCTGCTGCCTGGAGTGCCACTGGAAGCGAGCAATGTGCTGGAGGAAAAGGAAATTAAGATCAGAGGGGAAGGATATATGCAGAATTTAAACTTTTATATTCTGATGAGGATTCGGGTATCTTCCTGGAGTTGTGGGTCTCCTCTTATTCATCCTTAGCATTTTACACATAGCCTGGGCATGAAATAGGCATTTAAAGGATGTTAGTTAATAAAAAGAACAAATGAATGAGCATGAATAGAAGTACAATGGGGAAAAACTGGAGGGTTTCCATTTGAAAAGCCGTCTTTAAAGTGGGTGTGAAATACCATAGACAGTAGAGATCGGTTAGAAGACAAAGGTAGAAATTAGGGACAAACTTCTACTTTAGAGTAGATATATTTGAAATGCATTTTGAAAGAAGAGGCAATAAGCTCAAAATGGCAGCTAAATAAAAAAAGATGGTTGGTAAAAAATAGCAATTAAATTTAAACCAGAGAGTGATAGTGTCATTAATAGACAAAGGAAAATTCCAAAGAGGGATAGAATTTATAGAGAGAGTGACTATTGTGGCATGATGGCAAATATTCAACAGGAGACATCCCATCACCATAAGGGTGACATAAGATAGCGCAACTGCTCACAAAGCACATTCATGCATCTTGGCTTATTTTCCAAATGAGATGTGGATATGATTATTATCACCCCAACTTTGCAGGTGAGAAAAGTAGATATCTCGGGCTGTGTTTTAAATACACATACTCAGCAGGAGCATAGCCAACATTCTGATTCCTGTCTCCTAATTTTTTATTCAGTGTTCTCTTACAATATTACATTTCTGGGGATATAGGATTGAGAGACCATATCTGGTCAGAGGAAGAGATTTGAAATTTGCTGATGTAGATATGAGAGTTGGAGTAGTGAAATAGCATTCATTCCATGAGAATTGAGTTCAATGTGATGAGCTTTAATCAGGTGCCTGGTGCGTGCCCGGTTCTGTGATCCTGATGAGGGAATGGCAAGATGGTAAGCACAGGGTCAAGAACTACCATAGGGGGAGCTAAGAAGATAGGAAGGGAGAGGAATCAGTAAACAAGCCAAGTTAAATAAAAATCAAGTTAACTCCTATTCTCTGAGTACCTACTACCCCATTATGATCAAGAAAGGGCATGGTTGATGGAAAAAGAATGTGCAAAGGGGAAAGTACAATGTGTCAGAGGCAGGGATGGCAAAGAGGGATGGCTTGGTCAGAGGTGAGAAAGGCCACAACTAGGGGATAAGAACTTAGAAATTTCTCTTCTAAATACTACTCCCCTTTGGACAAACCAACAATGAAAAACAGGCTCAATGAATACCTCTTATTCATCCAATTTGCCAATTTCTACTAAGAACAGACTCTTGCTCAAGCCCTGGATTGATTATGGGGCTTTACTACTTAAAATAGTTGGGGTCAAGGGAGAAGAAGCAAATGATGCCTAGTGATTTAAGGGGGAAAGCCTGAGTCACAAAGTTTTTCAAATGTATTTGAATGACCCATTCAAGGTAGAGATTCCTTCTACCCGTTTTCTCTTTCCCTCAAACAGAATCAGAGGAATTGAATGAAATTAGGACCATACGCAGGATATTTCAGTCTATCACCCACCTCTCTAGGCTTCTCTCCCACTAAAACAGGACACATTGCACATTTGGCAGATCAGTGGTATTATTTGATGCCCTCAGAGCACACTCTGATACCCTCCACCTACCAAAATCATTCATACCTTCATAGCTTTGCTCAAATACCACCTCACCCAGGAAGCCTTCCCTGAATAACTTGGCCTGAAATGGCCTCTCCCTTCCTAAACTCTATAGCACTTTGTGTTTTGGAAGGAGCATGTCACTCACTGGTCTGTATTGTGACTTTCCAAAGAATATCATCTAAAAAAATACGAATTAATTAAAATATTTTAAATACCAAAAACAATGGCACAGTCTGTGAACCATGGAACTCTCACTTCAGAACATTTCTGTTATCCTCACTTACTCTTTTTTTTAAAATATATGATTTTCTCTTTTAAGTTTTAAGTTCCCTGATGGCAAAGACCAAGTTTTATACATCATAATATTCTTCAAAGAACTGAGCTTAGAGACTCAATAATATTTTATGGATGAATGAACTAATTAGACAAATATATGTGAAGTAAAATAACTTTCTTTAGCTTAAGCATTTACTCACCTATTCCTGGGTATGCTGGGACACACACTGTTATAGGTGCTAAGAATACAGGTGGGTGGGAGGGAAACAGGCTTACAGACTAGAGGGAGGAGCCATATAATATGCAAGTAAAGGAGGAAAATATTTGCCAAAGGGTGATAAGCCCTAGGAAGAATAATAGGGCAGAGGGGAAGGATAAGGAACAGGGTGGGGGGTGTGCTATTTTAAACTGATCATCAGAGAAGACCTGGAGGAAGAAGTAACCTGGGCACAGCATTAAGGAGGTGCCAGGGCAAGCCGTGCAGATACCTGAGGGAAGACTCCCTGAGAGATGATGGCAATGTGAAGGCTCCAGTCAGAAGTGTGTCTTGGTTGTTTAAGGAACAGCAAAGAGGCACAGAAGACAAGGGAATAAGGTGGGCAAGAGAATGTATTAGTTTCTCAGGGCAGCCATAACTAATTATCACAAACTGGGTCACTTAAAACAACAGAAATTTATCAGAAGTTTCAAATCAAGGTGTCGACAGGTTGGTTCCTTTTGGAGACTCTGAAAGACATTCTGCCATAAGTACCTCTGAGCCTATGGTGGTTGCTGGACATCCTTGGTGCTCTGTGGCTGTACATGCATCACCCCAATATTTACCTCTGTTTTCATATCTCCTCTGTGTTTCTGTGTCTTCTCTTTTTCTGTCTCTTATAAGGACATGCTCATGTGATTTAGGACCCACTCTCATCCAGTAGGGTCCCATCTCTATCCTTACCTCTCGTACATCTGCAAAGACCTCATTCCCAATAAAGTCAGATTCTGAGATTCTGGGTGGGCATGAATTGTGGGAAGACACTATGCAACCCATTACAGGGAGCAAGGTTGAAGATTCAAGAGCAGTTAGCGGGGAGCATTCCGATGGCAATAATACACCAGTGAGATCATGTGACTTGAGTTGGTAACAGTGGAGGTGGTGAGAAGTTGTCCTACTAGATCTATTTTTATAGAGTCACTGATTATTGACACATAGGATTATTAACTTACTGGGTTTTCTTCACTACTTTATAAATACGAGAAGACTGGTGTTTGGACTAGAAAGGGTTATGTAGCAGTTCAGTAGTCATTGTTGCCTGTATGAGTCAGCTGTGAATAGAGGATAAAGTGGAATGATGGTTTGCAAACCATTGTGTGTAGGTGGGAAAAGTAGGAGCCCTTTCCCAGTTTTAATAATTGGTCTTTCTTATTAAGTATGTCTATGACAATATATTTTGTTGAAATTGCAATAGAGCAAAATATTAAAGATAAATAAGTTGTTCTGGGGATGAGAAATACATTCACAAGGCAGGATGAATGAGTGCATTACAGTTTTTATGCAAACCCTAGAACTAAAACAATACAATATTCTGATTCACTGTATCTACTTGAAAACAAATATTTCTCTTTAGGGAAGGAAACTGCTCTCACCCATCTAGGAAAGCAAAGACTTGCATCTTAAGTAAATTTAGAAGTAGAACTCATCGGAAAAATAATAATGAGGCTTAATATGAACTTTTGAGTGCCTTGGTAACAGTTTCTGCTGAAATCCTGATTTACTTCCCAAGTGATAACCTCAGGGAGATAGGACAGGCAGGGCTAGTGAAGGAAATGAGAAACTATAAATTATCCTCCTTGTGATGCCAGATCCTCAAACAAATTCCTTGTTATTCATTTGAAAATAAAAATCAAGAACGCCCCTCATTTAACAACTGCCACTCCATGGACCTTTCCCATTGATTCAGCAATAATCTTGTTATTATCTAAAGAATATTCTCCCATTTTCTGAGATAGGCATTCAAAGGCCTCTCAACTAACTCTCATGCTTCCCTCTCCTTCCATAAGAGAACTCAGGGTTCCAGTTACAGCCACTCAATGTCCCTCTAAACATAGCCTCCTCATGATTGTCCCCAGGCTCTTCCTACCCTGACAGAGGAAGTCACCATCTCTCTCACTCAAAGTTCTTCTGGTTTTCATGATCTGGTTTGAGTCCTACTTCCTCTGTGGCCTCAACTGACACATCAAAAATATCTCCTTTTACTAAAACGTTTATAGTCCAGCCATGTCCAAGTTCAAGTCATCATCTCTTGCCTGGACTAATGCACTAGCCTTCTAACTGGTTCCCTTGCTTCCAGCCTTGACTCCTAGAGTCTATTCCCACATAGTAGCCAAAGTATGTTTTCAAAACATAAGTTATCTTATGTGATTCCTTGCTCAAAGTCTCACATACAGTAAAATGCCAAGTTCTCTCTGTAAGCTACAGCCCATCTCCACCTGCAACACAATGTTCACCCTTGGTCCAGCTTTCTGTAGGTCTGATCCCATTGGCCTCATCTGACCTGAAATAATAATTCTCTTTCCCAGTTTCACTCTCTTCACCTTTCAGATCTTAGCTCAATTGCTGCATTCCCATAAATGCTTCTCCATTCTATCAGATCAGGTACCCTGCTGTTTTGTGCTCATCACACCATATTATATTTTTTCATAGCACTTATCACAGCCTAGGCTTGAGTGATTATGCAATTTAATTCTGTGCAGAAAAGGGATCATAACTGAAATGTCAAGATTGTCTCTAATGTCTAGGAGGTCGACTTGCACAGAAAAATGACTAATTAAATGCTTGTTTAATTAATGAGTACATTGTTTTTCTACCACTAGTTTGATATGTATTATATTTTACCCAGCATCCCTCATTATTTTTGCATTTACACCCCGCTAAATATATGGCATATTCCAAAGCATTGTGTCTAACTTTCTCAGCACCAGTTACCACTTGTCATATTTCTTGACACTATTGATGATTAAACATGTGCATACTGACCAATCACTGTGTGCAAAGATCAGTGCTACTCACTGATAGAATAGACAATTTAAAAAATGAAAAGGCAACATTTCTTTACTTCTGGTAGAATATGCCAATAGAAATTGGTGTTTGGTTTGTGTTTAATTATGCAAGCCCAGAGCTCTACAAGTATTGATGTCTTCTGACCCCACAAGCTCATTTTAAAATGAGGCAACAAGGCTTGAGCAAGTTAAGTGACACAAAGCCAATTTAATGAGCACTCAGGGACAACCACCCAATCTCCTACTTGCTACTCTGATATTTGTTGCTACTTCAGCACACTACAGAGCCCATTAGGATCATTAGTCCTATGCCTTCATTTTTTTAAAAAATATATTTTATTGATATTTTTACAGAGAGGAAGGGAGAGGGATAGAGAGCTAGAAACATCGATGAGAGAGAAACATCGATCAGCTGCCTCCTGCACACCTCCCACTGGGGATGTGCCCGCAACCAAGGCACATGCCCTTGACCGGAATCGAACCCAGGACCCTTCAGTCCGCAGGCCGGCGCTCTATCCACTGAGCCAAACCGGTTTCGGCATCCTATGCCTTCATTTTAAGGAAAAGATAAATAAGAATGATTGGCTTGTCCAGAGTGACATAGTATGAATTCATGGCAAACATTATCATTAGAATCCAGCAGGGTCTCTTATCTTCATTCTCATTTCTCTATTTTTGTTTGATTTTAGTTACTTGCAAACTGGAAAGAGGCACCTCTGTCTACTGACTCCCCAGTATTTGAAACCGATCCCAGTTAGTGTTGACTCTTAGCACTTCGTTTATAACACATTTTGGGTATTTCTCATATTGATTTTTATACTATACTAGAGCCCCAGTCCATGAAATTCATGCACGGGGGGCATGTCCCTCAGCCCAGCCTGCACCCTCTCCAATCCGGGACCTCTCGGGGGATGTCCAACTGCCGGTTTGGGCCCGATCCCGCAGAGATCGGGCCTAAACCGGCAGTCGGACATCCCTCTCTCAATCCAGGACTGCTGGCTCCTAACCACTCACCTGTCTGGCTGCCTGATTGCCCCTAAGCACTCTGCCTACCGGCCTTATAGCCCCCTAACCACTCCCCTGCAGGCCTGGTCACCCCCAACTGCCCTCCCATGCCAACCTGGTCCCCCCCAACTGCCCGCCCCTGCAGGCCTGGTCGCCCCCAACTGCCCTCCCCTGCTGGCCATCTGTGACAATGTGGCCATTAATGACAATATGGGGGCAGCCATCTTGTGACATGAGGGCGTGAGGGTCAATTTGCATATTACCACTTTATGATATAGGATTTATTTGGATGCTTGTTTAATTTCTTCCATTGAGTTGTCAGTTTCTTGAAGGTAAAACCTTTATAAATTCTATTTTCATATCACCTGGTTTCTAACACAATGTTGTACATATAATGGCATTTATAAGTATTTGGTAAATTGAATGGAATTAATGAGAAATTACCACATATTATACTTGTTCTATAAATTACAGTGAAGGTAGTTTCTAAATCCAATGACCAGAGATTCACACTCTTAATTGTCATGCCTTCAACTACATAAGTGTTTTAAGAATACTTGGTTATTATTTAAAGAAGGACAAAGAATTTCCTAGAAAACACAGAAAGAAAACCTAAGTTATAACATACAGCATTGATCTTATACCTAATATTTACCAGATTCTTTAAAAGTAGTTGTTTAGTTCTAACCAAAGTCCCTCTCATTCCCCAGAGAAAGGAAGGATACCACTCCCAATGAGTCCCAACTGGTTTCACAAAAGGATGTCTCCCTGTTCCAAAGAAATGATAAGATCAGTGACATAAAAATGTGATTCTTGATTTGTATCGGGTTGTTGCCACATGCTGTCCTTTCTGAGGAAGAGTGCATTATTTCTTTGTGGTGTGGAGACAAAACAGGAGAATCTAGTGAAATGCAAATGAGCCCTTGGAGAGGAGCATTCAACAAAGCCTACTTGAGTTATGGAAAGATACAATAAAATAATAACTGGAGCTTTTAGAAACTAAATTTTAGTTTGGATCAAATTATTCAAACAAGTTAGCCACATGCAGAAATTCAGAGCCTTGGCATTTACTGGGAGAAAATTTGAGTTAACACAAAAATCTAACTTTATTTCTGGTAGATACAATAATCCTATCTAATAAAAGAGTAATATGCAAATTGACCATCACTCCAACACACAAGATGGCCACCCCCATGTGGACACAAGATGGCTGCCACAAGATGGCTGGCAGGGGATGGCAGGTGTGGGCAATAAGGTCAGCAGGGGAGGGCAGTTAGGGATGACTGGGCCAGCAGAGGAGGGCAGTTGGGGGCAACCAGGCCTGCAGGGGAGGGAAGTTGGAAGGAACAAGGCCTGCAGGGGAGGGCAGTTAGGGGTGACCAGGCTAGCAGGGGAGGACAGTTGGGGGTGACCAGGCTAGCAGGGGATGACAGTTGGGGGGAGACCGGGCCAGCAGGGGAGGACAGTTGAGGGTGACCAGGTCTGTAAGGGAGGACAGTTAGGGGCGACCAGGCCGGCAGGGGAGGGTAGTTAGGGGCAATCAGGCTGGCAGTGGAGCAGTTAGGTGTCGATCAAGCTGGCAGGGGAGTGGTTAGGGTGTGATCAGGCTGGCAGGCAGAAGCAGTTAGGGGCAATCAGGCAGGCTGGCAGGTGAGCGGTTGGGAGCCAGCAGTCCTGGATTGTGAGAGGGATCCCAGATTGGAGAGGATGCAGGCTGGGCTGAGGGACACCTCCCCCCATGCACAAATTTCGTGCACCAGGCCTCTAGTTTGGTTATAATGTCCAACAACTTTTAATCCACTGGACATTATGAAAAAATAAATTCATTCTTGGTTAAAGTGTGCTTTATGTTTTACATGATGTTAATAACCACCTCTATTGAGTTCACATAATTTGAAACAATACTGCTCAGTTGGGAAACGTGCAGAAAAAACAAGGACTGAACTTTTGAGGGCTTGGTGTTAGGAGTCAAGTTTATATACACAAGCTTGGGGCAAAATGAGATTCCAAGAGTCAGATTCCTGAACCGTGACACACTGACCGCCCTTAAAAATAGATGATAGCACCTGAATAAAGTACTATTCAGGTAAAATCAGCAAATGTTTATTGGGATTCTTAGCTTTGTGTAGGGTATAATCTAGACAGCTATTTACCAGGGATAGAGCCCAAGGTAGAATCATACATCCTTTCTGATTCTTGTCCTAATGAGAGCAGACCTTCCTACATACAATATAGCAAGCAGGCCTGACAAGGTTTAGGAAAATGATGAATTGGGGGGTTAGAGAGGA
The DNA here is from genome assembly GCF_963455305.1 of Plecotus auritus. Taxonomy (NCBI): domain Eukaryota; kingdom Metazoa; phylum Chordata; class Mammalia; order Chiroptera; family Vespertilionidae; genus Plecotus; species Plecotus auritus. The sequence continues at coordinate 58,242,712 of NC_137782.1, forward strand.
CAAATTCTGATTAGCTTGCATTTCTCTCATCATGTTCTGAAAACAGGTCATGCTATTGGAATTGAAAAACAATCCTGTGTCATTCTCTGCGTGCATATGTATGGGCAGTATAGACAGTTTTATTTCACTGGTTTTAAAGTAACTCTTATGTCAATGTATTTACAAATAGACATTACTACAGATTTAATTGCTTGTCAAAGAGCATTAAGAATCATGTGTTTCTCAACTGTATATTGATTGTACTTGCTATAATGGATACAATTTGTTCATATTTGGTTTTTAGTTGACACATAGGATTCATTGTATACACAACAAAAGATATTGTAAATGATGAAATTAGATCATCAACAGCTTTCTCAGGGAAGAGTAGACTGAATTTCATACTATCTTTTTTATAACTATGTCAGCCATCATTGTCTCTCAAATTAAGATGAAAAAAGTTTATGGCCAAAGATATGACTCATTGCAAGGCAATAGTAACAGCAGTGTTTAGACCCACTTGGATGTCACTAGAGCAATAGGTCCTTTCCTCCCCATCAAGAGTCCTAATTCTATCTTCAAGTTTTGGTTCTGACTTTCCATGATATTGGCTTGGGTATCCAAGGGTATCCAGGATCCTGGTTCTGTTCTGACTCTGGTGTCCTTTTAACACTTGTCACCTACCCTCTTCCCTATCCTGTGCATTCTTCATGTATTAATATTTGTGTCTGGCTCCTAATTGAGATTTTTGTCTCTTCCTCCTCTGAAACTAAGACTGTCTGTCAATCACCTCCCCACGACTTGTGGCATTGAGCCTAATGGTCCTCTGCCCATCTGGTTCTTGGCTCTATCCTGACCTCTAGCGACCACTACAGGGATCACCCTATCTGAAGTCATTGTGTGCCATAAGGGTTAGAATAGTTGACAGTCTCAAAGAGGACTACCCTAGAAATTGTCTACTTACATCAGTGCGAAACTTTAGTTAGAAATAAAGACCTTACTGAAAATTAAGGTTATAAGTAACAGGAAATACCCTGTTCTAAGCAAAATGAACTTTTTCAACTGACCTTAATAATTTATTCCTGAATCTGTCACCTTCATTCTTCATTCAGCCACCCATTCACTCAACATGAATATGGCAAACTGCTAAGGTACATCACAGTTTGGCCTGGGGCTTTCCCTGTCCAGACTCATAAATATATTCAGCTCACAATGTACGTTTCTGTCCAACAACACCAGTTCTGGGGTGAGCACCTTAGTTTTAGTATTCCCGTACTCGCCACAGTGAACAGGAAGTGCTCAATAAAAGTATGGTTGGTTCCCCAGGGGCTGGAGGAGGAGGCTGAGACTAACATGTGCTATAAACGCAGTGTTTTAGAGTCTGGAAAAATATGAACCAGCATTCAGGGTTCTGAATGAATGTATGAATGTAGAGTCACTTAACCCAGAAACTGAATCAGTTAGGTGCAATGCAGAGTCGAAAGGAAAGGCGTTCAGGTGAAAGAGAAGCAGATTGTGGACATCAAGGAAAGGCAGAAATGATAATTGTACCAAGAAAATGTGAAATGGTGCTTTCGTGTTGTCATTCTGTTACTAAAGGAATGTATCAGTGGAAAAAAGTAGGCAAAATTTTGGGTAATTCCTCGATCATTCCTATTGATTTCTGTATAGTGTAGGTCACATTTAATAGAATTACCTGGCAGACAGGTCAATTATCATCTCTTTTTTCAATAGACCACTCAGTTATCATTTTTTATTACTCAGTGATACATGCTCTCACTTTTGTTTAGAGACACAAATAAACTGTCGATTGAACAGTTTATTTGAGTTGATACTACTCAGATCCCCCCTGAAATGACCTATCAAAACAGAGTCACAATTAATGGACTGAGGTCTCTATGGGTTAATTGTTTTTTATTTCATGCAAAGCTTTGAACAAAGAACAGACTGTTGGTGACACTGTTATTTGCTTTCTGTGTAATGTTCAGCTTCCTCTCGTGAAACATTTTTACATGATCGTTGCCCACTGAAGTCTAGATTACTACCTTCTACCAGATCAATTTGGCTGATGGCATTCTGATGGCTGTTCTAGAATAGGGTCATTTGCTGTTATCGACTTTTCCCCCCAGGAATGTAATATTGATAATGATGGGGATCTGAGGTCAGACTATGCATTTGCACAATAAAACGACTGCTGAGTGACGATCCCATGCAGTCTATTCTGTTGGCTTGTTTTTATTTGGGCTCTTCTTAGCTCTAAAGAGGGTTAAATGCCAAAGTGTCTAGAAGGGGAAGCCATGCACTGGCCATTCAATGGGGTCTGCCGCTGTTGAGGCTGCACTGTCACATGGGGAAGAGTCCCAGGGACTCTCCTCAACCAACCATAGCAGGATGCCCTAGAGAACTTATTACTGGATCCAAAAACCCTCTTTTAAGTGAAAGCTTCTAAGCAATTATTTTTAATATAAATAGCAAGCATTTCCAAAGTGCTGATAGAACAATAGGCCCTGTACAGAAACTGTTCCATTCCCAACATTTCTCTTTCACAGGAGAGTCAACATTTCACAATAACTTAGCAATAACAATAGCCTATATTCATATAGTGAGTACAGCTTACACAGCAGCTTCGGAACAAGGATGCAAACCAAAGAGAAATGTCCCATTCAGCCATCACAGCAAACAGGCACCATTCTCTTGCTCTAACCCCTCTACGATATGCTCTTATAAATATTGCTCTGAACACCAAATGTGTGAGCCTGTATGAGGTTGGGAGTTTAGGAATTAATTTATTTCTTTATAAAACAGCCAAAGTTTTGGACATAAATAAGTGAAATAAATTATGCAATGAAATAAATTATGTACGAATTGCCAAACAATTAACTTACACTGGTATATCTCCCGTCTTATTCTTTTGTTGTTCTCTACATTGAAAACACCTGTGAAAGCTTATAAAAAATGTTTTTGTTTGAGAGAAAAATCTAAGTGGAAGAAAAGATAAATAAACCAATAGTAAAATAAATTACAGAAAATGGATAGAGTTGTGGTGCTACGTGACTTACAATCTGTCTAGCACCGTGCGAAGCTCCTGAGATGTATTACCTGATTTAACTTTGACAACCAACTTGGGGAGAGATGGAGAAGCGGATGCTAGAGGAATTCAAATAACTTGCCCACGGTCAAACTATTATTGAGTAGCTAGGCCTACAAGTTAGAACACAAGTGTTGGAATGTGCTGCCTGGAGATACATACAGAAAGTGGAGAGGCAAGTGGATAGCTTAGAAAACAGGAAGAAGGCACAGGAGTCCCAAGGTCAGCCATTATAAACATACAGCTGGCACATCTCTTCCGTTGGTGAGGGTGACAGGAGGGCTTTCACAGACCAGCCGGCTGCTGGAAAAAGCACAGAGACCTCTAGGATGCCTTCAGCCTGAGTCAATTGTCTACCCCAGCAGAGGTACATTTTAAAGTTAAAAAACAACAAACAGACAAAACAAAAACCTCCTTCTTGCTGCTTTCTTAGGACATTGCTATTTCATTCCTCTTACATGATGCTCTTACAATTTGATTCTACTTTCACACATGTTATTTATCTTATTTGATTTCCTCCCTGCCACCCTGATTTGGCAAAGCAGGTGTTTCGTTACTTGACAGCAGTGATTCTCAATCTTTTTTTTATGATGATGCATTCATTTTAATAGTCAAAATAATCACCCTTAATTAGACATTTCAATAATTGGTAACATTTACAATTCTTCCTAATAATACTAGTTTTGCAAAATGACAGCTGACAACTACACCTTATTAAACACTTTTCCTAATGACAACTTTCCTCAAAATGAATTCATAACCACAAAAATAGCGGGATTATCAATAAATGTGACCAGGGTCTACTTTCTTTTATTTATTGTTATTAAGATTATTCCTAATCAGAAATTGGGACAGGTTAAGAGGCATTAGTTATTTACACATCTTTTTCCTTTCTTCCATAGTAATATTTTTAAAGGTGAAGAGTGGCCCTGGATGGTGGGCTCCGTTGGTTGGACATCATCCTGTACACTGAAAGGTTGCCGGTTTGATTCCTGGTCAGGGCAACTGCTTGGGTTGTGGTCTTAAACCCCGGTAGGGGGCGTGCAGGAGGCAGCCAGTCAATGTTTCGCTCTCACATGAATGTTACTCTCTCTCTCTCTCTCTCTCTCTCTCTCTCTCTCTCTCTCTATCTATCTATCTCTCTCCCCAACTCTCTCTCTCTCTCTCTCTCTCTCTCTCTCTCTCTCTCTCCCCAACTCTCTCTCTCTTTAAAAAATCAATAAAAATTTTAAAAATATTTAACTAAAAAAGGTAAAAAGTGTATTGGATGCTGAGAGCCTTAGTGTTTCCAACTACTGGCTATGTGACTTTTAGAAAGTGACTCAGCCTCCCTGAGTCTCAATTCCTTTGTCTGTTACGATGGAATGGGTCTAAAGAACATCTCTAAGTTAGTTTACTTCCAGTGCTGACATTCTCTGGGTGGCCTTCCAAATACAGGATCTTAAGAATGTACAGGAAATTTGAGAAGCTGTTTCACCTAAATACCTGAATTTAGAAAAAGAAACACTTCCATCATGCTTACTATCTGATGTGCTCGAACAGAGTGTTTGCTGCGTGTGATTCTCAGTATTATCTGCACATTAGAGTTGCCTGGAGAGCTTTTCTAATGTGCACAACATATGAGTGCCTGAGCTCCACCCCACAGCAATTAAATGATAATCTCTCAGGGTGGGGGGGGGGGAATGAGTCAAGGCATCATGCTTTATAAAAGCTCCCCAGATGATTCAAGGTGAGAGTTGCCTTTAAGCCTGAATGAATGGAGGTTCATCACTTAAGTTGATGAAATGGGCCAACCATCCACTGTGTTCCCCTGCCTCAATTTACAGAAAAATATACAGTGGTGTGTTATGAAGTGCTAAATGGAGTAGATTCAAGCAGTAATAGCTTTTTTGAAGAACCATGTCCTCATCCTAACCCCACAAGTGGGCCCTAGCATGTGAGTCAGATGGGGCCAATGGGGATAAAGAACCCCCCAACTCCAATGAACTGTTACTTTTCAGCCCCAGAAAAGTGACAATCAAAGATATTTTAATTTCAGGAACTATTTTCCCAGCCCAGCATTTGCTCTACTGTTTCACTTCCCTAGTTGCTTTCTTACAACCTAATAGATGTAATGCTCAGTTTTTGTGGGTCTTCTTTATTCTGAGTTTTATTTATTTCCCTTCATCTTTTACATCTTCCCTCTGGCACCTGGGTAGACTTAACCACCTTATTAATCATATTTTATGTAATGTGAGAAAAATACAATCCACACATATACTGCTGGTCTCAAAATATGCCTCACTCAACCTCATTTCTGAGTTTCAGACTTGCATTGCCACATTCCAATGGGTCCTTGAATTCACTGTGTCCCAAATTGAACTCAAATTTTTTTTCAACTACCCCCATAGTCTTGTGAGCCCCAAATCTACATTGTCTACCTAGATTGACTTTCACATTAAAATATCTACTTACCTGTGATGGCTACCCCAAGAGTGAATACACACCTCCAACTCAATGTTTCTAAAACTAAATTGAGCGTATTCCTCTTCATGCCTAGGTCTTCCCCAAATTCTCAATCAGTGGTATCACCATTCATCTAGTCAACCAAGCTAGAAATCTGGGGGTCATTCTTGATTGTCCCCTTCATCATTACTTCCTATATCAATCAATAACTAAGTATTACTAATTTGATTTTCTCTATATTTCTCCTACCATTTTCTTCAACACTCCTGCCCTAGTTAAGGCTCTTATCTCTCTCTGCCATCTCTCAATAAATATTTGTAAATTGACTGGCTGAACAAATGCTTCTGATGACTCCTGTGAAGTATTCTTCTTCCTCAGATGACATTGGTCCTAACATTCTTTATATCCTTCTATAAAAAGAAACAAGCTAATAGTTCTAGATAGTAGGTGATGAGATATAGGGTCACTTATGATCTGGGCCCCCCAATTATAGTATTATCAATATAGTCCAAATCTTAAAAATTGTTTTATCTTCTCTTTGAAGATGTCTTTATCACATTTTTGAAATAAAATAAATAAGTAAAATCCTTGTGCTGACATGAGGTAGGAAAGGTAAAAGGAATATTAAAGATCTCTATCTGCTAATCTTCTCTGGGTCCAATATGAGCTGCCTAAGAAATGCACCTGTAGACATAGCTCAAAAACCTTCAAATGAATAAAATCAGTCTATTTTATCAATGTGACACCATTTTATTTTAAGAGAGGCAGTGGTTAAGAGGACAGGCTCAGGCACAATGCTTGGCACCAATTCTCTTGAGAGATATTCACTAGATACCAATTATGTCAGAATTACTCCTGTAACCCTGGTTTTAGCCACCCTTATCTCTCATCTGGACTATTTTAAAAGCTTTGTTACTGGTCTTCCTGCTTCTCCCCTTGCTCCCTTGCCCTGGGAATGACCATTATACATGACAGTCTTGGCTCCAACTCCTTCTGTACTTCCCATCCCACTGGGAATAAAGGCCACACTTCCACAAGATTCCCCACTCTGGCTCTCTGATGTGATCTGATCTCACTTCCTATTTTTCTCCTCTCTCATTTTTTCCAAGCCATATGTACACTCTTGCTCTTCCTTGAACATAGCAAACACACTCCCATGCAAAGACATTTACTACTCCTCACTTTCTCTGCCAGAGGTGCCCTTTCCCACATCTGTTATCTGTGCAGCCCATTCACTCACAGAGCTCCAGTCTCTACCTAAGGACCACAGGTGAGAGTTTCCTTCCCTCACCATTTAATCTAAATCAGCCCTCTCTCTCTCAGCCCTTGCCTTCTTTGGCTATTCCTATCCAACATCTTATAGATGCATTTATATATTTTTGATGTACCTATCCAGAGTCCAGGATAACAGGGATTCTATCACCAGCCCCTAGAAGAGTATCTGACACATAGTAAGCACTCAAACACTTACTGAGTACATAGAATACCTTCACTGGTAAAGTTTATGATTCTATAATAAGAGGATGTAAAACATCAAAAACAACGGCATGGAAAAGCTAAATAGCACCATATTTGAATGATATGGCCAGATGTGCCATAACAGCCTACAGTAAATCTGATGTTCTTGCATGTCTGAGGTTATGTTGCACAGGTCCAGGAAAGAAAATTATTCTCTCTGTTTCTATTTGTGTTATTGAAAATCCCATCCCAAATTGGAGGACACACTTTTGAGGATACTCAATTTCTGCCAGCTTTCAGAAATAGTACAGGGTCTGACCACCCCGTCAAGAGTTGTCCCACAGTAAGAGTGGAGAGGGATGCAAAGTTCACAAGGTTGAACACTCTTGAGGGGATGAGACCTATCAACCATGTCCTGGGATATGGCCACCAGGGGAAGCCAAATTGTTATACAACTGAGAGCTTTTGGTCTTGCTATTCAAGTCAGCAGTCTCCTGCTTGTACTTGACCCCAGAGATTGGCTATGTTCTCTCTCACAATCTAGATGCACAGGAAATGTGGAAGCCACCTTGGATTACACCTACCACTCTGATATCTTCAGGGCACTTTGCTCTTATAATTACTTGCTTTGTATTAAAAAAAAATGCAAATAAACTTAGCAGAAGCAAACCACAGAAATGAAGGTAAATCCACTGCAGAAACAGCAAATGAATTTTTAGTAAATAAATTATGACTGATTTAGACATCTTATATGTTTTAATATATATCTGACCCTAACTTTTTCCTGCCTTTCATTATTATAATCTCAGATAACTGTAATTACATGTATTTTTAGTGGGTTTTTTTCCAAACAAACTAGGATGCTTATAAACTGAGTAAGATGAAACTGCATCCAGAAAGTTTAGCTACAAATAAACAGCATTTATGACAGTAACTTCAACACTGTGCTCTCCCTACTCCCATGACTCAGGAAGGGCCTCTCCTATACATTCTTGGGAGATAGTGTTCCAAGAGGCTCACAGCTTCCTCCAGGGTTGCAATTATGTCACCTTGACAAGCAATTGCTTTAAAAGATTTCCTCCCAGTCATTCGCCCGAATCAGAAAATAAGACAGCTTTAGATTCCTCTTCAAGTTTTACACGTGAACACATTCACTCTTCAATAAAAAGCTGCATTAACTTTTATGCTGCAGCATACGTTTATTTGTAGCATGAGCCTTCAGGCTAAAACCAACCCCTCTGAGACTTATTTTGCCAGAAGGAAGAATGTCAGAATCCCCAGAGCTTGTTTTCCTGAGCAGTTAAACTCTAGAATACATCTTCAAAAATTACAGGGGCCTCACCTCCTACACCACTTTCTGCCTCTAGGCAAGAGGAAAGCCAACCCATTAAGGCTGAGAGGTGTGTCTCTTTCTAGCAAAAGAACTTGCAGGGTTTCTGTTTCTGCATCAAATTCAAGAAGGTAGGGATAGAAGTTTTAGCCTGGTCATTCTGTGGGTGTGACATGCTAATTCATAAGGCTTTCTGTACACCTATATATCTTTATAAGTGGGTGTTCAATAGTGTAAATAGGTATATGTAATATATTGACTTTCATGTAACAAAAAGGGAAGTAAGACTATATGTTCAGATTTGTCAGTTTTGGCATAAACACTGAGTAGGTAATAAAACGATGCACTTTGGCGAATGGAGGTGTGAGGAACTTGATAGGCAGGGAGAACAATGAAGTGAGTCTTCTTGGTGTAGCCTTATTGTTTGAGTTTTGAACTATGACAACTTATTTAAAAAGGTAAAAAGTCCCATAGAGAGATATAGCCTCCCTTAATAATAACATTTAATTTTGTGTTATCTTTGAAAATAATTGTGATATCACTTGGCTCTTTGGTGTTGTATGCCAAGGATATTATTCAATACCCATCACTTCCGTGGCAAGTTTTTTGTGAAAGTAGATTGCAATTAGATTGTTATCATGACCAAAACCCCAGGTGGGATTTATTGAAACTAAAACACAAGTTTTTAATCTTGTCATCTTTTTCCCTGATGAATTTCTCAGTTCTTTTTCTTCTATTAATAAAAATGCATGAGAAATAAAATTTCTATCCATTTCATCACTTATATCACCAATCAATAAAAAAATTACCATTTAGTGAGAGCCTACTTTATTCCAGTGTCTATATCCTAATCTTTACATTTTACAGCTGAGGGAAATTGTGACTTAGAACATTGAAGTGACCGACCGGCTCATGTTACTAGCCCAGCATACATGCCTAATTCTGCCTAATTGGCAAGCTCTCCTTCGGTCCACAGGACCATGTTAGCAATTCCCAATGAATGATACTACTTGTAAGTGATACATCGACTGGAGATGTTACACTTCTAAGTGGTGGGATTCAGGCAGGCATCCTATAAATGAAAAATTGGAGAGATATTCCTTATTTCTAGTCCTGTCCTAACATCCAGATGAGTTATGCTACATTGCTGCCTACAATGAAAATGTGTTCTGGAAATGTGCATTAGAAAAATGATCTGGCTGTTAAAATGTTTATCCAATGAATGGAAAAAATGTCTTATTGTTTCCTTCCAAACCCTGAGACTCTATAACTCTTTCTACTTAGACAACAAAGGGATTATGAGGACAATGTTTATGAATCATTTAACTACCCAGGGAACTAGTTGATAAAAAGTATAAGATAAAATCACTGTGAACTTATCACCAGGCCATGCACAAACATAAAAACGACAAAAAAAAAAAAAAAAAGTCAATGGGCTGTATCAAAATTAAAACTATTGCTCTGAGTAAAGAAACTTAAGAAAGTGAAAAGGCAAACAAAATTAAACATGCTCTTACCATACAATCCAGTATTTACCCAACTGAATTTAAAACTTATGCCCACACAAAAACCTGCACGTGGATGTTTATAGCAGCTATATTCAAAATGACAAAACCTAGAAGCAACCAAGATGTCCTTTTATAGATGAATAAATAAACTATAGTACATCTAGACAATGGAATATTATTCTGGGCTGAAGAAAAAAATAGCTATTAAACCACAAATAGAAATGCAAGAACCCTAAATTCCTAAATGAAGGAAGCCAATCAGAAAAGCCTGTATACTGTCTGTTTCCAACTAAATGACATTCTGGAAAAGACAAAACTACGGAAACAGTAAAAAGATCAGTGGTTACCAGGAGTTGCGAAGGGAGGGATGAATAGGCAGAGCACAGATAGTTAGGACAGTGAAAATATCCTGTATGATACTATAATGATGGATACATGTCATTACATTTATCCAAACCCATAGAACGTACAACACCAAGAGTGAACCCTAAAGTGAACTATGGACTTTGAGTGATTATTATGTGTCCAGGTAGGCTCATCACTTGTAACAAATGTACTACTTTTGTCAGGAATGTTGATAACTGAGGAACCTATGCATGTGTAGGGGCAGGGGTTATGTGGGAAATCTGTGTATCTTCCTTTCTTTTTACTGTGAACTTAAAACTGTTCTCAAAAAAAAAAATATTTAAAAAGTGACAAGCCACAGAATGAGAGAACATATTTGAAATGCTTACTATCTTACAAGGAATTTGTATCCAGAATATACAATCGTGCAACTCTAAGACAGTCTGCTCATTTGCCTACTAGAGAGGTGCAAATTAAAGTCACAAGCTACCACTACACCACCCCCTAGAAGGACTAAACATAAAAGCATTAAGAACATCAAGTGCTGGTGAGAATGTGGAGAAAATTGAATTCTCATACATTCCTGCTTGGTAAGTAAAATGCAACAAATACTTTGGAAAGAATTTGGCAGCTTCTTACACAGGTAAATGCACACTTATTGTGTGGCTCAGCAATGCTGCTCTTACATACTCAGCAAGAACAGCAAATGCATATTTCTACACGAAGACTTAAAAACCAAGGTTCATCCCAACTTTAGTCATAGTAATCAAAAATTGGCAACTACCTAAATGTCCCTTAGTAGGAGAATGGATAAACCAATTGTAGTGTAACCATAAGACGAAATATTATTCAGAGTTTTGTTATTTTTTAATCTTAAACTATTGATACATGCAAGGGTATCCATGAATTTCAAAAAACATTCCACTGAGTGAAAGAAGCCATACATAAAAGAGTACATCCTATATGATTCCATTTATATGTAATTTCAGAAAAAGAAAATGAATTTATAGTGACAAATAGCAATCAAGAGGCTGCCTATGTCCAGGGTTGACTGTAAAGGGATATCAGGGAACTTTTGGGGAGATGATAACCTTCTCTATCTTGATTGTGCTGGAGGTTATAGAGAAGTATGCTTTTTTCAAGATGCATTCAGTTGTACCCTTACGATGCAGTTTATTTGATGTAAAGTACACCACAACAAAGTTGTTTTATGAAAAAATGTTCTTGTCTAAGTCAAGTTACGTCCTACAAGTGGCAAAAGATGCACATCAAATTCTGAAAATCCTATTAATGTGTTTGTGTTCTAAAGGCGGGGGGGGGGGCGGTTAAGGTAGAGATACATTATGTAAAAATATGCTTACAACATCTGGGATATTGTAGGGGATCAACAAATTTTAATTTCATTTTTTTCTTTCCAGTTGTTCTTATGCGGAAAATATAAGTAACGTCTTCAAAGGCAGTCACCTATAAAATACTGGAAGAATATATGCAAAGGGACAAGCTAATAAATCAGTGATTAATCATCTAAAAATAAGTAAAGGAATCTGGACTATATAAAAGCTCTTTCCTTGTTTCAAGCATTCAATTAAAGTTGAACATATTATGGATGATATTTATATTCTCATTTTTAAAAATCTCTTGCTTTATCAATATTATTTAGTCATATAGCAGATATTAACTTACTTGCATATAAAATGAAACATTTTATTTAAGAGATTTAGCCAGGTAATTTAAGGTTTTTTTTCTTTCTCTTAATATATTCATAAATCTAGGATCCTGCATTTATTCACTTTAGTAGTCACTCAATAAAAATATATTGAACATCTCTTTTTGTCAAGCGTTATGTTCAATGCTGGAAATACAGAGATGATTATATGCTCACATTCTAAAAAGTATGTCAAATACAGCCACAAATTTAAAATGGTGGGATAAATATACCATGAAGAGGTGTGTGTGGAAAGGGAGAAAGATAACACTAAGATAATGTTCCAGATAAGGTTCAAAAATAAAATTTTGATCCATCTATTCATTAGCTAATCTTAAATTCTGCAGTCAAATTTACTATCATTTAGATAGCTGAATGCAGATTATCCATAATTGATACTATAAATAAAGGTTGAATTATTCGAGAACTAAAATTGTGGTTATTTTTCCAAGCAAGGAAAGTAACTCTCTTTCTCTGATTACTTAGGCACCTGCAGCTTTACCTCAATCCAAGGTTTGACTCTTATTTATAAGACAGAAACTTTGTTTGCGTAAGACGACCCAGAGTGTCAACAGTGAACCAGTAAATTATGATTAGATTTGGAGCCGACCTCTTCCAATTTGGACTTGACCTTATTGGAAGGTCAAAATGACTACTACATGGCAGCTATCTTCCAAAGAGTGAAACGTTTTTGGCAATTTTGAATGAGAAGTTGTAAGCAGGATTTTGTCTATATATGTATTCCTTTAATTGCAATTTGATATAAGAAGTATCCTGTGCCAATATTACTCTTTTTCTTTTTGCCACAAAAAAGGGGAAGTAATATTTAAAAAGTTTTTACAAGTTGTTAAAGAATCATCCAATCAAAAAAGTAAAAGCTCATGGTACCTTCTTGGCCAAGGACCTTCTACATGATATTTCCTTTATGAAATTTCCCACCTCGCTCCCTCCACAACTGCTCTTTGCCTAGAAAATCCTTAGTACCCTACAGATCCTAATCTAAACCACTTTCTTGGAGATGCCTTTCTTGACTATATCCTTCCAAATACTCAGCGCTTATCCCAACAGACTAGGAAAGTGTTCCCCTCATATGCTCTCATAGTACTTTGTCATAAAAATTACATTAGTAATTCATTAGTTATTTGTTTATTTTTGTCTTCCTTACCAGTCTGTACCCTTCCATATGGGTAGACACTGTTTCTGTCTTGTTTGTATAATAGGCACTTAACAGCTATTTGTTGAGTAAATGATAAAAATTTACAAACAGTAATGAAATTCAGGAAAACAATACTTTCATTTTGTTAATGAGAAAGCTAGTGGAGAGAGTGTTGGGAGGTTGGTTTCCCAGCCTTAGGCTAGAAGACACACTAAAGAGAATTTTAAAAGTCCAATTCAAGATTCCTTATGAAAGTTTTCAGACAGAAGTAAATTTTGTGGCCTTAGTGGTTGCTCAATACTCTATGGCCCCAGATTTGCAGAGCAAACTCCAGGAGGCCTTGGTTAATCAACACTTTCGGTAAACCTATGGAAATACGCAGATCAAACCCATGTTCCAATAAGACTTCATTTACAAAGCAGAAGATGAACTAGATATGGTACACAGACTTAGCTGTCAACCCTTATTCTTCTCCATGGAAATGAAGCAAAAATATGGGCAGAAAGTACTTTCAATAACATATGGGACAAAGGCCATCAAAGATTGTCTAAGGGAAGGAACTTAATTCACCTTACTATTTATTAAAAGTCCCAGATTTAGTGAAATTACTTGTTAACTTGTAAGCTGTTGTCCCACACAAATGCAAATAATTTTTATCTGATGAAACAGGTAACCCCAAAGATTAAATCTTTTTTTTAACTCTACAGTCTTATCATAACTGTTTTTGATATTGCCCATATATATCAAGTTTTTTTTTTTTTTAGTGCTTTTCAAACTAGTCATTACATTGTACTGATGATGGTCTTCATTAATGAATGAATTGAAGAAAACCTCTTACACATGCCCATTTTTTATTTTCCTGAGAGTTGTGATTTTACATTTTGAAATTGTACTTCAACAAACTTGATGCTGATACAATAAGGCCTGGTTGAAAATCATCCGACATGGTTTCTTCTCCCACATCTGGCATGTAATGACCACTTGGAACCTCAGGCTCTTCATCTCTAAACTGGGGATGTGGGACCAAGATTTCAAAAGTCCCTTCCATACTCACTTTAAGTATTCTAAGTCAGAAAAGTTTGAATAAATTAAACTTATTATTGAAATAGAATATTACTAAAAGAAAGAAAATTGGACATTCTGCAAAGAACTCAGACTTGGAATGTACTGTCTTTTTATTGCAGCAACAACTAAAGGAATCCATTCAAGATGAAAAACCATCATTTAAATAATCACCTTGCCAGGAGCAATTGTTCTTTAATTGAGCCATTTCTTTTTCAGCTAGATAACTGATGACATACACATAGAATGATACACAATTTATATCTTTTGTAGAGTTTTGTTCTTGTCAAGGCATAACATGGGGTCATTCTTTATCAGTGAACACATACCATGCTCAGAGAATAAGTCTCCCTGCCCTGTTTGGACTGAGAGCAAAGTTGCTATAGATCTGAAATGGAATTTTGATCTAGTTTGAATTTAGACAGATGAAAATTATAATTAACTAAAAATTTTACAAAGAAGGGCATTGGAATGGTCTATAAAGAGTCATAAAGAGTTCTTTATTCTGTCCAGCTGGCATTGCTCAGTGGTTGAGTGTCGACCTATAGTATGAACCTGGATGTCATGGTTCATGGCCCAGTCAGGGCACATGCCTGGGTTACAGGCTCAATCCCCAGTGTGGGCCATGCAGGAGGCAGCCGATCAATAATTCTCTCTCACATTGATGTTTCCATCTCTCTCTTCCTCTCCCTTCCTCTCTGAAATCAATAAAAAAAAATTTTTTAAGAGTTCTTTATTCTAAAGTTTTAAAAAATTCTATATAATAAAAGAGTAATATGCAAATTGTTCCCTCAATCGAGAGTTGGACTGGAGTTCAACCAGGGGGCAGGGCCAGCCTGCCAACTGCCCTGGGCCCCTCCCCCTGGCAGGCGTGGCCCAATCTGCCAGGCCAGCCAGACCCCACCCATGCATGAATTCATGCACCGGGCCTCTAGTAATTTATAAAAGAAGTGCAAGGCAAGATGATAATTAAAACAATATAGGTAAAAATATAACACCTATAATATTCATGATGCACATTTTGAAAGTCCATCAATAATGAATTTGGTTGGTATTTATTATATGCAGTGATTGAAATATTTTCTCTATTAAGAAATATAGGATATTGCAATATAGACCATCTTCAATCCAGTTATAAGTTAATTCTAACCTTGAAAATGAGATTTACCCACAGGTCCTAGTAGTTATCAAAGTAGGCCCAGTAAAAATTTGGCCTCAGAATCTGAATCACATATTTATTATAAACCAACTTATTTATTTGGTTATCATGAAAATGTAGTTAAATAAGAAAATTTCAAGGGTGTTGAGTTCAGAAATCTGGTTGTTTTACCTAACCCTAACACAGTACCCTGAGCATGGTTAGAAATAATCCCATGAGATGCAGGAATAAAAGTGAAGTTTTTTAAGGGGATCAAATTAGGTTTAATAACTATTTTAAGACTAGACAATATTTTCTAAATTTTCAAGTCTGAAGTATATTATTTTTGATATTGTATAAGGCTAATTTGAACTACATAAATTTCTGATTAAATCATGTTAGCTACGATACTGATTTTTTAAAATATGTTTTTACTTATTTTAGAAAAAGAATAAGAGAACGGAATAGAGAGATAGAAACATCTATGAGAGAGAAAGATCAATCAGCTGCCTCCTGCACATCCCCAACTAGGGATTGAGTCCAAACCTGGGCAGATGCCCTGACCAGGAATTGAACCGGTGACTTCTTGACTCATGGGTCAACGCTCAACCACTGAGCCACACCAATTGGGCTGATTCTGATTTTTTACATTTGTTGAGACATACTTTATATCTTGTGTTTATAAATTTTTATGTATAAAAGGAATGTTTATGTATGTTTAAAAATAATTTTATTGGTTGCAATTTTCATATAAGTCCATTACATTGAGATTGTAAATTGCATTGCTCAAATTGTGTATCCTTTTTCATTTTTAGCCAGTTTTTAAGAGAATTTGGTAAAACTTCTAACTATGATTGTGGATTTGTCAATTTCCCTTTGTTTTATATATGTTAGTACTATTTTGGATTCCATTATTAGGTACTTACAATTTCAAGATGGATATATCTTCTGGTGAATTGTACATTTAATCATTATTTAATAACCCTTTTTATTTTTTAAAATATATATATATATATTATTGATTTCAGAGAGAAAGGGAGAGGGAGAGAGAGATAGAAACATCAATGATGAGAGAGAATCATTGATCAGTTGCCTCCTGCACTACTGGGGATCGAGTCCACAACCCAGGCATGTGCCCTTGACTGGAATCAAACCTGGGGCCCTTCAGTATGCAGGCTGACGCCCTATCCACTGAGCCAAACTGGCTAGGGCTAACAACCCTTTTAAATCTTAACTGTGCTTTCTGCTTTAAAATGTATTTGCCTACCAAAGGACTTGTATGCATGCATATTAGCATAATCAATGGACACAGACATTGGGGCGGTGGGGGCTTGCCCGGGGTGGGAATGGTTTGCGGGGGGGATTCAATTGGGGAAAAAGGAGACATATATAAAACTTAAGACAATAAAAATAAATAAATAAATAAATAAATAAATAAATAAGAAACTTATAGACAAAAAAAATGTATTTGCCTACCACGATTATTGATACTCCAACTTTTATTTGGTAATTATCTACCTGTTAGATATTCATGTATTACACTTATTTCTCAGCTAATGATATTCATTTATTACTAAAATTCAGTATATTGCAATAAAGAAACCAAGACCTAAGTAGATCAAGTTACATTTCCATGGACACAGAGATGGACATGACAGAGCTGCAGACAGATATAAACACTAGCAGCACAAAATCTCATGAACTTGAATTGTACTTCTCGATCTACCCTCACCACTGCGTTGTTCACCCTCAGCGAGGACCTTTGTTTTTTCCTAGTCCTGCACAAGGATAAATTGTAGTCTAGGTTTGCCAATTTGTCTGTGGCTACTGCTCTGGAGGATTCCATCTTCTACAAAGTCAGGAACTTGGCCATATCTAGGCCTGTCAGGGAATTATTTCCCCCAAGTTTGCCTTTTTTCTATTCCATTGCCTTTCATTCTTTGATTTTAGTTTAGTTTCTTCTTTTGGACTAGAGGGCTGATGCATGAATTCATGCACATTGAAAGGAAATTAATTAGAAGAAATATTTTAGAGGCTAGGGAAGGACCACGGGAGGGCTCCAGGAGGTGTCCGGCCTGCCTTGCCCAGTCCCAATTGGCCAGACCCCAGCAGCAAGCTAACCTACTGGTCAGAGCATCTCCCCCCTGGTGGTCAGAGCGCATCATAGCAACTGATCAAGCAATTGACTTGAATGGTCGACCGATCGGTCAGACACAGCATATTAGGCTTTTATATATATAGATTCTGTCTGATAGGAGCTTTAAGTATATCTAGCTGATAATCCAGGATTAATGTTTTCCTTTGAAGTGACTAAGAGAACATGTTGTTGAGCAGTTTTGCCATTCTACATAGCTGTATTGTCAAGAGCAATAAAGGGAAAATACTTAAAAATCACTGCATAGCAATTTTCCACTTACAATAAATTTTTAAATACAGATAATATACATGGTTGCTGTGTGCAAGTATATATCTTATGGCTATATGCTGATGAGATGACAAAACTCTGAAAGTGTTTAGATGCGACTCATTCCAAATATCAATGAACTACCTTCTTCATCAATGAACTTGCTTCTTCAGCTTGAACTTGAACCCTGTGCTGTGCACTATAAAGGCCCATGTTCATCTCACTGCACATCTCAAGAAGTTGTGTTTGACAGGCCAAGCCCAGTAAGCACAGTCCTGCCAGTGGATATATGCCTAACCTCCTCAGAGATGACCATCTCAGCCCAGCATTCCTTGGGAGGAACAGCACCTTAATTAAACCTCATCAACCACCGTTTTGGTGGTTTCTGAGCAGATGATCAAAAAGTCTACCACAATTGCATCAAACAAAGCTCCTAACTGAGACTTGGTCTTTAGAAGATTCAGGAACAATGCTCTCCCTCAAGTGTGTGATAGACCGAAAGTATTTATGAAAAGGGGCGCAGGAGTGACAATAGGTCAATAGTTGTTTCTTTGACTAGGTATTTAATTAGTGAATTCATAAGTTGCAACATTTTATAAGTCATTATGGTCATGGACACTCAAGATATTATCATGGACATTCAACTTATTTTTCCCCAAAACTCTATAAAGCTCATTATCCTCAAGACTCTGTAAGGTTTTATCAAAGGAATAAAATGCTCAAGATTTCAAGGCTTAGGAATGACATAGAGTGGATTTAATTGCAGCATGTTAGCACAAAGTTGCTCTTTCCATTACAGCACACTGCCACTCACTACTTAGCTGCCTCTTATGCTCAGATCCCTCATGTGTCACCTTTTCACACACAAAGAGCCATCAAGTAATTCTTTGCCATTGCACTCTTCTAATTTTTAAGTTAGTACCTATTAAATACATTCTGTTTTGTTTGATTTGTAATAAATTAAATAATAATTTTAAATGAATTCTAATAATAGGGTGTTTGGTTTATAACAGTTCTTTGTTGCCTATTTCCCTTTGCACAATGATGAAGACCATGAGTTGTGGGAAGTATCTTGCTTATTATCTAACCCTGTATGTATACCTGGCATACAGTGAAGAATCCAGTAATATCTATGAAAAAGAAATAATGCAAAAATATTAAATGCTATGTCCATAAAATTTACACTGATTCCAAGGTACAAACTACAGTGACTACATTATATTTGGGGGAATAGCTCATTTGCAACTTAAACATCTATTGAATCATGATTAATATTTATCGACAGTTTCCTTAGAATTTTTAACTTTGTCCCTCTTAAGTAAAAGGCATAAGTGAAAAGGAATGAAAGTACAGTAGTGGTGACGGTGTCCATATCACTCATGGTTGTGTGAACCAGGAGGGACAATGAAAACAACGTTTTGGATAAACCTGCTAATAAATAATGCATGGCACACGTTTCATATTGTTAATTGGCCTCTTATACTCAAAGGCTCAATCTCATATATTTAAAAGCTTTCTGCTTCACCCACAAACTTATTTCTTTACAAGTAAAATCAATTTTTGGAAATTGCTTTCGAGAAAACCTTTTTCCCCAAACTATATGAATCATAGTTTACCCCCTTTTGCAAACTTAGAAAAACAACAACAAAAAAAAGTGAGAAACCAAGATGGCGGCATAGGTAAGCACCTAAACTGCTGCCTCGCACAACAATTTCAAAACTACAACTAAAAGACAGAACGGACACCATCCAGAACCACAGGAAAGCTGGCTGAGTGAAAATTCTACAACTAGAAGGAAAGAGAAAAGCTCACAGAGAATTGGAGGTACGGCAAAGGGTCTTTGTGTGCGCAGAGAGGAAGGGTGGCTAAGAGCCTGGCTGACTTTCTCTGGCAAAAGGGGGAAGGAAGACCCCGACCGCACTGAACCCCAGTTCTGACTGCACTGAACCCCAGTTCCGGGCGAGCCCCTGGGGACCCACACTCTTACGGGGGGAGTCTGGATTCTCGGGCGGAGACTCGGGAGCCGGGGAAGGCGGAGGACTGAAAGCGCACGCATGCCAGTGCGCACAAAAGCTGTGGAGGTTGCCACAGGCTTTCCCTAGTGGAAGGGAGTCGGAGGCTCCTGACTGCACTGGGCCCCAGTTCTGACTGCACTGAACCCTGGTTCCAGGCGAGCCCCTAGGGACCCACGCTCTTGTGGGGGGAGTCTGGACTCTCGGGCGGAGACTCAGGAGCCAGGGAAGGCGGAGGTCTGAAGGTGCACGCTTGCCAGTGTGCACAAAGGCTGCGGAGGTTGCCACAGGCTTTCCCTAGTGGAAGGGAGTCAGAGGCTCCTGACTGCACTGGGCCCCAGTTCTGACTGCAGTGAACCCCAGTTCCAGGCGAGCCCCTGGGGACCCATGCTCTTGTGGGGGGAGTCTAGACTCTCGGGCGGAGACCCAGGAGCCGGGAAGGCAGAGGTCTGAAGGCGCACAAGTGCGTGCAAGGGCAAGGCTGACGGGAAGCCAAGACTGAGACTCCACCCCATCCAAGCTGAGCACAGAGGCTATTGCAATTTGGCAAGTCTAATCCTATAAGGCTGTCTCCAGCACCGAACTTCTCCCAGCATAGACACAGCTGATCCTTACAGCCAACTGGCCTGGAGGTCAATTCTTCCCAGTGATACCAACAACAATAAAGACTTAATTACAACAAGGCTGTACACACAGTCCACAAAGGGGTGCACCAAGAGTGTCCACCTCAGGTTAACTGGGGAGGCAGACCCACTGGGCCATATTGGAAACCTAGCACACAAATCTACCTTACCAACTCAGGGAAGCAGTGAAAATGCGGCGTCAAAGAATCAGATCACAAACGAGAAAAATGGAAGAAAACAAACGACTGGATATAGAATTCAAAACCACGGTTATAAGGCTTTTTAAGAATATCCTAGAAAAGGCCGATAAATATAATGAGACCCTCGAAGATATGAAAAAGGACCAACTAGAAATTAAACATACACTGACTGAAATAAAAAATATTATACAGAGACCCAAAAACAGACAAGAGGAACACAAAAATCAAGTCAAAGAATTGAAATACAAAGAAGCAAAAAACACTCAACTGAAAAAGCAAAAAGCAAAAATAAAAATCCAAAAAGTTGAAGATAGTGTAAGAAGACTCTGGGACAACTTCAAGCGTACCAACATCAGAATTATGGGGGTGCCAGAAGAAGAGAGAGAGCAAGATACTGAAAACCTATTTGAAGAAATAATGACCGAAAACTTCCCCCACCTGGTGAAAGAAATAGACTTACAAGTCCAGGAAGCGCACAGAACCCCAAACAAAAGGAATCCAAAGAGGACCACACCAAGACACATCATAATTAAAATGCCAAGAGCAAAAGACAAAGAAAGAATATTAAAAGCAGCAAGAGAAAAACAGTTAGTTACCTACAAGGGAGCACCCATACGACTGTCAGCTGATTTCTCAACAGAAACTATGCAGGCCAAAAGGGAGTGGCAAGAAATTTTCAATGTGATGAATAGCAAGAACCTACAACCAAGATTACTCTACCCAGCAAAGCTATCATTCAGAATTGAAGGACAGATAAAGAGCTTCACAGATAAGAAAAAGCTGAAGGAGTTCATCACCACCAAACCAGTATTATATGAAATGCTGAAAGGTATTATTCTTAAAGAAGAGGAAGAAGAAAAAAGTAAAGAGAAAAATTATGAACAACAAATACATATCTCTCAACAAGTGAACCTAAAAATCAAGTGAATTAAAAACCTGAGGAACAGAATAATCTGGTGAATATAATAGAATCAGGGGCATAGAAAGGGAGTGGACTGATAATTCTCAGGGGGAAAGGGGTATGGAAGGTTCATGAAGAGACTGGACAAAAATCATACACCTATGGATGAGGACAGTGCGGGGGAGGTAAGGGCAGAAGGTGGGGTGGGAACTGGGTGGAGGGGAGCTATGGGGGGAAAAAGGAGAAACAATTGTAATAATCTGAATAAAGATTTATTAAAATTAAAAAAAAAAAGTAGACTACTCCTCCTAGTTCACACAACTATAACTGATGTGGACATGACAATCCACCGATATAAGTTCTTTCCTTTCCGTTTAAGTCCTTTATTTAACAAGAGAACATCATAATTAGATTTCAAAGAAATTCTCAAGTTACATATAATTCCCACTTATTGTGGCTTGCATATGTGACCAACGGGTTCTTAAAAACTCATGTTAGCATGGTAATTATCTTTCAGGACAAATTAAAAAGGACTATTTGTTATTTCTTTACTTTTTAAAAAAATCTTTAACAAAACACTAAGTGGTTTCCTGAGAAGTGAACCCCCAGCTGACTTACCACATTTTCTGGAGCTTCGACTGGGAGACATTGTTTTTTTACTTAAAGCATAGGTCCTCCGAAAACCAAAATAAAAGCACACTGAAATGCCAGAACAAGTGTGGCTGAGGCAGCTCTTTAATTTACATTAGCTCCTTCCAGGTGCTTTAAGGATGTAAAAGCCAGCTTTTCCTATCTCTTCCTAAAATGTCTTACCAAGCACCCTATTCATGTAAAATATGTCCTTTAGAGAAAACAAACTGCTAAGGGTGAAATTGGTGTAACCAGATTGGCTGATTTGCTTAATCTCTTTTAAATAAAAATATGTATGTTCAAAGTAATCTTTTAGAAATATCTGTCTTATTCTTCTTATCCATTAAATCTAGGGAATAAGAATATCCACCAGATCTCCTGGGCAGGGAGACCTTTCAAGGATAAAGGGATTATCTTCAGGGATAAAATCACCAGATAATCACTACTTTCACACTTTAACAAATCAGTTTCAGCTTTTGCATTTTATTCTTCAGCTTAAGCCCCACTTATTTGCTAGCAATCCAGACTTCTGTGAATGGTTCCTCCTGTCTTCAGACAATTAGATCTAGCCAGTGGACTTAATTTTAGGAATTAAATTTAGGAAGAAAGTTCAGATTCTGAGAAGAATACCAAATTCTGAATAAGATCTATGTTCTTGAGATCTTATTCCATCATCATTTAATTCAGTGAATCTTCCACTCGACATATAATGAAATTATTTTAAAATGATTTATGATGAGACCCATATAATGAGTATGGCATAAAACTGAAGTCTAAGGCTGCAAATCATATGTTGGGCAAATATTTCCAAAACTAAGTATTAATCTGAAGAAATGAGTCATCTTCCTAGACTTGGAATAGAGAGAAAAAAATTTAAAGACAGAGGGAGAATCTTTATTAGCACAAAGTTCATGGAGTTGTAGCACATTGTTATACCAACTATAAATAAATGTAAAGGTTACTTTTGCTTCACCATCTGACTTCCCTAACTTCCTCTGTTTTGAAGCAGATTTTTCCAGGCTTAAGATACATTCTACATCAGTTTTCACATGTTATATTTATATACGTATATTTATTTGCTTTTAAAGATGCTGCAAATTAATTGTTTTAATCATTTGTAATTTTTGTTACATATTTTTAAATGTAAGTAGCATATTTACATAGTAAATATTCAATGAGAATGTTTAAAATATTTAAAAAACATAAATCAATTCTCCCTCATCTCCTCTGTCCCTCTTTTCTCTACAAAAGAGTTTTAGAACTACAGTTATATTTTCAAAAGTTTAATACTTAAACAATTTGAAGTCTTATTTAGGGTCATTCATTATATCACATATAATGTACTTAAACTATATAATATTTGAACCATTAAAATTATTTTGAAGGTTATTTTAAAATACTTTTTATTAAAGTCACATTCTCAATATTGGTGCCTTGCTTTGAGTCTTAGTTTGATATTTTCTTTCCTGAGATAAATTAATGGCACTGTTTATCTTAAACGTTCCTATGAATTGACCATTAATATGACTCAACATTTTAATCATTTTAAAATATGTTTACATATTACATTTTGGTTTTAGATACCCAAATTTGATCTAATTTTTTAAGGTAATAATCTAACCTAAAAATGTGGTTTTAAAATGTTTTAAAGTTTTCAAAGACCTTTTGATACATGAAGTTGCATTTTCAACTAATTAGTAAAATGCTTAGAAAATGTTCAATTTTCTCTGCAGTCTTCTTCATTTGGGTTTTCTAATAGCAAACTACTACCTTATCTCACATAGGAGGATGAATTGCTGAGCAGGAAAGGGAATCTTGAATTATTATTTTTTTCAAATGTTTCAGTGTGTAACCTACTAATTGTAGTACTGAGTATAGTTTGGCCAAGGGAAAGCAAACTAGATTTTTCTTCAATGGCTTTACACCAAGAGGTACAGAATGGCTTAACAGCTTTCTGGCAGCCCACATTGATGATCACAGTATTTGGAATGCAGACATAAAGCATAAGAAGACATACACTGCACCACAGCAGTGATTAGAAAGGACAATCTTGGAGCTTTGGAAACGGAAAGCAGACAGCCAACAACCAGGCAGTCTGCAACCCTGAGCAAAACCTCTTTCCCATCAAAACTCTGCTGCCAGCCCAGCTTCTCCTCTCCCAGACCCACAGGCTGGCCGTGGCAACCTCCGCCACGCCAAAGTGGAGTTTCAGGCCCATCCTTAGTGGTTTCTGTCACCCTCTTGGTGCTTTTCCTTCATGAATGAAATATGCAAATGGCATCTCACATTGGCTCTTTCGATGAGGAAGAAGAAGGTCAGGAGACAGAAGTGACACAGCCAGCACGTTAGAGATTTGGGACCGATGTACTTACACCTCCAAATGCCTCCAGATTTCAGCCTCTGGAAATATCTAGCCCATTTCTTTATGGCACTGTTGCTTCCATCAGCTGTGAAAATTAACATAAAATAATATAGTAACCCAACAAGTACTGGACAGCATCCAGAGCATCAGATTAAGTGCACACTCAAGGCACACGCCGGGTGTACAAAATCTGAATGGTAAATAACAAGTAAATACCTTCCGATCGACCGGAAGGGGGAAGGATGCTGAGCGGCTACAGCTGCTGCCTGCTCTCTTGTGTAACAGCAAAGGCAGCTCAGTCCCACTGACAGGCTGTGTGAAGCGTGGCTGCCTATGGGCGTCAGGGCGGTCCTAGTGCCTGCCCCTGGTGAGCACCCAAGATAGCTCAGAAGAGCCTCTCTACTTCTTGTGATACTTCTGGGGGTGTCACCAAGGGTTTCAGGAACGTGGGCTTGTTAAGCATCGGTGCAGTGGGTTTGAGTTTGGGAAAAGTGAGCAGGAAACAGGGCCCGCTAATGTTTCCAGACACTGATATTGAAACCAAAACGGATGATGGATGCTCTTGTCTGTTAACTAAATGGTGCCCTTGAGAATGTTAAAGCCTTTTAGAAAGAAAGCTAATTTGCACTTTATTGATGGCCATCCATGTATTTTGTCCCTCCCCCCACATTTAAAATGCACAGGGAAAAAGAAATAGGGAAATTTTTAGTTTGATTTATATTTTCTTATATTTGCAAAATGTTTATTAAAGGCCTAAAAACTCCACGTTTAGCACATTCTGTCCATAAATCTCAAAATAAATGCAAAAATAAACAAAATAGAGGCCTCCAGAAGCTTATTTTCTAAGAGGCAAAATGCATCAGACTCCATATACATCAACACCTCCCTTCATCCTTCTCCTTTATTTGCCCCACTTTTTCCTCTATTGCACCTTTTTCCCATATAACATCTAGATTTTCCTGATTCCGTTATGGAATAACTCCCCCACCACACCATAATCTCTATGAGGTAGTCTGCTCTATTTACTTTGAGAGAGTAATAGTTTGATCAAGTAAGAGTTTGATAGCCTAGAGCAGTGGTCGGCAAACTCATTAGTCAACAGAGCCAAATATCAACAGTACAATGATTGAAATTTCTTTGGAGAGCCAAATTTTTTAAACTTAAACTTCTTCTAACGCCACTTCTTCAAAATAGACTCGCCCAGGCCGTGGTATTTTGTGGAAGAGCCACACTCAAGGGGCCAAAGAGCCGCATGCAGCTCGCGAGCTGCAGTTTGCCGACCACGGGCCTAGAGGATTGCTCAGCACAGATTAAGCCCTCAGCAAATATTTGTGGGAAGAATGAAATGGACACTAAGCTAAAAAATAACACTAAATAAGTTAATCTCTTAACTAATTAAATTCAATTAGCAGAGATCTCTGAGCAGCTGTTTAATTTAAAGGACTGTGTTAAGTACACCTTTGCCTTTAAGGAGCTTATAATTTAAATGTAGAGAAACGATACTAATATATGTGTGTAATCAAACAGTTATGTATAATATTTGCTATAAGAGAGTGAACACTAAAAGTCAGAAGGTGCCATATTTGCTATGTTTTGACATTGTGGGTGTGGTGTTGAGCCAGGAGATAGGGCTTGAGAATTCCACACTGATTGCTTCCCCTACCCCAACCTGAGTGTAGTTAGTTTGGTTGGCAATAGGCAGAAGGGACCAGAATCTACGTTAACTCCAGTAAGATTTGTTAGCTGAGTAAATGCAGATACTAACACAGGTAACGAGAGGGAGGGCAGGTAGGTAGATGCTGAAGGCTCTGGATCAAAGCCTCCAATAGCCAGGAGACAGCATGGCCGTCCAGCACCCACCAACAGGTGGTTGCCTTCAAGAGCAAGAAGGGGCTGCTCATACCAAGTGGTCTGGATGGTAAGGCCACGTAGGGGACGTATGGCAGCCAGTAGCAAGGTATATTGGCTCATAACAAGGTGTGCTGCTAAAGCTGAGGCTCAGAGGCCAAGAGGGAAAGAGAGAAATGATAAAAAATTAAAGTAAGATTCTCTCCATGGAACACTCAAGGCAGGATTTTCTTACAGGAAAAGTACATCCCTAAGGAGCACAGAGGAGAGAAACCTGTGAAGCAAATGGAGAAGGAAGACAGAGGAGACGGAGAGAGCCTCCAGACCATAGAGCAGACCTGACCCAGGTGTAGGAGTCAGGAAAGTAAGGGCAGCAGCATGGAAAACAGGAAGGTCTGAGACTAGAGTGCAGTGCAGGCATGTGCCCTCCTGAATGCCCTGCCACACCTGGTCACTGGGTAGGCATAGCCTGTGGGAAGTGTGGCTTGGGCCCAGATACAGTGATGGAGCTCAGAGCACAGCACTCAGCCGTGTTTGTGAATTGCTCTTATAGCAGAAGTTATGAGAAGTATATTCCCATGGCTGCCCCCACACCAAAATGAGACACTTTAAATATGCACAGTTAATTGTATGTCAACTATGCCTCAATAAAATTATAAAAACAAGAACATCACAATAGCAGATAAAGCAGAGATTAAATATAACAAGAGAGCGCTGTGGACAACCTTATGCCAATAGATTTGGAAACTTGGAAATGTAATTTATCAAATCTTATTCAAAAGAAACAGAAAGTCTGATTAATCCCAGTATTATAAAAGAAATTAAAACAAATACTTTACAACCTAGTAATCCTGTCCAAGGAGTAATACCCAAGAGACATATACAAAAATGCTCAGGGCAGCAATGTTTGAATAATAAAAACTTGAAACATTTAAATAGACATAAAGGAGACTAGATAAATCAGTTGGGCTCTATTTACACAAAGAATATACAGCAGCAAAAAAAGAAAAGAATATACAGCAGTAAAAATGTATAACCTTAAACTATACACAACCAAATTTTGGAAACATAAAACATAATATTTACTAAAAAAGTAAATCCCAGAAGACTAAACATGATACAGTGTTCATTGAGACAACAAAAAATAACAGAATTAAACAATATGTTGTTCAAGCATACATGCAAATGTGATAGAATTATGTATTTTAAAAAGTGAGGAATTCATAATCAGGCTAGTAATCCCTTCTGAGATGGGGGGGGCGGTGTGTGGGTAGAGGGTGAAGCATGACATACAATCTGTCAGGAATGATAATTTTTGGATTTACAAACATTGATTATATTATGGGCATCTACCTAGGCCAGATACCAGTCCTATTTATCATAACTCACATCTTCTCACCTTGTTAAGAAGATGGTCTTTGCAAACTTGACCTTGCTTCTCTTAGCCAATGCTGATTAGTCATGCTACACTGCAGATTTTCAAACAGGCGTAGCTCTCGGAGAGGCCTTTCAGGTTACTCACCATGAATTCAGAATTCATGCATCAATGGAATTTTCCGATTGTGACTGAAGACCTGGTAGATTTTCAGTTTGCAAACATGATTTAGTATCCCATTTCAAATTTTAATCTTATCTCACTTCACAATTTTAATTGCATATAAAAGTGGCATTTTCCCTGGTGTCAAAAAATAATATGTAGTTATAACAGAAAATGTGAAACTACAGATAAGCACAAAGTAGATAATAAAGTTCACTATGATGCTAGCACTCAAAGATACATCCTGCTGAAAGATTGGTGTACAGACACATATATAAACATATTTCACAAAATTAGAAATACTGTAGATATTTTAAAGCCTGTCATTTTCCATGTTATTATTTTTGTTAATAGTGCCATATTGTCTCTAATCCTATATAATAAAGAGGTAATATGCAAATTGACCATCACTCCAACACACAAGATGGCTGCCCCCATGTGGTCAAAGATGGCTGCCCCCATGTGGACACAAGATGGCCACCACAAGATGTCCAGCAGGGGAGGGCAGTTGTGGGCGATCAGGCCTGCAGGGAAGGGCAGTTGGAGAGGACCAAGCCTGCAGGGGAGGGCAGTTGGGGGCGACCAGGCCAGCAGGGGAGGACAGTTAGGAGTAACCAGGCTGGCAAGGCAGAGCAGTTGGGGGTAACCAGGCCTGCAGGGGAGAACAGTTAGGGGTGACCAGGCCAGCAGGGGAGGACAGTTAGGGGCAATCGGGCTGGCAGGGGAGCAGTTAGGCGTCAATCAGTCTGTCAGGGGAGTGGTTAGGGTATGATCAGGCTGGCAGGCAGAAGCAGTTAGGACCAATCAGGCAGGCAGGCAGGCGAGTGGTTGGGAGCCAGCAGTTCTGGATATTGAGAGGAATATCAGACTGCCCTAAATGGGCAATCTGACATCCCTCGAGGGGTCCCAGATTGGACAGGATGCAGGCTGGGCTGAAGGACATGCACACCCTTGGGCATGAATTTCATGCACCGGGCCTCTAGTAATTACATAATATTCAGATATAAGGATTGTCAAAATATGCCCTGAGGCCACACCCAGCCAGCCACCTGTTTTGTTTTGTTTTAAAAAAAAAAAAAACAAGGTTTATTGGAACACAGCCCTGCTCATTGTTTTACATATTGTCTATAACTATTTCAGCAGAGTTGAGTAGTTGTGACATAGACTGTAACATAAAACTATTTTGACCTTGGACAGAAAAAGTGCCAATCCTTGCTAAATGACACAATTTAATGGCTATATAATATTCCATTTTATGAATGTATCGTAAATTAATGTATCATTAGTGTGCATGTTGGCTGTTTTCAATTTTTTCCTGTTTTAACCACCTTGGATCACAAATCTTTTCAGCCATTCTAAATAGAAATTCTATGTATCAAAGTAAATATTCTATATAAGGCTTTTCAAAATGTGGCCAGGTTTCCTCTGGAAGATGGCACCAACTGACATCACTACACTCTTCACAGTAAAACTTGTGGATGGAATAGCTCCCCCACAGCATACACATTCTTACCACTGACTTTCGATCATTTGCTCTTGGTGGATATTAATGATCTCTTAGTTACGACACCAATTACTTGTTTTGGTCTATCTTCCTTGACCTCTCTCAGGCCTTTGACATACTGACCCTCCTATTTCCTTGCCTCTGAGGCCCTCCAATCTCCTACTTTATCTCTGCTCACTCTGTTTGCTTCTTCGTCCCTTAGCTATTCTTCTTCCTCCGGTATCTTCCTAGTGGAAATTTCCCAAGAACAGGCCTTGACTCTTGCCTAAGTCTCTTTTTTCTTAGCATTTATGTTTGATCTCTTTCTTCACACCCAGCTTCATACCATCCTGCCACCAGGGTCTACCTGGCATATTTTACCTGTATCCTATGATGCTGAAATAGCCTCCTCACTGGTCTACTTATAGTCTTACATTTTCCTCAATTTTTATATATCCCAAACAGATTGCTTTCTTTTAAAAGTTGTAATTATATTAATTTCTGCTCATGAATCTGCAATGAATTTACATTGCTTACAGAATAAAGTTAAAATTCCTTTCATTGTTATTTAATACTCTTCAAATTGGGCCCCCAATTTGCCTTTTAGGCTTTGCTTTCCTTAATTAGATTGTTTGCCAAACTGTTAGCTTTAAAATATTGAGCTATTCACTATTCTTTAAGTATGCGTTTTTAAACCCTTATATATTTTGGTGAGCTCCATATGTATAATATGTTCTTTTACCATTTTCCTTAATGCCTTCTACCCATCCCATCAAATCATACCCATTCTTCAAGGCCTAGATTTCATGTAGAGTCTTTTACAAAGTTTTTGCTTCATAACATCAGCCAGAAAATGTACCTGCCTCCTATGAACTCTCCATAGTAATTATATGGTTATCTGTACCTGTCATATAATAGTTACTTTATACACAATAATTCTGAAAGTCTTTTTGTGCTATTTGTTTTACATTAAAGTATTGCATGCTTTGTGTGCCTTCTTTTTCTTTGTATCCTGGCTGTGCTGTCCACAAAATAGAGACATTACTATTGAATAAATGACTGAATGAATGAATTGCTCATTAATCCAATAGAAGAAAGAGAGGCTTGAGGTAGTTCAATACTTTGTGATTCATCTAGAATTTGGCATAAAAAAAAACAGAGAATTACAGATTCAGGCCTTCCAATGGTGTTATATAACTTACCATACCAATGTTACTTACTCACCTAAAAAGAAGTATTATTAGGTACAATATCTGTACCTCATGGTACATCAAGATAAAATACTAATACACCAATTCAACCAGGTTTGAATCTGTTTCTTTCTAATTAGATTTCATGAGGGAGTCACTGCTGATCCATTCCCCTGAATAGGTGGGTGTGGTGTGGTACTTAATGTACTTCGAAGCAGATGGAGAAGAAGTACTTAAGTTTGAGGACACTTCCCAGATTGGAAGCAGTAAAGACTTCTCATTGTTCTGGTTCATTACATTAGACACAGACTAGATGGTGGGTTTCGTTTTATCCTTGCTCTATAGTCTCAAAGATTTGTTTACTCACAAAATTCCATATGACAGAGGGACAAAAACAGTATAGTATTCATTATTAATATTATTTATAGAATATAAGTGTATCAGATGACAAGGAAGCATTTGTTATTGTAGGAAGTCAAAAAATTCCCTGGCATAATATATTTGCATATTTGTGTATGTTTTGCTGAACACTAACTTTATCTAGATTGTTTTGTAAGGTATAGAGGAAAAAGGACTTATGTTGAAGGCAATTTTTGTCTAGGGTCCTTCATTGCCCAGTTGTAGAACTTTGGGTACAATATTTTACTTCTCTGGGCTTCTGTTCCTTATACTGAAGGGAAGGGGCGCAACTAGGTGATATCTAAGACCCTTTCCATCTCAGAACATCTGCAAATAGAGAGCAAAATCTCAAATAGACATGCCACTGAAAAGCCTATGTTGTGTTATGCAACAGCCACCATAAGGTTTTGTATTAGGAAACCTCCAAGGACATCTCCCTCCTTAACCAAAACTGAACTCACATTTAGAGGCTTAAACAAAACATGTGTTCTGAGAAAGACCTAGATCAGCATCCTGGGAATTAAATTTTTGTAGAAGCCACTAAGCTGAAATGGAGTTCTTTAATATGAGAAAAAAAAGCAATTTTCTATTTAGAAGTGGCTAGGAGTTCTGGTCTTCTACAGTGAAATAGATATAATGCTAGGACAAGCACTCCCTGTTTCAATGACTCTGTCAACAACAGTCACATATTTTGCATGAGATTTTACTTAATTTTTCTTTGTACATTTATCTTTACAATAGTGCAGTCTCAGCAACTTTTCTGAGAATTATGATTAAATCACCTCCGCTTTAGTAGATATCAGACCAGGAGAGCACTTTTAAAAAATACCTGTTCTTCCTATATTGCTTTAACTTATTTTCCTTATATTTCTAAAAATCCTAACTGTGCTACAAGGGTCAGCTCTCCCCCATACTTCCTTAGTCAAAAATTTTACTGATTAGCTGAAACCGGTTTGGCTCAGTGGATAGAGCGTCGGCCTGCGGGCTGAAGGGTCCCAAGTTTGATTCCGGTTGAGGGCATGTACTTTGGTTGTGGGCACATCCCCAGTGGGAGGTGTGCAGGAGGCAGCTGATCGATGTTTCTAGCTCTCTATCCCTCTCCCTTCCTCTCTGTAAAATATCAATAAAAAATATATATTTAAAAAAATTTTACTGATTAAATTATAATAGTGGCATGCTAGAGCTTAAAAAGATCATAGAAATAATTTAGTTCAATCTCTTCATTTTCCAGTCATTAAAATTGAAGACCATGGAGATTTAATAGTTTAAGGTCACTGTACTATACTAGATTTCCTAAGAAACAAAGCCTGAGGCAAGGATTAAATACTAATGCCCCATTGAGAGGGAAAACCCAGCTGCTGAGAGTCAGAGAAAGGGGAAGTGAGATAGGGAAGGATGGAAAGCAAATATACAATGATGCGTTATTATGCTGCCCACTGAGTCCCAAGATCCCAAAGACAAAGCTGGTGACTCTGCAGATACATGTGTTCAGGCTTTCAAGACAGCTCCAGACACCCGTAACATGCTTCCCAATGGTCTGTCCGAGAGAGAAGGAAGAGACAATGTACCTTATGGATTGTTCTTGTTCTCCTTAATGCTCTTCAAAGTTCACCCATGGGGAGTTCACTCCCTCACACTTCCAGGTTGTGTTACCTGGCCACTTTGGCATCTTCTGGGAAAGCCAAATCCCACGCCCTGTTGCAGGTTGCCTAGAAGTGTTGGTAGAAGTCTGAGGCTCTGGATGAGGTGCCGGTAAGCCTCCTGGGGCAGAAACATGAGAACCCAAATGGACTTGGTTGCTGCTGTAACTGTCAAAGCAGAACAAGTAGCTGGGTATTTTGGAGCCAGGAAAGGCCAAGAGAAAACTGAAGATGCGTCCAATATTGTTGCATTGCTTCAGAATAACACAATCAAGATCACAAACCAATGTCTTTACACTAAATGTAATGCTCAGATAATAGCCCAGTTTCTCAACCTACCTTCAAAATTCTCTGTAATCTAAATTGACTTATTTAGTCAGCGTATTGCCAACTAAACAGCTTTCTGAGAATTTACATCATCTGCAACTAAACAACTCCACCTTTGGGATTGAGAACCCAGAACGCTTGTGTTGACATGACTATTCACTCCAGGAAATTCTCACCAAGGTAGATAAGGGTGTAAACTAATTAAAAAGTCAGAGTTTGCTTTACAAAATTCTTGCAAACCCATTTGTTCAATAAAATCTTTTCTCATCTGGGCAAACAGCTTGCTTTTCAAACAATAGTTTGCTATTTTCAAGATCCTCCCTCAATCTTAAACTGTTATTTCACAAATTTTACCGAATTCCAATCATCCACCTTGAAGGGCCTGCTTTAAACTCTTGAGCCAAGGTCTCTACCTTTTGAAATAAACATTTGATTGACTTAGAGACCCCCCCCCCCCAAAATAAACCCACCAGGAGATAGGCAATTAATTTATTTCATTGACATTTAGGTACAAATGACCAAATGATTCACACAAATAAGTGAAATCATAGTCTGAATCCCCCAAATAAAGTCAGAGAAGACCCCACACAGAATGGATAAGACCAATCATCTATTCAATTCTAAAAATTCAAAATATCATAATGCAATAAAATTAAAATATATCTATTTAAAATTACATGAATATCACCCAATTTCATTGTGCATAGTGCCCAGTTTGTTGTATAAATTCATATACTTTTCACTACATTCCTCTCTGTTTGTAAAATGGTGTGAAAATTTCCCTCAAAGGTGGATTGAATTAAATACCAGCCAGTCAGTCCAATGAAAGCTTTAGGTTAGGAATTCTCCTAACATATCTGTGAGTTCAAAAGATACATAAGTAAGCCTATGAACTTCTGTAAGTAGTGAGATAAAAAAGTTAAATAGATTGATATTTATAATAGCAACAATACCATGTAAAATGCCAACATCATCCTAGTTAGAAATTAGCAAAAACTACATGAAGGAAAATGTAGATATTTACTAAAGGACATAAAAGAAGACTTGATTAATAGAGGTAGATTAAGTTCCTTGTTGAAAGAATTTAATATTGTAGGGCCAAGGAGTCTCACTAAATTCATCTATAAATATAATGCCAATAAAAACCACCAAAATTTCTTTCTAAGAATTAACAAACTGAAAAAAATAATTAACAAACTGTTTAGAAAAGAATAATTAATTTTCTCTTGCCCTATTAGCTTTGAAACCACATTATAAAGCTAGATTATCTTGGAAATTTGTGGCATTGGTGCAGAAATCTACACATTTCATAGTAGAACAATTGAGCATGAAACAAAGGCATGTATTTATGAAAATGTAATTTATAACAAAGGTAGAATTCAAAATAAGTAGGAAAATGACAAACTATCCAACAAATAGTATTGGCATAATTGGCCATTCATTTAGGAAAAATATGTCAGATACATCATTCCATACACAAAAATAAATACAAATGGAGTAAGTAATTAAAAACAAATTATAATGGAATATTTTATAATCTAAAAAGTTTTCTAAGCAATACACTAACCCAGCAGTCATAAAAGTGATACATAAAATTTAAAAATATATATAAAATTTTAAATATAAACTATGTATAGATTTACATCTATAATTAATAGAGAACAAAATCAAATTAAAGAAAATAAAATCAGCCACTTGATAGAAAAATGGTCACATTAGGTGGTCAGCAAATTTCCAAAAGAAGATACACAAGTAAGATAAATGAAAAGATGCTCAACCTCATTGCAAATCTGGGACATTCTAAGTGAAATGAGTTCTCATGTTTTGTCCATGACATTGTCAAAATTTAAAAAAAATTGATTCCATACATAAATGACAAGAAGGTAGGTAAAGTCACTTGCTGTCATATTTTATTTATGGCATTATACATTGCTAAATATTTAAAAAGAGAAACTTGATGTTTTCAAACAAGGAGCAATACATAAAATATAATTCAATTATACAATTTCAAAATATTATTTGTATGTATACATGTGTATAAATGCCATGGTTAGGGATGAAACGATATCCATCTTTCATGTGATCACTTCTAAAAACTGGAAATAAAATTCGGGGAGGAGAAGTAAAAGTAAAAATAATGCTTTTGTTTCTCTATTTTGTGAATCTTTTACTAAAATTTTTTAGTCAGATACCACTTATCTAAGATATTTTTAACTTTTTACTGAGCATAATGTATGTTTTACACACACACACACACACACATACACACACACACACACACCCTCAGGCACCTAAAAGCATAGAAGAAAGCACACCTATGTGTATATAGCTTAATGAAATTCCCCAAGCTGAGCAAGTAATAGCAGTCAGATTATAAAACCCTCCCCCTCAAAAGGTAACCATTATCCTGACAGCTAACAACTAATATTATTTTTACCTATTTTTTTATTTTATACAAAAGACATTGTGTGCTTGGCAATTTTTTTGTATCTGGCTTTTTTGCTCAACATTATGATTTTGAATCATGTTTATGAAGATTTTTCATTCTCAATGCTGTTGAACATTCCAGAATGTATTTATTCAGTCTACTGTTGTTGGTCATTTGGGTAAAGACCCATGTTAGGTCTAATATAAGCAGTGCTGCACTGAGCATTCTTCTACGTGTCTTTAGGAGAATGAACATACGTACATGTTTGTGCTAGGTAGACACCCAGTTATTCTTGAGAAGATGTTGCCAAACAATTTTCAAAAGTGGTTTTACCAACTTCCACACACACCTCTGGCATACAAGAGTTCAGTCTACTCTATAATCTTGCCAACATTTGATATTATCAGTCTTTTTCACTTAATCATTCTAGTATTTACTTAGTGGTATATAGTTATGGTTTACCTTGCACTTTTAAAAAAGCAGTAAAGTTGAGTACCTTTCCATAGATTTATTATTTAAATACTCTCTTGTGATGTGTCTGTTCAAGTTATTTGCCCATTTCTATTGGGTTGATTTTTTATTTCATACACACACACACACACACACACACACACACACATATGGTAAGTATCTGTTCTCATTCTGTGGGTTGCTTTTTAACTTTTTAAATATATCTTTTGACATGTATTTTTTAAATCCTCACCCAAGAGCATGTTTGTAATTGATGAGAGAGAGAGAGAGAGAGAGAGAGAAACATCAATGTGAGAGAGAAAGATCGATCAGTTGCCCTCCATACTCACCCTGACCAGAGATCAAACATGCAACCTAGGTATGTGCTCTGACCAGGAATCTAACTATCACTTTTCAGTGCATGGGATGATGCTCCAACCAAATGAGCCACCCAACCAGGGCTGAAGAGTATTTTAATATAATCCAATTTATCATTTTTTATGTATAATTAATCCTTTTGGTATCCTAATTTAAAAATTTACTATTCCTAGGTGGCAAAGATATTCTGTGCTATTTTAGCTTACTTATTTGGTTTTTTTAAAAGGAATCCTATCTAATAAAAGAGTAATATGCAAATTAACCATCACTCTGCTACATCCACAAGCCACGCCCACAAGCCAATCAGGAGTGAATATGCAAATAAACCCAACCAAGATGGCTATGGCCACAGTGAGCAGGAGGAAGGCTTGGGTTTCCCAGGCAATGGAGGAAGCCAAGCTTTCCGCCTGCCCTTGCCAGCCTAGGCCTCCACTTAAGGCTACAAAGTTTCAATTATAGAAGATACATAAATCCCAACAGAAATGGCTGCCGCCACGGAGCAAGCAGAAGGCTTGGCTCCGCTCCAAGCTACAAAGTTTCAATTGTAGAAGATAAATAAATCCCAGATACCAGGGCCTCTGCTTGGGTCGCCGGGGGGCGTGGCCGGCCTGCAAACCACCACAGGCCCCTCTCCCAGGCCGCCCCATGACCCAAGAAAACCCCCACCCTGATCCGGGACACCCTTCAGGGCAAACCAGCTGGCCCCCACCTGTGCACCAGGCCTCTATCTTATCTAATAAAAGAGTAATATGCAGATTGACCATCACTTCAACACACAAGATGGCTGCCCCATGTGATCAAAGATCCTGCCCCCATGTGGACACAAGATGGCCACCACAAGATGGCCTGCAAGGGAGGGCAGTTGGGGGTGATCAAGCCTGCAGGGGAGGGCAGTTAGGGGTGACCAAGCCGGCAGAGGAGGGAAGTTGGGGGTGACCAAACCTGCAGGGGAGGGCAGTTAGGGGTGACCAGGCCTGCAGGGGAGGGCAGTTAGGGGCAAACAGGCTGGCAGGGGAGCAGTTAGGCATCAATCAGGCTGGCAGGGGAGTGGTTAGGGGGTGATCAGGCTGGCAGGCAGAAGCGGTTAGGAGCAATCAGGAAGGCAGGCAGGTGAGCAGTTGGGAGCCAGCAGTCCTGGATTGTGAGAGGGATATCTGACTGCCCGTTTAGGCCCAATCCTGGTGGTATCGAGGGGTCCCAGATTGGAGAGGGTGCAGGCTGGGCTGAGGGACACCCCTCCATGCACGAATTTCATGCACTGGGCCTCTAGTCTATATATAAAAGCCTAAGCAACTGGTTGACCAGCCGGCCAACTGACTGGCCAGTAGCTATGACGTGCAATGACCACCAGGGGGCAGATGCTCAATACAGGAGCTGCAAAGCAACAGCAACTTTGCAGAGTACTCTCTTGCATTCCGGGACATCTCAGGGGATGTTGGACAGGTGGTTTCGGCCCCCATCCCCACAGGCCAGGCCAAGGGAACCCACCTGCTGGAGGGACTCCACTCACTCCGCAGATGCCTTTCTAGCCCCAGCGCCACTCCAGGTGAGGCCAGCAGGGGAGGGACAGCAGGAGGTTGACTCCAGGGCATGTCCGGCCTGTCTTGCCCAGTCCCACCCTGCCAGCCATCTTCTAATTAATTTCCTTTCAATGTGCATGAATCTGTGAACCAGGCCTCTGGTACAATTATAAAAGACTAGGGACCCAGTGCATGAATTCATGCACCTTGAAAGGAATTGTGGTCTGTGAGGCTGCAGTGGG
Source organism: Plecotus auritus (assembly GCF_963455305.1). Lineage (NCBI taxonomy): Eukaryota > Metazoa > Chordata > Mammalia > Chiroptera > Vespertilionidae > Plecotus > Plecotus auritus. Next base: position 58,280,500 of record NC_137782.1, read on the forward strand.
CACAGGGGTGGGTCTCGACCCATCCTCCATGACCCTGCCCAACCCCTCCCTCTGTGGTCCCCTGTGCCCTGTCTGCCAGCAGCCCCACTCCCACTGCCGCCACTCCCATGCACTGATGGCGCCAGCCCTGCTCGCACCCGCTGACAGTGTGGAGTGATTGGGGCCGGCGACAGCAGCAGGTGCAAGCAGCGGCTGCTGCTCCGATAACCCCTCAGGAGCAGGGGGAGGTAGAGAAGTCCTCAGGGGTGATCAGGGTCGGCAGCCTCCGCTTGCACCCGCTGATGGAGCCGAGTGATTGGGACCAGCGCCGGGCATTGGCAGCAGGTGTGAGTGGTGGCTCCAGTGCCAGCTGTGGTGTGTGGGGGGGCAGTGCTGGCAGTGGGTGGGAGTACCAGGCAGGACCATGGCACGCAGGAGCAAAGAATTTTCAGTAACCACCAGAGGCTCGCCCCAATGACAACAACTGGTGCCCTGCTCACCTGCTCCATCATCCCATCATGGCCAATGCCCGCCATGTTCCGCACACGCCCCCTGGTGGTCAGTGCATGTCATGGCGACCGATTGTTCAGTTGTTCGGTTGTTCTGGTTGTTCCGCCGTTCGGTCTATTTGCATATTAGCCTTTAATTATATAGAATTAACAAAATATATTTTACCCTGATAACACCTAAAACTTAGAGCACTAACCTTCAATAGAATTTTACAGTGAAAGTCAATACCTTCCTTGGCATGATCTTGCTAGGAGGAAATATATCATTTCCATTTAGCATTATAAAGTTTAATACCACTTCAATATTAATAAATGAAATGCATTGCCACTTGACTATAAAACTGATGATTACAGTGAATAGGCATATATAGAAAGTATAGGTGAATTCACTGAAAAACAATATCTTAGGTACTTCAGACTATTATTCATTATCCTGACAACTATGGAAACAGACTTGCCACCATGACTATCAAAAAGGACTTAAAAGATACTACATGCCTTCAGTGTTAAATTGAAAATGGTTATTGGATTTAGCCAGCATGGATGAGAAAGCTATTTCTCTATCTTATTTTAAGCACTCTTTCTTTATATCTTCTTATAACTTTCCTCGTTCTCATTTTCTTGGATTAGCAAGAAGAGTCTGATTGAAGATGGACTTTACTGAAAGAAATCAAATTTTTCTCTTTAGTCTATTTCATTTCTTCTTGATTCTTAGTGAGATTTTGTTTAGAGTTCCACAGATTTATAGAGCTCAAAGAGATTTTAAAGTCTTATCCTATCCATCTTTCAAAAACATTCACGCAATATGAGAACCAATCCTGATTGTGACAATTTGCCAAGCCTTAAGCTTTAGGGAACATAATCATCTGGTTCTGTTTTTCATTTTGACTAAGTAAAATATGAAACTATAAATAATACTGAAAAATCACTGAAATAAACTGGAAAAGTTGTTTTATTCAATGTCAGTTTTTTTCCTAATTTCTTTTACTACTGCAAATTCTTAAATGATTGTAAAGTGTTACAAGATTAAATATATTCAGTGTCTTAATGAAGAAAATGCATTCCATTATTCTCCCAAGGGTTTGGAAAGAAATGATATTGATTTGCTTAATTTCCCATGTATACTATTTTGTGTATATATTATCCTTTTTAAAAAATTCCACTTGTCACCATTTGAATCTGAAACTTGCCACTGGTGTATCTGTCATTGAAATAGCTCTCAACTGCACTTTATCTTCTTAGTCTCCTATATCTCCAATGTACCCCAATATTTTCAAGTTTATCTTCTTACTTTACCCAATTTTTTATGTTGTTTCACTTTGCACATTATACTTCAGTGGCTCCCCATAATTAAGGGGGTAAAACTCTAAGTGTCTCAATCAAGCATCATAGGTCTTCTAAAAACTGTCCTGAACTACCTCCCCAACCAATACTCATACATTCTCTGATGGCTACTTCTGATCTTCAGTAATCACATACACATGTATCGCAACTTTGCAACTAAAATCAAATAATGTTCTCTACTCCTGGAATGCTCTCCTTTTTCCTTGATTATCTGCCTTTTTCAAAGCTACCATCAGGTCCCCAGCCTTGTCATTTTGCTAATCACCCTTTCCCAGGGATAAAAACTTCTATGGAACACATTGGTTTTGTCATACATTTGAAGACTACTAAACACTGCCTGCCTTTCCATCATCCTTCCACCCATTTATTTAATGAATATGTTTTTAAAAACCTACTATTACTAAACATTAATCTAGGTAGTAGGTCAGCAAAGTCTTTACTTCTATTCTTGGAGAGACAGAAAATTAATAAATAAATATTTTTAGGTGAGAATAAGCACTATGAAAAATAAAGCAGAGTAAAGACATAAGTCAAGAGGAAAACCAAGATGGCGGCATAGGTGAACACCTAAACTGCTGCCTCACACAACAATTTCAAAACTACAGCTAAAAGACAGAACAGACATCATCCAGAACCACAGGAAAGCTGGCTGAGTGGAAATTCTACAACTAGAAGGAAAGAGAGGGGCACACGGAGACTCAGAGGAGCTGCAAAAGGCTGAGGTACAGAGACACGCACGCAGAGAGGACGGGCGGCTGAGTGCATGGCTAGCTTTCTCTAGCGGGAGAGAGACGGAAGCTCCCGACTGCACTGAACCCCAGTTCTGACTGCACTGAACCCCAGTTCTGACTGCACTGAACCCCAGTTCATAGAGAGACCCTGGGGTCCCAGACTCATACAGGGGGAGTCTGGACGGTCAGGAAAAGATAGGAGTGCACGGAAACTCAGGGGAGCCACGAAAGGCAGAGGTCTGGAGGCACGCGCTCAAGTGCGCACAGAGAGGACTGACTGCTGAGTGTGCCACCGGCTTTCTCTAACGGGAGGAAGACGGAAGCTCCAACTGCGCTGAACTCCAGTTCTGACTGCACTAAACCCCAGTTTCAGGCGAGACCCTGGGGACCTAGACTCATACGGGGGGAGTCTGGACTGTCGGGAAAAGAGAGGAGTGCACAGAAACTCAGGGGAGCTGTGAAAGGCAGAGGTCTGAAGGTGTGCGTGCGAGTGTGCGCAGAGAGGACTGACTGCTGAGTGTGCCGCTGGCTTTCTCTAACGGGAGGTAGACAGAAGCTCCCGACTGCGCTGAACTCCAGTTCTGGGCAAGAATCTGGGAATCCAGATTCATTGGGGGAGAAACTGGACTGTCTGGCAGTGAATGAAACTCAAGGGCGGCTTTCTCTCAGAGGTGCTTGCAGCGATTACTGAGGGACACTGAGACCCAGAGGCCTCATAGGGCAAGGCTGACAGGAAGCCAAGGTTGTCTGCTCAGCCCTGAGACTCCGCCCCATCCAAGCTGAGCACAGAGGCTTTTACAATTTTGCAAGTATTGTCTCATAAGGGTGTCTCCAGCACAGAAGTTCTCCCAGCATAGACACAGCTGATCTTCACAGCCAATTGGCCTGGAGGTCAATTCCTCCCAGTGATACCAACAACAATCAAGACTTAACTACAACAAGGCTGTACACACAGTCCACAAAGGGGTTCACCAAGAGTGTCCACCTCAGGTTAACTGGGGAGGCTGACCCACTGGGCCATATAGGACACCTAGCACACAAAGCCACTCTATCAACTCAGGGAAGCAGCAAAAATGTGGAGACAAAGAAACAGATGACAAACGAAAGAAATGGGGGAAAGCAAACAACCGGATATAGAGTTCAAAACCACGGTTATAAGGTTTTTCAAGAATTTCCTAGAAAAGGCAGATAAATTTAGTGAGACCCTGGAGGATATGAAAAAGGACCAACTAGAAATTAAACATACACTGACTGAAATAAAAAATATTATACAAAGACCTAACAGCAAACTAGAGGAACACAAGCATCAAGTCAAAGATTTGAAGTATAAAGAAGCAAAAAACACTCAACTGGAAAAGCAAAAAGAAAAAAGAATCCAAAAATTTGAAGATAGTGTAAGGAGTCTCTGGGACAACTTCAAGCGTACCAACATCAGAATTATGGGGGTGCCAGAAGAAGAGAGAGAGCAAGATACTGAAAACCTATTTGAAGAAATAATGACTGAAAACTTCCCCCACCTGGTAAAAGAAATAGACTTACAAATCCAGGAAGTGCACAGAATCCCAAACAAAAGGAATCCAAAGAGGACCACACCAAGACACATCATAATTAAAATGCCAAGAGCAAAAGACAAAGAGAGAATATTAAAAGCAGCAAGAGAAAAACAGTTAATTACCTACAAGGGAGCACCCATACGATTGTCAGCTGATTTCTCAACAGAAACTATGCAGGCCAGACGGGAGTGGCAAGAAATATTCAAAGTGATGAATAGCAAGAATCTACAACCAAGATTACTCTACCCAGCAAAGCTATCATTCAGAATTGAAGGTCAGATAAAGAGCTTCACAGATAAGAAAAAGCTAAAGGAGTTCATCACCACCAAACCAGTATTATATGAAATGCTGAAAGGTATTCTTTAAGAAGAGGAAGAAGAAGAAAAAGGTAAAGAGAAAAATTATGAACAACAAATACATATCTATCAATAAGTGAATCGAAAAATCAAGTGAATAAAAAATCTGATGAGCAGAATAAACTGGTGAATATAATAGAATCAGGGGCATAGAAAGGGAGTGGAATGACAATTCTCAGGGGGAAAGGGGTCTGGTGGGTGTGGAAAGAGACTGGACAAAGGTCGTACACTTATGGATGAGGACAGTGGGGCGGAGGTAAGGGCAGAGGGTGGGGTGGGAACCGGGTGGAGGGGAGCTATGGGGAGAAAAAAGAGGAACAATTGTAATAATCTGAACAATAAAGATTTATTAAATTAAAAAAAAAAGACGTAAGTCAAAGTGACAGTACAGGTGTGTGATCTATTTTACAAATGATGATCAGGGAAGACTTCTTCACTGAAGCAATATTTGAGAAATAAATGTGTGCTAGGCAAAGTAGCTGTGGTGTGCAATAAAAAGTGTCTGCATATTTCCACTGAGGGGGAATATCATATGCAAATTTCCAGCAAGATAGTCTGTTGTCTAGGAATTCTGCAGAATTATTCTCTAAAATATTTATTCAAAAGATTTCTATAGGGGAGACTTGTCCCTTTTTCTCCAAATAAAGTAATATATCTAGTAGAATTTTACCTGAGTGGAGGTCACAGCCTTGGGATGTTACAACAGTGGCTCACAGGGCCTCCTGGATTGCTATAAAGGTAGTCTGAACCTATATTGATTTCCTTTGGGCAAATAGGAAAATTCTTGGTCTCCCTCTAAATCTCATTTATGGAAAATCTATGCCACTTATGGAGCCCAAGATGATCAAAATACATGAAGTTTCCTACTTTCATATAAAGTTTCCATATAACAATAAGGAGAAAGCCTAAACATTCCATGGCCATTGCTCTTAAAAGAGAATCAGGGAAGGGAGACACTTTGAAGGTCACCTTTCTCCTATTGTCTGAAATTTCCTTCTCATTGTGATGAAGAGAACCAAGGAGGTCTCTGGCTAGAGGATGAAAGAATCTCTAATTTCAGAAGATATTAGATTCCCAATAAAATAATATATAACTTTTGAGTGAATAAATGAGATATTCTATCATCTTCATGGGAATTAAATCTTAGAAAGAAATTAATATATATAATGATGGTCAACCCAATATATATTAAGGAAATATGGATTATAGAGCTAATTAATGTCAGGGTTTAAACCTAGTTTCTTAGTTTGTGTTTGTTCTAAATTCAGTATTTTTAATTTGGCTATAGTACAAATGCACTAACATGGGAAGTATTTATTTTTATACTAGAGGACCGGTGCATGAATATTCATGCACTGGAGGGGGGTCCCTCAGCCCGGCCTGCCCTTCTCACAGTCCGAGAGCCCTCAGGGGTGGGAGGTGACCTGGCGATCAGGGGAAGGTGACACCCCATCACACCTCTGCTGCTGCCACTGCCAGCAGCGCAAGCCTCGGCCAGCTCTGGTTACCTGAGCCTCTGGCAGCCCTGGGCAGCTGAGCAGCCACCATCTGAAGCTTGCCTGCACCTCGGGCCAGCCCTGGGAGGCTGGGGGGCTGAGGGGACTGGGGGACTCTGGAGGCAGGTGCACAGCAAGGCCGGACCTGCCTGGGGGTGGGCCCGGCCTTGCCGCACGCCTGCCATCCCAGTGGGGCTGAGGGGACTGGGCACCGCCATCTTGTGACTGTGGGTCCTGCCATCTTTGAGGGCGGGGCAGTCAATTAGCATATTCTCTCCTTATTGGTTGTGGGTGCCTCCATCTTTGAGGGTGGGGCAGTCATCAGCATATTCCCTCTTTATTAGATAGGAGGATTTAAAAATCAGTGTTTTATTTTTCTAGTATAAAATGTTTTGCCATTAGCAGGTCTATAGTACAAGCAAATCTACAATAACTTCATTTAACCTTCAAAAGTATATATGATATTTTATAAAATGATACTACTTTCTATTGACTGAAGATGTTTGAAAACTAAGAGTTTCTGAAATTACATCATTAGAAGTCATTAAAATGAGATTCTGAAGCAATTTGAGGGAATTTTTTAAAATCAGAGATATTTTCTTTGTATCTCCCATATTTCTTCTTGTTTCTTTCATTTCCATATTGAGTCACCAGGCTTGCTCACATCCTGAATTAATTTCTTTTCATCTTTCTTCTATGTTGAAGCTATCTGTGTAATTGTCAGTACGTCACTACTCTATCTTCATTTCGCAGATGACTAAACTGAGTGAATGACTTGACTTGGACTAAGTTGTTAGCCTGGGTATACTTTGAGCTCTCAGCTGGAAAAGCACTGGCCGATGTAAGGTGTAATTACAATTTACAGCCCCTTATTCTGCAGCATGTTGGTTAGCTACTAACTCGCCCTCCATGTACACTGATCTACACTTCCCCTTTTGGGCTAGTTCTCCTTACAAAAGCTATTATTTGGATACACCTCACTGTTACTCTTGTCTTCTCCATATATGAAAATGAATAATTTTTATGGCAAATTTATTTTCTAAAAAGGTGAAAAAAATCCACGGAGGAAAGTGTCAAATCACTTTTAGGACTCTTTGTTTTTAAAACGACATGTCTGCCACATCTTTAATATTTGTGCAGTGCTACAAAATGTTCCTCATAAAATGATGCATGTGTAGGTTTGAGCTCATTATGAGTAAAGCTTTAAATTAAATTATTATAAGTGGTTTTAGAATATACCAATAATGCATTGACCATCTGTCTGCTCGATTGCATTTCTCAGTAGCTGATTCATAAAAAGAAATTCCTCTCAAATTCAGCAAATGTATAAATAACAGTTGATAATGTTTTTATTCCTAAAAAAGTTAAATACTAAAATATGTTATGGTCTTTTCTGTTTTCCCTTACTGAGTCATATCATAAATAAGAGAATTTTATGTAATGTATTTTGTATCATTAAGAAGACTGAATCTAAATGGGAAAATAAGATTTAAAAGTGTATGCCACTATATTATTAAGTGAATAATAGAATGATTCATAGCCTCGAAGGTGTAAAGCACTCAAGATTAGAAACAGACTCCTTGAGGTCAGGCTAGTCTGGTAAGGTTTCAGAGAGTAGGAAAATGAAAAATTTGATATGAATGAAATATTAGATGAGGGATGGCAGAAAGTAATGGCAATAGCAGGAAGCCGATTTTTACATGGTTGAACAATACAGAAATAAATCTAGAACGGTAAAGAGATGAGCTATGTGAATTAAAGATTTTGTACCAGGATGATGAGAGATGAGGTCAACTGATGAAGTTGAACTACCAAGCAGATTAAAAAATTTGAATTTTGCCCTAACTGGTTTGGCTCAGTGGCTAGAGCGTCGGCCTGCAGACTCAAGGGCCCCAGGTTCGATTCTGGTCAAGGGCATGTACCTTGGTTGCGGGCACATCCCCAGTAGGGAGTGTGCAGGAGGCAGCTGATCGATGTTTCTCTCTCATCGATTTTTCTAACTCTCTATCCCTCTCCCTTCCTCTCTGTAAAAAATTAATAAAATATATATTTTTTTAAATTGAATTTAACCTGCAAAAGTGAACATTATTTTTTCATGAGCATCTTAAGTGGCATCTAATACTAATAGGAAATGTTTTCTCTTCATTTAGTGAGCTGTAGACATGGAGGGTTTCTGTGGTAGGTTGCGAATAAAATGCAGATTTGGGCATTTTATAAGGCATACTAAAAATAAGCAGAAATACTACCAAATAATTTAAAAATGAGAATGAATTTAATTCTATCTTACACCTTTATTAAATTGACTATTCTATATCCATATTCACTAGTTGTATAGTAATATTACTTGGGGTAAAGTTTTCTCAGGTTATATGTCACCAGCTGTACAATGAAAATAAAAAAAATAAATGCAAATTGTAATATATATTTGTTTGATAGCCCTAAAGATAAATTATTAGCCACTACTTGGTTTAATACTGTGGCATAGATTATTGCAACTCACCATACCTTATCTGCTGCCCTACACCCCCAACTTCCCCTATAATTAGGTTAGGATAATGAGATTGGTTCCGGCCAACGGATTGTGAAAAGTGATGTGTAATGTATATTTCTTCTAGGCCAGGACAATGAAGATTATGTGTGCGCTTTTAATCCTTCATGTCCCCTTGCTACAGCAACCTTGGAGGTCACATGCTGAGATGGGGACATGACAAGATGCAAGCATAGATCTCCAAGTCTCCAGTGGATGGGAGTCCTCCAAAAGCTTCATAAGGAAAAAGCAAGCTCTTCCTGTGTCAAACCAAGAGTTCACAAATTATGATCTATTGGCCAAATCTGGCCTGCAGCCTGCTTTTGCATAGATTTCAAGCTAAGAATGTTTTTCACATTTTTAAATGGGGGAGAGCCAAAAAATAATATATTCTGATACATGAAAATCAAGTATAGTGTTCACAAAGTGTTATTAAAACATGGGTGCTCTCATTTGTTTATATATTGAGTATGGCTGCTTTTGTGCTACAACAAGAGTTGAGAATTTGTGATAGAGACCATCTGGATCACAGACCCTAAAATGTTTACTATTTGACTCTTTATAGAAACATTTTGGTGTCAATGCTCCCCACATCCTAGGCACCCATGAGATGGATCTCTGTCATCATATTGTTACTAGTGATTCCTGCCTTCTGCCCAATGATAGCTGATGAGATCAGAGTTGAAAATTCACCAAAACTGAACAAATACAATGGTCTCTGCCATAAAACTGGAGTAAGAGTTTAAATTCAAGAGATTAGGGAAGACTTATGAGAACAAGATAATTTGGGAGGTAAATCCGGTCATTGCCCAACATATGTTCAAAAAAGCAGAGATACAAGCCAGGAAATCCCACCAAGAAGGAGGGAGAGAGGTGCTTTGGGTTGTCCACTACGTCTCCTGTTCTCAGGTCCAGGCATTCCATACTGCTCCTTTTCTCACATTCCACAAAATTCCCCTTTACTTTTATTTTTAAAACTCCAGTTAATTGATTCATTTATCTGCTTGAACCAGCATGAACGATTTTTTTACTTGAGAATGGAAAAATACATCCAGACACTAACCTCAAGATACATTTAATTAAAATTCCCAGAAAATATTTATCAGTATTTAATAGGGAAAAGCTCTAGGGGAAAGAAAATGAACTGTCCTAGAGATAGCACTAACATCCTGGAGATATCCTAGAGAACTTTGCAAAGTTTCTAATAAATTTAACATAATGTTATAAATAAGTTTTATACTTTATTTTTCCTTTTATAGTTTTATTAACTAGAGATATTTTCTATATGAAGGTGTTTGACCCCCAAACTTTCTTGCTGTATGATTTTTAATCCTCTCCCAAGAATATGTTTTTATTGATTGAGAGAGAGAGAGAGAAAGAGAGAGATATAAAGACAGAGAGAGAGAGAGAGAGAGAGAGAGAGAGAGAGAGATCAGTTGCCTCCTGTGCATGCACCAACCAGGGATTGAACATGAAACCTTTGGTGTACAGGACAACACTGCAACCAGCTGAGCTACCCGGCCAGGGCCTTGCTGTATGATTTTGTAGAGTCGCTTAAGCATGTAAATTTCTAAGAGTCAGCTTCAAGCTTTAATGAGGAGTAATACTCCATAAGTCTAATAACAGAATTTCTAAACTTGAAGTTCATGGATTAAATTCAGCAGTCCTAAATTCTCCTGAATATTGTAAGCAAAATATATGTGTACATATTTTCATTTTTTATTTAGGGAATACAAAGCTTTCATCAGTTCCTTAAAGGGACCCATGATGTAAGACAGTGTTGAGAAACATAAACCTAAAGAATCATCATTACGATCAATGAAAAAAAATATTGTTATTAACATACATAAATAGTACACAGTACACTTGACAAATGCTTGTGTGTTTCTCTTTCTCCTTTCTCATTTATTCAGACCTCACCTATATGAGCTTTATTCCCCCAATTATGTTACAATTCTCTTACTGGCAAAGACTACCTTATAGTTCCTTGTATGGCTTCCATTGCAACTAAGTACAATAGAATACTGCTACAGATTGAATATCTGTGCTTCCCAAAATTTCCAATATTAACACCTAATCTCCAATGTGATGGTATTAGGAGTTGGGGCCTTTGGGAAGTGATTAAGTCATGAGGCTGGAGCACTCATGAATGGGTTTCATGCCCTTGTAAAAGAGACCCCAGACAGCTCCCTCACCTTTCTGACATGTGACAATATAGGGGAAAGACAGCTGTCTAGGAACCAGGAAGTGGGTCCTGATTAGACACCACATCTATCAGCATCTTGATCTTGGACTTCTTCTTTTTAAAAATCTATTTTTAAATAAGTAGTGTATTCACATGGAACAAAATCCAAAAGGTGCACTTTATTGTATCATTGAAATTTGCTAAGAGAGTAGAATTTAAATATTTTCAACAACAACAACAAAAGATAAACATGTGCAGTGATGTGTAAATTAACTAGATCTTGGACTTCTTAGCCTCCAGAACCGTGAGAAATGTCTGCTATATATAAGCAATCCAGTTTATGGTATTTGTAATAGCAGCCTGAATGGACTAAGACAGAACCTATTAAGTATTTATTGAAAAGATTGCCAAAACAGTCATCGTGGATATATGTGTATGTATGTGTGTGTGAAGAATTATTTTTAATATCAAATGGTTTTTTTCCTTTCTATGTTTTTTCTTGCAGCTTTTTAAACATGGAATAAAAGGTTCATTTAAAACTGGAACCAAAATCCATCACCAGCTCCTTCTGTCTTTTTATAATCCTATATAGTAAAAGCCTAATATGCAAACCGACTGAACGGCGGAATGACCAGAGGAACGACTGGTTGCTATGATGCACACTGACCACCAGGGAGCAGATGCTCAACACAGAAGCTGCCCCCAGCCTGCAGGCCCAGGCCAGCCAAGATGGGTGCCAGCGCACCCCCCGCCCCAGTCGCCCCGCTGGTCGCCCTGCAGAGGGAGGCAACTGCTGGCAGCAGCGGGGGGTGGAACCGGTGAGTGGGCAGTACCAGGCAAGCCAAGGTGGGTGCTAGTGGGGCCCCCCTGATTGCCCCACTGGTCACTCCACAAATTGTCCCCGATCGCCAGCCAGGCCTACGGACCCTTCCCATGCACTAATTTCGTGCACCAGGCCTCTATTATTTTAATAATATTTGTATTCTGAGAGTGAGAAGGATATCTTTATACAAATAATCTCATAACCTACTTTTTCCTCAAAACTATAAAACTTTCTGGAAATGTGGAGAGAAACGTTTTGGCAGCTACATCTTTTTACATTAATATCTATGATTGTATTCCCCTTTAAAACTCCAGGCGTCTTCCTGTTGGGTTATTTCCCTCAGAAATGCTGTTGTGGAAATTCTCTGTCACTCAGCTGTCGCTGGCCTGCTCCCTTCCCTGCTTAGACTCCTCCAGCGACACATCCCTCTTGGTTGCTACACAGTCACCCTGGGAGGCAGAATCACTGTGCAAGTGCTTTCCTTCAGCTGGATGGCCTCTTTAAACGTGTTTTTATTCGGCCATAATTTGAATCTAATTCTTTCCAACTCTTGGATTTTGACAAACTATTATATTACAGTACACAGGACCTGAGATTTCTACTTTTTATTTGTGTGGGGTTTCTTTTCTAGGAATTCCCAAAACACAGTAAGAAATCAAAACAATCCACTTAGAAAATGAACAAAAGACACGAACAAACATTTCATCAAAGAAGCTATATAGCTGGTAAATAAGCATATGAAAATATGTTCAACCATCATTAGCTATTAAGGAAATGCAATTAAAAATACAATGAAATATTACTATATACCTATCAGAAGAGCTAAAATAAAATAAACATGATAATAGCAAATGCCGACAGGGCGGCAGAGAAACCAGGTCACTAGTATATTGTTGGTGAGAAATTAAAATGGTATGGTCACTTTTGAAAACAGTTTAGAAAGCTGCATAGAAGCTACACACACCATATGACCAAGTAATTGCACTCCTGAGCATTAATCTCAGAGAAATGAAACTTATGTTTATACGAAAACCTGGATGTGAATTTTGTGTCAGCTTTGGTTGTAATAGTGAAATACTAGAATCTGATCAGATGTTCTTCAACAGGTGAGTAGCTAACAAATTATGGCACATATATAGCCTGGAAAGCTACTCAGCAGTAAAAAGACACAAAATATTGCTCTACTGGAAAACTTGCATGAATCTTCAGGGAATCATGCTGAGCAAAATGCCAATCCCAAAAGGTTATGTATTGTATGATTCCATTTATATAACAGTTGAGAAGTAGAGATGGAGGATAGATGAATGATTGCCAGGGTTTAGTAACCCTGGGTGAGGGGGGAGCTGAGAAGGAGGCTGCAAAAAGGTGGATGTAATTATAAAAGGGCAACAGGAGGGTTCCTGTGGTTTTGAAACTGCTCAGTATCGCAACCATAAGTGGTGGGAACACAAACTTACATGTTGTGAAACTGTACAGAACTAAACACATGCACACACACACACACACAGAGAGAGAGAGAGAGAGAGAGAGAGAGAGAGAGAGAGAGAGAGAGAAAGAGAGAGAGAGAGAGAGAGAGAGAGAGAGAGAGAGAGAGAGAGAGAGAGAGAGAGAGATGAGTACACACAAAACTAAGGAAATCTGAATAAGATTAGTGGATTGTGTCAATGTGATATTATGGTATCGTTTCACAAAAGGGTCCATTGGAGAAATCTGGGCAAAGTGTCTACTGACCTCTCTGTATTATTTCTTACAACTACTTGTGAATCTATAATTGTCCCAATAAAAATGTCAATTTAAAAAAATTTTGATTAAAATATCCACAAGTGCAGAAAAGATACCTTATGGGAATTATCATTTGCTTGATTCAGTAAAGAAAAAAAATTTTAACCTCATGAGAGGATCATCACAGTAATTCTTTAACTAAACTTTAAAAAATATATGTGACATGTAAAGTTTTTTCCTAGAGTAAACTCACAAGGAGATATACCCAGTGTTTAAAGTGAGTTGAGCATCTTCTTACTTTACTGTCATTAGAGAGCAGACAAGTCCCACTCTAATAATTTCTCTGCAAATATTCTATTTACAAAATGGACCCAGGGTGATTGCTTTAGTGTTAGTGAAATCTCTAAATTCTATCCTGAAATGCTAAGGAGAGTTGAAGGGACTCTTGAGCATCATGTGATTTTCCCCAGGGGCAGGTGGCCAGCACTGCAGAAATGCCCCGATGCCCCAGCCCAGGGTCCCAGCACTGAGGCCACAGTAGAATGCTTGAATGGTAACAGACAGGAAGCATGAGCTCTGCGGGCCCCCAGAACCTTTCCAAATTGTCATCTCTACTGTCGGTGGACTCCTTTCATGATGTCCTGTTTCCTTCTGGAGTGCCTTTTTCTCTGCTATTTGGGGATTAAAACGGTTGAGTATGAAACAATATATTTTTTCTTGGGTCAAATGTCTTTCACCTGGATACACACTTCCAAAACTACAAATGTGATCATTTTGCAAAAATTTGTTCAAAGTTCATAATTGACTATCTTTGTAAGTAAAGTACCCTTTTTTATTGTTTTTAAGATGAGATCAGAAGTGAAGATGTTGATGTAGGTATATTTTCAGATAGTATAGAAAACTTCTTGTTGAAGTGTTCGGGTATATTTCTAGGGCACTTTGGGCCTCCACGCACCTGCCCAAAATAAAAGGTTCAAATCTTCATATCATTGCTTCTCTGAACCCACAGACATCTGTGGCTAACCACGCAAAACCATGACTGAACTGAAGCACCACAGAGACATCTACTGGTTGGTTTCTTTTCTTCTGGTCTGGGTTTTTAAGAGCTTATTTTCTTGCCATAAGAAAAGGTGACTAACCAGCGTCATTCGGCATTGCATAGAAGCACTGAATATACACTATGCAGACAATTATATTGCCCAGTCACCTGGGACAATTAATCAGAAATCTGGAAGGACTGAAGTGCTCACAGTCCAATCTTCTCACCACATGCACTCCACTGGTTTTTATAGGGATTCTGACAACCAAGATGGCAAAGAGCCAACCCTGTTAAATCCAGCCTGCGAGGCAGGGGGTGGGCACAAACAGGGCAACACAAATATGACCCAATTGGAAAAACACGAACATGGCATTCTAGTCTTTACACAGCTTATTTCCTATAGCTCAGTAATAGGCAATAATTCGGAAAATAGATAATGATTAGAAATACTTGTTTGGGACATATTCTTAGACTCACATCTGCAGCTGAGAAACTAAGGTTTATTTTTAAGAGGGAGGACCAGTGGCAAGTGTCAATTCCATTGGGCTCCCCCCTGAGAGAGGCTGACCCCTTGGACTGAAAGGGATGGTGGCTTTCAGGTCCCTGCTTCGTGATACGTTTGCGTTTTATAAACCTGCTTTCACTTGTCTAGAATGTTTCAACTGTTGTTCTGTACTTTCATACTTTATATGGACATCTTTGGAGACCTGGTTGTTTTAAGTTTCACTAGAGAGAATATTTTACCTCAAATACAATTGTGGAGAACAATGATGGCACAA
Source organism: Plecotus auritus (assembly GCF_963455305.1). NCBI lineage: Eukaryota > Metazoa > Chordata > Mammalia > Chiroptera > Vespertilionidae > Plecotus > Plecotus auritus. Next base: position 58,295,543 of record NC_137782.1, read on the forward strand.
GCTGAGCTGTGTGATAGCTGATTGAATTTTAATTGATTCAATTATAGAATGAATTTGGAACATATGAGATGGTTCATGGATCTTAGGTACAATTGAGCTAGACATTTGACACGAAGTTATGATTTATTTCTGAGACTGTCCTCTCTGGCTTGCCTACACAAGGAAAAAGCATAACTTTATGCTAGAACCAAAGACAAAAACCTGAACTGTTGAGCAGATTTCATATAAAATATATTTCCATTGATATAGAAGAGAATGATATTGATTTGCAAAAGAGAAATAAATAGATAAAGAAAAAGGTACCACCTTTCCTTTGTTTTGTTAAAAATCTACTTCAGAATTTATCATATGCCATAAACATTAGCTATGAGGTAGGATTCCTGTTGTTTTCACTGCTTATGGAAGCAGCATAGCTCATTGTAAAAATTTAAACCCCTTATTATTCCATCATTTCCCACAGTAAACCAAAATGGCTAAGTTTGCTATATATTCTTTTGGTGTTCATATGCATATACAAACATGCACATCTACATACAAGCAAAAACATGAAAGCATACCATAGCACTCTTTTGTTGTCTTTTTTCTAAACTAATTGTGTGTCGGATATATTTTTTCGTAATACAGATATAACTACTTCATCCCTTTAAAATGCATTCTCTATTCACCCATACATTAGCTTTCCTCTAATTTCCTCTTTGAGAGGACAGGGTTCTTTAACCCACAGCATAATCAGAGGATTTGGTTTTTCTGTTGAGGGTCTTTCCCCATATCTTCTCATTTTGACACGGATCTCCCTCTCTTATTATCTGTTGCCACCTACAAATGTTTCTTTACATCCAGCAGCTAGGTGGACAATCCTCCCTTCTTGTTACAATGCCATGATTCATTCTCTCCCTTGTCTTAGAGAGTCATTCAACAAGTATAAAGTGCTGACTATATTTCAGTCATTACATAGACATGAGTCATCAAAATAGACATGAGCGCTGCCCTCTTGAAGTTTATAATGATGTACATATTTCTTTTAAAAAATGTATTGTTGACAATATTACAGATGTCCCCCATTTCTCCTCTTGGCCACCCTCCCCCCTCTCCCCTTGCACCAAGCCCCAGCTCCTCCCCAGGCCTTTACCACACTGTTGGCTATGTCCACGGTGTACATATTCCTTGATTAAAAGAATGTATGAAGGAACCAGGAGACTGGAGCTTAAAGGAAATAAAGCACTTGCCCGGAATAACTCAGCTAGTAAATGGCAAGCTGTCATATCATCACACTCCACTGATTTAAATACCTTTGTTTAAAGTATCTATTCATCCCCCCCCCCTTTTTTTTTTGTTAATCCTCACCCAAGGATATTTTTTAGAGAGAGTGGAAGGGAGAGAGAAGGAGAGAGAGAAAGAGAAACATTGATGTGAGAGAGACACATGGATTGGTTGCCTCCCATATACACCCCAACTGGGGCTGGGGATTGAACCTGCAACCCCGGTACTTGCCCTCGACAGGGAATCGAACCCGTGACTCTTAGGTGCATGGGGCGATGCTCCAACCACTTAGCACACTAGCCAGGGCTCTACTCATCTCCTTTTGAAAAAACTCAAAGGGAGAGATGTTTCTTCCTTCCTGACTCTCCTGAATGCCCCAACTATGAATTTTCTTTCCGAACCCCTGTGGGCTTGGGACATACGTTTACTAAGGCTGGTGCCCTCCCAAGTCTCCCAGAATAGCTGGAAGGAGGGAAAGTCTGGCAGGAAAGGGGAAGATCTCATGTTTCCACGTCCAAAGTACAGGGATAGTAGCAGAGTTCTCTATGTTTTATATTTTAATATATTGTTTTCAATGTGCTTTTCTTCAGGAATGCAGGTTTCGTTTCCATAGTGGGCCATTTACATCAAGCACATGTAACCCTTCCAAAAATATATACTAATTTTCAGAAACAATTTCTTATACCTAATCATAGAAATATCTCACTATTCTTGTAATTTCTGTGTATTGTCAGTGAGGTCATGTGTCTTCCCAACCATTTCTATCCATTAGTTGTTGTTTTTTTTCTGACGAGCACATTTATGTCCTTTGTCCACGTTTCTTTTTGCTCATCTATAAGTATCTCATTAACTTGCAAGTACTCACTAAACACAAAAAATATTTTTAAATTTTTATCATATGTTGAAAATATTTTTCTCAGTTTGTTGTTGACTTTGTTTCATTGTGTCCTTTTCTGTGTCAAAATGTAAGGACTTGCATGCAAGTGCTATTTGCTAATATTTATCTCGACAGCTTCTGAGTTTTGACATGGGGTATACAGTGTCTCTACAGAAATATAAACTAATTTTGTTTCTAATTTTTAATGAAGAGAGATGGTATAATATGGTCAGCATATTTTTACTCCATAGCTATCACAGTATTTAGAAACTGCTCAGGAAATTTCACTTTAGTTCTTTCCTTAAATTCTTAGAGGTGAAGCCTGTCAGAGATGGATTTGGGGCGTGGCCTTGAATCTAGAGAATATAAAAAAGAACTTCCTGGAGATCTAATGTACAGAATGGTGATGCTAGTTAATAATACTAAACTGTATACTCAGAATTTGCTAAGTGTTCTCAACACACACACACACAATAGTAACTATGGGGAATTTATGGATATATTAATTAGCCTGATTGTGATAATCATTTCACAACAAATATGTACATCAAATCATCCCATTACACACCTTAAATACATACAAATTTCATTTGTCAATTATACTTCAATAAAGCTGGGGAAGAAAAAGGAACTCCCTATGTCAGAAGAGAAAATCAGTAAAAGCTAAAAAAAAACAAAAACAAAAAAACAAGGGAAGTGTAGGAATAAATAGAAAAGGTGAAAGATGTTATTCTCTCCTACTTTCTCAAATGGTTTTGGGTGTGTGACCCACAAAAGCAACCCCGCATGTGACCAATGAATCTCCCAAAGCATTCTGGGGTCTGTGTTGTCAGCCATTTCAATGGCCAATTAGCACACAATTGATTGGATTAAGCATGCAGTCGTCTAAATTAGACTTTCAGTAATCTGACTGACCATGTTAGACCCTGTGCAACACAGACTCCCCTCAGGCTAACGCTAAGGACTTCACACTGTGAGAAAAGAGGCTGTGTACCAGCAACACAGACTTTGCCAGGACAAAGCAAATCAACCCATATGGACCGCAAAGACTACTCAGGATGGAGAGGCCGTGGAACAAAGGGTTTTGCTTGAAGCCCAATTTCACCCCCATGCTGCCCTATTGTGACTTCAGATAAGTTATTTAAGACCATAAGCCTTAGTGTCCTCCTAAGATGGAATAGACAAATTAATATCTCTATTACGTGAATGTTTTATTAAATTAAGTAACAATGTCTATAGTGCTCCTAGATTATAACCAGATGTGCAGCAAATTCTTGCAAAGCTTCTTCATGAGCTTCTCTTTCTATCTCCTCTTCATGTTTCATAATCTCAAGGCCTCATAATTTTCTTATCCATTCAAAAAATTGTTTCTGAGTGCCTACTTTGCATAAGACACCATGCCTTGGGCTACTAGACTGGTATACCATTGAATAAAACACGAGTTTTGCTCTTAAAAGGAGCTCATAGGTTAATTAGAGAGATAATAATAATAAAAAGGCAATATTCATTGGGAAATTATTCTGTGCTAGATGCTTAATTTCTTCTTAATTTTCACAGCTACCCTAAACGCTACATGCTATCTTTACCCACGTTTTTACAGATGAATAACACAGAGTTAGGAAACGTGTTCCAAAAGTCACGTAACCTGTAAATGTCTGAGCGAAGATTCAAACCCAGATTTCCATAAAGTCAGAGCCCAAGTTTTTAACCAGGCTTAAGCACGCTGGTATACTAAAAAGTAACATGGT